>NC_060144.1:366696129-367004670 GCF_021461385.2 Schistocerca piceifrons | reverse complement strand
TTTAGCACTGCTTTCTGCGATTTCAGTGACAAGTCGCAACTAAGAGTCGCAAGTAGCAACTAAAAAGCGCGGTTAACAGTGGCATCTGTTGGCCAAAGTTCGTACTACGTCCATCTCTGCGATACGCTATGGAGTCTAACTGCGATTTCCGTGACAAGTCGCAACTAAGAGTCGCAAGTAGCAACTAAAAAGCGCGGTTAACAGTGGCATCTGTTGGCCAAAGTTCGTACTACGTCCATCTCTGCGGTACGCTATGGAGTCTAACTGCGATTTCCGTGACAAGTCGCAACTAAGAGTCGCAAGTAGCAACTAAAAAGCGCAGTTAGCACTGCCATCTGTTGAGCAAAGTTCATACTACGCTATTCGCTACCGAGTCACACTGCGATTTCTGTGACAAATCGCAATTAAGAGTCGCAAGTAGCAACTAAAAAGCGCAGTTAACATACGTTTCCTAGTGTCATCTGTTGACCGACGTACGTACTTCGTTATGAGAGCCTTGTGCCTCACGAGATCGATGTGCTGTGTGTGCATATGAAGGGCTTATTTCAATAGTGGTACAAGTCCATTTTTGTTAATTTTGAGATATAGAGTCGTACACTATTAATAGTGTAATTAATATCTTAAGTAGCCGCACAGTACCGTAATAGTTCGTGTTTAGAAAATGAATTCTAACATATTGTTATGTTCATAGGTACCTAAACTACATTTCAGTCACTCAGTAAAGTGATAATTCAAAATATCATTGTCAACAGATCTGAAGAAATTGCCAGTCTTTAGACCGTTTTCGTCAGACGAGAGGTTAGTTTCTAAGCGTTTTGATGGACTTAATTACTTCAGTGAGATCGTTCTTGCGAATGTGATATAGCAAATATTAGCAAATGTGATATAGCAAATATTAGCAATCTACTCTGTCAATTATATTGCTAGTAATTAGTGACAGCAAAAATTGTTTAATAATCCTTGTGCTTTTGCAGACGCAGTTCTGACTGATTACTGGTTGCTGTACATATCTATCCACATCAAGGCTGTTGAGAGAGACTCGTGAAGATTCAAGACAGCTCTTAGAGGATTTGCAGTTTAAAAGTGAAATAATTATGAAATAAGTGTGTGACTGATTAAAGTGTTTTATTGAAGTTGTTGTGCGATTTTAAAGGAATAATAAATGTTAAATACATTGAGTGAATAATAAAAATCTCATTTTCCACATGTTAAGCCGTCCGATACCCGTAATTTTCCGCCACTTATTTATTGGTAAACGCTTGTTGGATGCCGACGTGCCGCCCCCCCCCCCCCCTTTCTCCACAATCTTGGTGTGACACTGACCTGTAACATTCCCGAAGTCTACAATATGCATTTTGAGGCTGTTGATATGAAAGTGGGAAGTACAGATCTTCCAGTTAAATCAGGAATAGCTTAAGTGCATTACTTGAAAGTGACACAGGAAAAGCTTACTTATGTAGGTGGTAGTAGTGTCGGCAAAAAGTTCTTGTGTGAAATTGCCATGTAGAACACCAGGTGTAAAACTTTTCTCCCGAGTCTTGAACTGTGTCGGAACAAAAGTGAGGCATTCATATGACTGTTTTCATTAATATTAATATTTTCACAGTTGTTTCTTTAATACAAAATTAAAGCCAACGGAATAATAAACGTAAAACATACTTACCAATGACAGGTTTGTTGAGATGCAATTTTCTGTGTGGACAGAGGTAACTTTTTCATACGGTGGTACGTCGCAGAAATCGCAGGAGTCACAGAAATCGCAGAAGTAGCAGAAGTCACAGAAATCGCAGAAGTAGCAGAAATCGCGGAAGTAGCAGAAATAGCAGTGGCGGAGGGATACGCGACTTAGGTTCCTTAACTGCGACAAATCACAGTTAAGAATAACAGATACTGCAAAGTAGCATTCACAGAAATCACTGATATCGGAAAATCGCAGTTTAGCCCATCACTAGCTCAAACGAATCTAATTTAAACAGTTGTCACGTCACGCTCATCGGAGGCAATTTGTTGTTATGAAGCATTGCACAGTCTTTTCAAAGTCTTTGCCACACTTTGCTGTTGGCAGACGCTCGTCTGAGCACTGTATTTTGTTGTATATGGCACATTTCCTTTGCAACTTAAAATTTCATTTCCGTTTTCTTTTTTTCTCTCGTTCATGTTTTGTTGCTGCAGAATTATTCTGCAGTAGCGGGATATAGTAATATCCTTTGTTAGAGTATCGGTTCTTACCAGCCAAATTCACAAAAATTTAACTGAAAACTACAACAATGAAAAATTCCCGGAATTCTAAACTATTCCCTGTTTTCTCCGGGATGAATAAATTCCTGGGTTTTTCCCGGATCGTATACAGCCTGGGCTTAGTTACAACAGCACTTGCCTGTGAAAGGCAAAGGTCTTGGTTCAAGTTTCAGCCTGGCACACATTTTTAGACTGACAGGAAGTTTCAAATCAGTGCACATTCCACTGCGGAGTGAAAATCTATTCCGGAAACAATCCCCAAGTCTATGACGAAATTGTTTCCTCTTTTTTCCAAGATTGCTAGTGCCATGAGGTACACTGGAGAATTTTTGTGAAATCTGGAATGTAGGATAAGAGGTGCTGGCAGAAATGGAGCTGTGAGGGTGGGTTGTGAGACATGCTTCAATAGCTCAGATGGTAGAGCATTTTCCCATGAAAAGCAAAGATACCAGGTTCAAGTCCTAGTCAAGCATACGGTTTTAATCTGACAAGAAACTTCCAATAAACACAAATTATGCTGCAGAGTGAAAATTCATTCTGGGGATGCCACAGTCTAAGGCATTAGTTTTGACACACACTGTAACCCCAAAGGTTAAACAGTTGTACAGTATTGAATATGAAAAAAGGCTCCTACAAAAGGGATTACAGCATTTGTACATGAAATTCTGAATTAACTTTCAAAATTATTGGATGAAGGATAACATAAGCTTTCTAACATTAGTTGATCAGAACAATGTGAAGGGTCTTTTGATGTTGATTATATATAGAGATCTATCAAGCCTATTAGAAAATTTTAATGTATGTATGACTAAGTTAATAGGTTATCCTGCAATTGTATAACATTTTGTACATTTTATGAGAGGTTAACTAAGACTACAGATTTCTGGGATTGCTTTCAAAAGGCACTGTAGTGATTGGAGTATACAGGATATTTAGAAATTCCCATTACTTGTAGAGGGGAGGGAATAGGAAGCCATGTCCAGAGATGTGCCATTCCCAGTCTGCAACGGTTTCAATTCAGATGTTTAACTCACATCCCCTTCTTCTTGAGGAACTGAAGAAGGCATGACATAGCACAGTTATTAGGCAACAATTCGAAACTGAACATAACAGGGTGGCTACTCAAAAAAAATAAATAAATAAATTTTGCTGTCAATTCCAGGTACAGGGAGGGAGATGATGTCATACGAATCTCCTGATAAATTAATGGTGAGCAGGTGATGGTGGCAGCAGCAGTCTTACAATAACAACTATTCTAAAATTTTTAAACATCAGCAACTTATGTGATCTAATATTCAAATAATTAACACACTTTCAAAAATTTGTGATTTACAAACCTCAATGAAATTAAATTCCAATGCTAGGTTAAAAACATAGAATCTCTTGCAATTTTACAAAATCCCCTGAGATTTCCTTGATTTTTCCCGGTAAAATGCAATTACCTGAGAATTTCCAGTTATCCAGTACATGTTTACATTATTCTGAAACAAAAACAGAACCCGGATACTATACATACAGAACAGTACAGATGCGTTACGACAGCGGCTTGATGTGGTGACCACTAACATTGTTGCAGGCTTTGTACCTAAGAGGCATCCCAGCTGATGTCTGACCGATTCTAGTGCACCATACGTGGACATGTTACATGTATGGATTGAAACCGTTGTAGAATGGAAACTGTACATTTCCAGACTCAAGTTCCTATTCAAAATATTATGTACTCACTCCCCTCTACAAGTCCTAGAAGTTTGTAACATGAATTTTCGAATAACCTGCATGGATGTAAAGTACTATTCAGTTCATAGTCCTGGTGCAATCCACTGGGAGTCTGCTTTCTACAGGATTTTCAGCACCAGTCACAATTTGGAGAAGTTACTTTCCTCCACTTGTGCAGAGAGCTGATACACCTTCCACTGTAGTTTCTTATTTGGTTAACAACCAACCTGCTCTTGCATGGCAATTCAAACCTAGGTGGCTTGGTTGATATGCACAGCATTTTTAGTTGTTCAGTAGTAGCATTAACATACCATGTGTTCCTGCAGCATTCATTAATATCAAAGCTGTTGTCAACTAATATCCTTCTGGGTTCCAAGGGTGGGTGATGAAAACAAAGCCTTTCTTTGCTAACAGTTGGAATGCGTGCATGATGGAAGTGAGGAGTTTTCTGTGGTCCCAGGCAAGTGCACTTTTTCCAGCAAAGATGGAACTGGTATGCAATTAAGTATGGGTGCACCCAAAAGTAGGTGTAAGTCCAATTATACCAGTTATAAGACACACAGTATGGCTGAGCTCTGTGTTGACAAGTCTTGTATTATTCATCCATTTTGGGGAGCAATATTCTGCAGGAGGGTAAACCAAGCCCAGAGCTTAAGTATGGAGTGTAAATGCAGAGGATCCCCACAAACTGGCATTGACTTCTGAAGAATGTTATATCGAGTTTTGATTTTAGCAGCTGCTTTTAATACATGTTTGTAACAGTGTTTTATCAAGTGTGACCCCTAGATATTTCAGGTTTCTGTTATTTCTGAGTAGACAGAGTTCTTTGTTGGTGAACTTTTAGTTTAGGCAAAATGCATAGACTTCTATCTTAGCAACACTTCCTTACAACCTTCATTTGCAGAAATTTTCACCAATATTTGTTCAGTCATTGGTCAGTACCTATCTTGTAACTTAAAGATCTCTATGTCTCATTGTGAATGCCCTGTCGTCAGCATACCCAAATTTCCCTGATGATGTTTCAGGCATATATATGCACAAAATGAATAGGAGAGGGGCCACAGAAGATCCTTGTGGCTGCCCGTTGTTTCGCTTCATCTGTGAAATAATCTTGTTTCCCATTGTTTAGCTTCATGTGTGTACTCATCTTTTTGCCCATTATCACTTGGAAACATTGATTACTGAACATTTCATTGGTGAGATTGGCATATTTTAGGCTTGGGACGACTTAGAAGTTTCAACGTGACACCAGGCCCCTCTCCTGCTCATTTTGTACATATAAGATATGCCTGCATTATAAGCAATATAGAGCTTGCATATGATCTGTCTGGAGGCAAGGTGTCATATTAACAACCAGACAATCTTCAAGATCTGGCAAACTTTACATTATTTTATCATAATGTACTATCTCTCAAGAATCTGAGCACTACTCATACTCAGCCTTTTCTTCAAGGTTTCCCTTGGGGAAGTCAGCTGGAGATATCCCAAAATCTAAACCGGAGTCCACATGCACAAGACATGCATTTACCATCAGGTCGCAGCAAATATGGGTATTGCGAGGCCAATTAATAACTGAGTAGGTGATAACTATAATAGCTAATCTCTTCAGGAAGAATAAGCCAGAATATTAAGTAAGTAGATAAGAAACCTACTTTTAAGAGGAATAATGTTTAATAATAGCCTATCTCTTCAGGAGGAATAACCAAGAATATTAAGTACATAAGAATCCTCTTTTAAGATGAATAATGCTTAAACACTACAAAGTAAAGAAAAAAATAAGGCACCCAGTCTCCTTTCTTAGAGGAGAGATTTTGTCTTTCCTAATAATATTATTGAGAGGATATGTATTTTATTATATGATGGAATGATGTGTTAAGCCATTTGAACAGAAAAACAGCACGTCTCGTCAATGTAAATATTAATTTAACTATAAGATTTAGCTTTGGACTTACCTGTTCTTGATGCTTGGTGAGAATATATGCTAGTAGCACGGAGACTGGTACAGGTGTCACACAGAGAAATCTTTGGCTTTTAGATTATACTGAGCCACATAACAAAACCAAAAAGGAAAAGAGGTGACTCATACCACTGTCAAAATGCAGAGGCATAACTTTGAAAGATCACACGTGTGTATTAGCATGGAGGAGGAGGAGCAAGATATACTGTGACACTTTCACTTTATTGTAAACAAATAATAAGGAAAACATTGGTTAAGTATCTTTTCAGTTTTTAAATATGACTTTTAATGATTAATTTTTTATCCCCCACATTATGTTATTACTAACCTTCTATGACAGAAAGATTTCTACAATGTGATACTTCAGGTTTAAAATATGTCTTTATACAGAATTTCCCTTTTATTTACTTCAAAAAATAAATAAAGTTTCCTTATAATAATGTATTTCACCACTGACTGGTAGATTATTTTTCTGTGAGGCCTACTATAAATAAATGCACACTAAGGGACAGACCAATGCATAATAAGTATCATCTTGCAGGTAATTAACTGTAAAGCTCAGGTAGGCCCCAAAACAATACCTGTATAGTTTCCTGAGTCATAATCCAAGGTAATATAATGCATTCCACCATTTGAAAAAGTGATGCTCCTTTAAGCGATGTGACCCATCCAAACACTCACTCACTGTCTGTCTGTCTGTCTGTCTGTCTCTCCCCACCCCCCATTCCCTGCCCCCTTCTCTCACCTTGCATAACATGTGTAGGAGCACAACAAGATGATGGGATACAGGGGGAGCCCCCAAAGGTTAGTGAAGGAAGGTACATTACGTTAAATACGAGGGGGGACCCAAAAGAAACTGGACACCGAGGGCGCTGCCAATCGTAGGCATAGTGCAGGGTTCTCACACTAGATGGTGTTAGTAGAGACCTTCATGAAACAGTTGTGCAGACAGCATCAGTGTAGAGCTGAACGTGCAAGTGTGGTATTGTGTTTGACTGTTGGCGGGTTACCTCTGTGAAGTCGTTAAGGCAACAAAGAGTGTGTGTGAAATTTTGTTTCCTGCTTAAAAAACCTGCAACGGAGACACACCAAATGCTTCAGGAAGCTTTCCAGGACGACGCTATGAGCCACATACAGGTTTTCGAGTGGTTTGGGCGCTTAAAACGTGGTGAGGTGTGTTGAAGACCAAGCTCGTTATGGACGCCCTTCAACATCGCGAAATGAGGAGAACATTGAAAAGGTTCGCCAAAAGATCAACGAGGATCTTTACCAAACGATCGACCAAATTTCAGCAGAGACAGGAATCAGTTGGAGCTCATGCCAGTGGATTTTGAGTGAGGATTTGCACATGAGACGTGTTGCTGCTAAATTTGTTCCGCACCTTCTCACACAAGAGCAAAAAACCATGTACATGAATGTGTGTCAGGACTTGAAAACAGAGATTGCATGTGATCCAAACTTTTTGAACAAAGTTATTACAGGGGAGGAGAGTCAAGCAAGCGTCAAGCCAGTGGAGGACTCCCAACTCTCCCAGACCAAAAAAGCAAGGCAAGTGAGGTCAAATGTGAAGACGATGATCATTGTCTTTTTTGATGTTCGTGGAATTGTGCATTGGGAATTCGTAGCCCCCGGCCAGACTGTTAACCAACACTTTTACTTGGATGTTTTAAGGCGTCTGCGAGAGGATGTGAGGAGGAAATGCTCGGAACTTTGGCGATCCGGTGACTGGTTTCTACATCACAACAACGCTTCAGCACACACGGCCTTACGAGTAACCCACTATTTGGCATCTCAAAGGTGGTCTGTCGTTCCCCATGCTCCATATTTGCCGGATGTAGCCCCGTGCGACTTTTTCCTATTTCCACGAATGAAAAAAACGCTAAAAAGGGGAGCGTTATGACTATGTCGAGGTGGTAAAAACAGCTTCGTAAAGGGCACTGGACAATATCAAACTTGAAGAGTTCCAAACATGCTTCCAACAGTGGGAAGAGAGACTTGACAAGTGCATCGCATGTACTGGAGAGTATTTTGAAGGTGACTGAAGTAATTCTGTAAAAAGGTCATCGATAAATTTTTTATGACAACAATCCGGTTTCTTTTGGGTCCACCCTCGTACAGTGAAGGTGAAGCAATGAGAAGCCTAGTTTAAAAATAACAAGCAGCATATGTAATGAACAGAAAGAGGCCTACAGAAGATTAAGTGGTAAAAAAATAAGAATTAATAAAATTTTGAGATGAGAAAGACAGAGGGATGGAGTGCGGGCTGGATGAAATTAGACAGGTTTGTGCCTAGTAGACTGCACAGCAGTGCAGCAATAGGACAATTCCTATTCTACTGTTTACAAGAAGTGGTTTGCCTACTGCAACCTTCGGATTGTAATGGTCATTAAATTGAGGAACAATCAGTTTGTCACGCTCACACAGAATGCTACTTGGTAGTCACAATGTTATTTCTCAACTCTTGAGGACTGCTTAGCAGTGGCTATTCATCCAGTTTCAAAAGTTTCATTGTGATATCTAGATATAATGCTGCATTGGCATTACAGAATGACACGTTTACCAGATTTCCCCCAAAACAATGGAAAGAAGGATGGAAGTTTAGGGTTTTAAGTCCCATCGATGATATAATCATTAAAGACAGAGAAAAGCTTGGATTGGAGAAAACAAGTCAGCTTACCTTTTTAAAGGAACCAACAGGTATTTGTCTTAGGCAATTTAGGTAAATCACCGAAAACTGAAGGACACAATTTTAAGCATTATTTTGTGTACTGAGAATTTGAAAACTGAGATGTTTGACTAACATTAAAGCATAATTTAAAGATCGACAAAAATAGTTTTCTTCTTTTGACAGAAGATAGCATTTCTCTTGTCGTGCGATGTAACTATACAATGGCTAGTGAAAAGTCATCTGTAGGCTCTAATAACTAAGGTCTTTTGATGTGACTTAGAATTCTCGGTAACAACATAAAACTATGCTTAAATACTGAAACTGCCAATGCTAGGTGTTTAGCACAAAGACTAAATTTTCTGTGTATTTTTAAAGGTGTTTGATTAAAATGCTCCAAAGATTCTGCTCAAAACTGCATATATGCTCTTTTTCAACAAGACCAAGAGGGTTACTACAAGGCAGTACAAAATGTTTTATACGTAGTTCTTTTTTCCCCTACAGAAAGTTATAAAATATCTACACATGAAACATAAAAGAAATAACTTTTGGTAAACATGTATACCACAAATCACTTACATACCTACAAAGATAATGATAACGATCTGCGGAAACGTTTTGAGTTCAGCTACTTAACATAATAGGGTTACTGCAAATTTTTGGCAATAAACATATACATAAATTAGCTCATCGTCATCATCATCAGTTATCTGCTATATTAGCAGGTCCTTTGCCTCTCCATTTTCAGCGATCCATTGCTTCCTTCTTAAGGCTGCTTTATGTTGTACCATCCATCATGTCATCCTGTATCTGGAATCTCTCCCTTCTACATAACCTTCTAAAACTGTTTTTATCAGTCTGTCATTCTTTCTTGATATATGCCCAATCCAATTTATCTTTCTTCTCTTTATTACATCTAGTAACTGTCTTTTCTCTCCCACTCTTCTCAATACCTCTTCATTTTTTACTCTGTCCATCCAACTTATTCTTTCCATCCTCCGCCATGTCCAGATCTCAAAAGCCTCCAGCCTTTCTCTGTCTTTCTTCCTCATAGTCCATGTTTCAGCACCATATAGAAGAACACTCCACACACGACATTTTATGAGTCTCTTCCTAAGTTCTCTGTCCAGACCGCTGCAGAAAATTCTCCTTTTCTTATAAAACGCCTTTTTTGCCATTGCTATCCTTGTTTTAATTTCTGTGGTGCACTTCCAGTCGGTGTCTATCCTGCATCCAAGATACTTAAAATTTTGCATCTGTTCTAGTATTTCTCCATTCAGCATAATTTTTATTTCCTTATTTCCTCCTAGTGCCAATACTTTTGTTTTATTTGTGTTAATTTTCATTCCATATTTTTTCCCGTTAGTTTCAATGGTGTCCACCAAATCCTGTAATTCTTTTTCCCCTGTGGCTAGAAGGACCATGTCATCAGCAAACCTCAAACATCCTACTCTTTTTCCTCCAATTTCTATGCCTCTTTCATCTAATGAGCATTGGTCAATCATATTTTCCAAGTAGAGGTTGAAAAGAGTAGGTGATAGACAGCATCCTTGTCTTACTCCTTTTTCTAGTCCTATCCAGTTTGTACTCTCTCCTCTCACTTTAACTGAAACTTTTTGATTAAGATATAATGAGTTTACAAGTCTTCTGGTTTTCCAGTCCACTCTCTTTTCCCTCATTATAGTTGCCAGCTTGTCCCAAACCATATTGTCAAATGCCTTTTCTAGGAGCCCTATTGCATCTGTGGTGCCCGTATTCCATCTAAAGCCAAACAGCTCCTTGCCAAGATTCTCCTCCATTACTTTTTCAAGTCTCTTATTAATTAGCTCACTATGCCTATTTTCATTCACTGCTTTTGTACCGCATCATATTTTGTGATAATTCGTCACTAAGGAAAGAATTGTTCATTACACAAAAGCATGTAAAAAAAAAAGAGAGAGAAAGAAAAAGGTAAATTTGTTATTAATAACAAATCCCAATTCAACAGCAATAGCAATGTACATGGTTTCAACACTAGGAGAAAGGCCAATCTTCACTACTTTTGGCTAAATCTGACTTGGGCACATAAAGGGGCGAATTATGCTGTGACAAGAGTCTTTGGTCATTTACCAAATAGCATCAAAATTCTGACAATTAGCTGGCCAACTTTTAAAAAAACAAATTGAAAGAGTTTCTGAATGCCTTCTCCTACTCTCAATCGATGAATTTTTTGTTATCAATTAGTAACCTTAGAACTAAAAATAAAATTTTGAATTATGGCATATAAAGAAACCTTTTGTTAAACTGACATGTTCCACAGCATTACGAAGTGTCGTGTTCATGATCTACGGAACAAGTATTTAAAAAAAAGGTGGGGAAGGGGGTGGGGTGGGGGAGAGGGCTGCTGTAATAAATGTATTTTGAACACTTTTTCTTTTTCCTCTGTTCAGTGGAGTAATTACATATCTCTCCACTAAGCTGTCTGCTCCAGATTAGTAGACTTTCTGTTCTACAGCAAAAGCATTAAAGTTCTTTTCAAAACAATCCAGAGAGCTGCTTACATACCACAACTTCAGTTACAATGTAATAATTTCTCCACTGAATTTCTTGCTTAATGATTAGAAGGACATGTCCATTCTATAATAAATCATTCTATAAGAACTATTTTATTTATGGATTCTTCCATTACTTCTTGAGAGAAGAATTCCATATTTAAGCTAAATAACAGGTACACTGTTTTTGTTCTACTGATTAACATTGCGTTTGTTATTCAACCTTAAAAATGTTGTATTTATATTTAGATACTAAAGCAAATTCCACAGGACTTCAAGTACCTGCAATTACATCTTGGCTGTTCCATTAACTACTTTGGCCTTAGGTTGGCCTTGCACATGCAAACAAAAGATCTAAGTTTTCAAATCTTTCACTTTACATCTGCAAATTCAGTGCTAAGAAGGTGGATAGTGAGATGATACAGAGTAGTAAGAAACAATGTATCGCATTGTATATGAGAAAAAGACAGCATTTTGGCATGTCCTAACGTTGCAAACATTTTTAGGGTGCATGTTGGACAATATCACTAATTTTCGTATTAATGTATTTACGGTGATACCTTTCTACCATGAGGAAACTTGTAAATTAACAGGGATACCATGTATATTGACTTCATGGTTACATGACAGAATCACTTAAGAAAAAAGTGCAACCAGCTACACTGAATGAACAGTTTATTTCACCATAACTATGCATAGTTTCACGCAGTTAGTGTAAGAACACCCCTCTTTGTCCTCTGACAATGTGCCAAGGACTGAACTAGTTAAGTTGAAATATACCATGCACTCAAATAGAGTGGCTGGTTGCAGGTCTCCCTTCAGTGATATTTTTTTTAAAAAAAGAGGAGCCTGCCATGTTGTTCACAAACCCAAGGGTGTGTGTGTTTGTGTGTGTGTGTGTGTGTGTGTGTGTGTGTGTGTAAGCACGTGCATGCATGCCCAATGCAACACATACCAACCTAAAAGGTACATCACTTATAATACATATGAATGTCTTAGTAAACTTAAATGTATTTCAGCAGGGCTGACTTCCTAACTCCTGCCCAGAAGCGAGGTCCAACCCCACCTAGAATAGTTTTTCATCACCCTTTAATCTCCGAAATATCCTGGTCATACCTTAAAACCGCCAAAACATATACTTTCAACGGGAGAACCACCTGCAAAACTATACAGGTTGAGTTCCAGTTGTTACATGAACACTGTTAGGCCTTCCACATTGGTGTGAGTACCACCAAGTTATAAGTTATGACGAATGGAAATAGACAGGCGGCAGTCCATACTAGGCAGACACAATATCCTATCGCAAAGAATGCTCTACAACATGACAGCCATGACCTCAGTGCCTATTTCACCATGTGCCATATGGATTCTCCCTCCCAACACCAGTTTCTCTGAACTCCACAGTTGGAAACTGGCTTTAGAACATGTGCTAAATTTTTGTTAATACTCCTCCTCTTCATCCCTTTCATTTTTCTATTTATTTTTTGAATTTCCAAAGTAACTATTCTTCTCTCTAACCCCACACCTGTGTACTATGTACAGCACACACAGATTCTGCAGAATGTAAATAAGAGCAAAGGAGACCACTTACTAAATAGTAAAAGTATTGAAACATCGACATGCACACACAAAAGAGTAGGTATATTTGTTTGTTTAGGTCAAGCTACATGAATTTTTTGTCAAGCTAGATAAGCACAATGTCGGGACACGTGTAAGAATGAGTGATTGAGTAACTCTTGCTCGACAAAGGATTTATTTCGAAAGCAAACAAATAAACTTAATCTTTTTGTAAGTCTGTCAATGACTCAAAACTTTTGCTGTTTGGTGAGGGGTCTTCTTTGCTCCTACATTATTTAGATACTGTCAGCAATTAGTTTACCACTCTTACTATTTCAGGAGTTTTTTTTCACCACTCACCCAGTTACCTCTGCATTCGACCTTTAAGGTCTCATGTTTTCAAATCTTTTCTGGTGCAGTCAACAACAGTCTAAGTCTTTCCTTCTCATCCCATCCAGTAAGTCTCCCAAGGCCTGGGATTCTGGCTGGGCAAATTTCCCATATCTATTCTCACTTTCTAAACTTCACCCGCCCTTTACCTTCATTCCCGTTCCTTGCCCTTCAACCCTTCAGTCAGATGAAAGGGCCCTTAAAACTTGAGTGTTTCAACATCTTTTATGCTTTTTCTCCTGTCACCATTTGTTCAGTAGACTTTTTATCTACCAATATTATATTTATATCACATTTTAAGATTTCCTGGCAGCAAAATTTGTGTTGACTAATGAAAACAAACACAAAACATCCACAGAAAGAGCAAGGGGAGACAGGGAGAAGGGGAATAAATCAGTAGTAGGAAAATATGTTTGGAAACCGAGAAATCACAAAATTATACTGAACAAGAATCATGCTATGGCAGCCACAAGTAGACACACAGTAAGATTTACAGACATAAGAGATTGTGAACTATAATGATAAGGAGGTTAGAATGTATCAGGTTTCAGGTGGTGGCAATACCAACTGTAATGGTAATATTGATTTGAATTTCCGGACTAAGTTACCTATGCACGGGTAAACTGGAATGAAACTGCACCTTCGTAGTGCACTACAGAGTGCATCGGCTGTACATCAAAGTCATGTGCTTCTGTTCTCTCTGAGGTCTCTTCCATAGCTAGGGATCAAACATTGATTTTTTTGGGAATCACTGGTATCATGGTTAAAATATCCTGCAATATTGGCATAATGGCCCAAATGATTTTAGTATGTTTAGCCTAAATAATGTCCAAAAATGTTGACAGTCCTTTTCAAAGTATAACAGATTTGGAACGTATGCTTGCTTATTCCCATTCCCAGAAAAGTTGTTGCAGTATGTATTCATGAATTTAAAGTATAATTTTACTAGATTATAAGTGTAAATATTTAATAATGTTTCACATGCTGGAGGACTGTGGATTAGCACCTTCAGCAAACTTTTAAAGAGGCGCCAGCTTCATCTTTTTGCTCTGAGATCTTTACATCTGTAAACATATTCTCATAAATATTGGTCACCTCACACAACAAAAATCCCTTGATGAGTACCCTAACCTGGAACGATTTCTTGTGTGCCATTATACAGAAGCAGAAAGCTGACCTCTTGCCTGTGGCAAATTCTGTTGGTGAGATTTGAAACCATCATTGTGATGTCACAGCAGAAAATAACTAAAATACACAATTATACAATTGTTAAAAAAGAGTAACAATAACAGTAAACAATGCAGATTTAATACCACATACTCACCATTGTGCTTTACATCAGAAATATTATTTTTTTCCTTGAAAGCTGCATCAGTACTTAAGGTGTCCAGTGGATTTAAATAAATGTGTGTGCCGCTAACTAGCTTTCTAAGACCACATTCATGGACCATGGAATAAATATCAGAAACTAAAGTCAAGTTTTTGGCAGTTCATCAGCCGAAAATCAATAACACCTACTATCACTACTGGTATAATAGTCAATTCTGATACATGCACAGAACTTTATCAAGATGGAATTTGTTGAGATACATTTATTTTCCTTGTTCTATTTTATTTGTATGAGCTGACATAGTGTAGCCCTTAAGTTCATGTATAATACATCAATATTATTTGCTTTTGTATTACAACTACAAGATACACACACAACAAATCTCCCAAAAACATCCATCTCTCTTCTCTCATGTGAGAATATGATAACTAAATGACTACTCTTATAGTTAATTATCATTCATACATCAGATCTCAGTAACAAATAGATTTATGTAGATAAAACACAGAGAACTGTCCTTGTGTTAAAGCAGCAAACTTTTATTTAATACATTGATACTCATTTTGAAATCTGTGAATTATTGTTAATACAACAGCCTTCCTAGCTCAGTCTCCATCTTTATTCTTATCAGAAGCATGGTCAATGTCACTTGGCATTCCTTTCATTACAACAGTATCTGAAACAGCAAAATTTCTTTGTTTATGCAATTAATTTCTCTTCCTTACAAGCATGCTCAACTTTGATAATGCCTGGATGAGGACCATGCACATTCCTTGTAACACCACCTTACACTAGCCACAAAGCATAGTAACAATCAAAGATTAGATCTCTGCATGAAGCTGGCAAGTGGGATTTTCATATCATTACAGTTTAATTTCAATATACAATATTAGCTACCAAGGAGGAATTACTTCCTAAAGGCTAACATACTGCAAGCATTACTGTTCTATTACTATCAAGCAAAGATAAACTAATTCCGTCTTTAAATGTGTGTAGATCTTTGTTGCACAGTTTCAACAGATGTTACTCTTTCATAAAATATGAAAACATTTAAGAAAATGTTGTTTCCTTGTAATTACTGTACAATACATCAAAGCTTTCTGTAGTCTTTCATGCAAAATAATGTTTGGTTCTTTTCACAGTCATGCACACACATACAAAAGCATCTTTGCAACGTAAGATACTTGTTAACAAACTTATGTGCGTGTAAGTGTACTACAAAGAACAAATATTGTATTTTGAATCTCAGAATATAAACTGAAAGGCATTTTATATCCAATAGCCGTGGTTTTCTTAATAAGGAGGACGCCATTGCTTCCGCAGTATTTTATTTTTACAGGGTATAAGAACAATGATCTGTAGGGCAAAAACAAGTACAATCAATTGTAGTTATTACCTTGAGCATTTTTTCAGCAATGTGCTGTGCCATTGTCAACACTCAATGATATGGAATAATATTATATGTGTGTGTGTGTGTGTGTGTGTGTGTGTGTGTGTGTGTGTGTGTGTGTGTGTGTGTGTGTGTGTGTGCGCGCGCACGCACACACCATTATTATTATCCTTAATTACAGCAAATCATATTTGTTATTATCTGGAAAATTTTTATCCATGTAACTGCAATGATTTTCAAAAACCTTTGAGATTGTTGGAGGAAAACTTTTCAGACAACATCACAATGTGAAAAATTCCTTTTTTAACCTGTCTTTGTATTTAAGTATTCCACGTCACACTGTCAATAAAGAGGAAAGGACAACTAACAAGAATCCCATTAAGGTTCAAACAAGTGCACAAAGTTTATTTGTAAATATTAAGATTATTACTTCTTTTTAGCAGTGTGGTAATTATAAAGCATTGTTTCAGAAAAAGCAATACAATACGTAAAAGTAAAAGAAATATAATAATACAAAGCAGTGTCAAATGCATGCCTATTAAGAGTACAAAAATGAAGCATTAAATGATAACATCTTTAAATTTCCTCATATCTGAATGTTACCATCAGCAGACTGCTCCACTGATGCTCCACGATCGATATTAGCATCATCCATGGGAGGCCGGTCAACCTCAGCCATTGGTGAATAACTAACACTTGGATCAACACCCTGTAAGAAAACAACAAGCACCCAACTGGAGGACGAAATCTGAAAATGCAGAAATATTGACTGCATATACTGCACTTATTACTCTTTGCAGCCGAGCTAGTTTTGACAATCAATTACAAAATGTAAATCACAGTTTTGCAACTAAGGGTCTTACAATATCATCTGAATAGTGAAAGCACAGATGAGGTATCCAGTAAGTCAGTCAGGGTGTTGAGCAGTAAAAATTATTTGCCATCAAATTTAGAAGAGAATATGACAATTGGTTCATTCCATTTTTACTATGTCCCAAAGGAAAATAAATCTACATACTAACAAACGAGAACATGTGTCTAAATATTTCTTGAAATTATTATACGTATGAGCCTATCAATTATCAGGATAAATATATCTGAATGAAGAAATAATGCTGATAGTATGCAATTATATGTGTACAAAATACTTCTCCACTGTGTGCCTCTAAAGGGTTTTTGTCATTAACAGATTGCTTCTGAACACAGGTCACTGGGCCATTGCTTACACTGGAAATTTGTTCATTCCTTCTCTTTATTTAGTTTTAACAGGGCATCTGACTTATCAGAGGATAGACACTACTTCCTCTTTTAAAAAAGAGGTTGCCAACTTTTTTAGAGCAGTTGCTGATTAAAGAACCATATATAAGAAAATTTGATGTAGTACAACACACACTGACCATTACAATTTAAGGACGTTGCATACGCCAATGCTAGCAACCAATTGTGGAAAAATTTTACTAGTTATCTATTTATGCAGAGCATAATTTCTTGAATAAAAATATAAAACAAACATATCTATGACATATTCAAATTTCATATTTCAATCTCTAGACTGAACTGTTCATATCACTGAGGCATGTTCTGACTTCATGCACAGATACCAATGTTGCTAAGGAGTACAACTGGTGATGTGTGTGTCTGATATAGTAAAGAAAACAGCATGTTAAACTCCAAACGGAAAAGTAGCTAACAGCCCATTTTGGTAATGAAACAGAGCTTCTTAATAAAGGGTCATGAAAGGAAATTCAAAAGTTATTACAGTGATGTCTTCAATTTATAGCATCTATAATCTGCCATTTTAGGTATTTTATACCTAACCAAGTGGATGTCCATCTCTTTAGACTGGAGTTAATGTCCAAGCTGTAACAGATCATCCCTTGAGACAGTTGAAAGATGGATGTCATTAGTTTGATACATCTGTATATTCAGCAAGAAGTATTATTTACTTGTAATTTTATTGTATTTACACCTCGTGGGGGGAGGCGGGGGGGGGGGGGGGGGGGGGGGGGGGAAGCTTCTGGTATTTTATCACATAAACATGTCGACATTAATTAAATGCACAAAACTTACAAAATCTGTCAGACTTCCACAAAGTGTTCCAACAACAACTGAAACTGGCACAAAACTAAATTAATTGACAACTATAAGGTGAACAACAACAACAACAACAATAATAATAATAATAACAATAATAATATGGTGGGGCAACTATTTACAGCCTGTAAATGAGACATAGTAATTTTTGAAAGAAAAATGAGTTTTCATTTGTGTGCAAAGCTATACGCACAATAATTTGCCACAAGTATATTCAGATGAATTTTAGCAAGAAAAAAAAGAAATCAGGCACAAGAAGACATTCTTTTCTTCACTAAACTGGATATTGTGTGATGCTACATTTCCTGCTAAAACACAACTCTCAGCTCTTTGAAAATACATTCAATATTTTGGGAACATACACACCAAGGAGAAGCAAATTATAGTTTTTCCCCTTTTATACAGAAACCAAATGGACTATAGAAAACAGAGATATGATACTACACTACTGGCCATTAAAATTGCTACACCATGAAGATGACATGCTACAGACATGAAATTTAACCAACAGGAAGAAGATGCTGTGATAGGCAAATGATTAGCTTTTCAGAGCATTCACACAAGGTTGGCACTGGTGGCGACACCTCCAACGTGCCGCCATGAGGAAAGTTTCCAACCGATTTCTCATACACAAACAGCAGTTGACCGGCGATGCCCGGTGAAACGTTGTTGTGATGCCTCGTGTAAGGAGGAATAATGTGTACCATCACGTTTACGACATTGATAAAGGTCGGATTGTAGCCTATCGCGATTACGGTTTATCACATCCCGACATTGCTGCTCGCGTTGGTTGAGATCCAATGACTGTTAGCAGAATATGGAATAGTGGGTTCAGGAGGGTAATGTGGAACGCCGTGCTGGATCCAACGGCCTCGTATCATTAGCAGTCGAGATGACAGGCATCTTATCCGCATGGCTGTAATGGATCGTGCAGCCACATCTCGATCCCTGAGTCAACAGATAGGGACGTTTGCAAGACAACAACCATCTGCACGAACAGTTCGACGACATTTGTAGCAGTATGGACTATCAGCTTGGAGACCATGGCTGCGGTTACCCTTGATGCTGCAAAGACAGGAGCACCTGCGATGGTGTACTCAACGATGAACCTGGGTGCACGAATGACAAAACGTCATTTTTTCGGATGAATCCAGGTTCTGTTTACAGCATCATGATGGTCGCATCCGTGTTTGGCGACATCATGGTGAACGTACATTGGAAGCGTGTATTCGTCATCGCCATACTGGCGTATCACCCAGCATGATGGTCTGGGGTGCCGCTGGTTACACGTCTCTGTCACCTTCAGATGTGTTACGACCCGTGGCTCTACCCTTCATTCGATCCCTGTGAAACCCTACATTTTAGCAGGATAATGAACAACCGCATGTTGCAGGTCCTGTACGGGCCTTTCTGGATACAGAAAATGTTCGACTGCTGCCCTGGCCAGCACATTCTCCAGATCTCTCACCAACTGAAAATGTCTGATTAATGGTGGCTGAGCAACTGGCTCGTTACAATATGCCAGTCACTACTCTTGATGAACTGTAGTATTGTGTTGAAACTTCATGGGCAGCTGTACCTGTACACGCCATCCAAGCTCCGTTTGATTCAATGCCTACGCGTATCAAGGTTGTTATTACGGCCAGAGGTGGTTGTTCTGGGTACTGATTTCTCACGATCTATGCACCCAAACTGCGTGAAAATGTAATAACATGTCAATTCCAGTATAATATATTTGTCCAATGAATACCCGTTTATCATCTGCATTTCTTCTTGGTGTAGCAATTTTAATGGCCAGTAGTGTATGAGCACGGTAAAATATTTGCATCACCTTCGGGAGTATTTTTACCCATGAAAAAGTATTATCTGGTAGTGCCATGATAAAAAATGTAGTTTGTTTCATACTTCTGGGAAAATACTGCTTTATAGTTAAAGGCTACCGTTTGTTTTCACCATGGAGCAATGTAAGACAAATAGTAACTCGCAATAATCTCTAGTGTCAAAAAAGTACAAATGCAATTTATTGTGCATAGACCTACTGTTTGACCACAAAATGAGTTACGTAAGACTTGAAATGATAACAATAGTCAGACATTTTTGTGTGAAACGCAAAACATGGCCCTAATACTGCTGCCTTGGAAAGGCAAAAACCAAAGGAGCATTTGTCTGATTATATTGGGGACCTGTAAATTATCTACGATAGGACATACCTACAATACATTTATAAGTATTGCTACCTTGGTAAGTCAAAATAAGTTCATAGATTTAAATAATACCTGTGTAATTCATGGTGAGAGCATATGTTTGAAACAAAATAGTTATTAAAAAAAAAACACGCATATGTCAATAACAAACGGAGGCAATAAAAAGAAGGAACTGTGCGTCACATGCAAGGTCATTTTAAAATATTCTAGTATTATCAGAAAACAGTCTGGACAGATCTTCCCTCCCTCAGTATGCTTTCCCCACATTCCACTTTTTGTAATGTTAAAGTATCTGGGATCCACGTACAATTCCATTCTGTGCAATGTTCATCAGTAGAATAAGGAAGGGATACACATTATCTAGTTACCAAATTATCCCCTCCCCCTTTCCAATCAAACTTTGCACTGTTGTTTCAATAGGGTGAAAATGTAAATCAGAGCCAGGATTGTATTCCAGATCACTCTTGACATAGAAAGACATACAGGAACCAAGAGTTTCTGTCATATCTAAAATGAATAACATGTTTGTTGTTATTTTTTTAATTCACTTTGGTTACCTTAGCATCCTGCCTGAAACTTCAATTTGGTTATTTAGTTTTAATCTTTCACATATTTTACACATCCTTCATCTATTGGCTCATCTAGAGTGAAATAAAATATAGTGATTGCTTTATTTCTGCGAGAAGCTACAGAATCAAGCAATAAATAAAGCTACTGTTTTTTATGGTTGGCGGTTTAAGCATGTGAGTTCAATAACATCATCACAAGCACAATTTCTTAAAAGCCTTACAAGTAGGAAAGTAACAACTTTGATTAATTATACAGACAAAAAAAAGATTAGAAGGAAATTGAGATTAACCTGGAAACAATATAATGCCAAGTAATGGCTGTGTTGAACTGTGTGATGTATAAGGTAGGCCTCCCACCTAACAACAGTAACAGTAAGAAGAGAGACACACACAGTTACATAAAACACTGTGTACGTGTCACTTGCAGTAGTTTAGAACATAGTTAGGACTTGTTAACAAAGTTACAAAATGAACAGTTATACAGTTATTTTGCAACATATATAGATAATATTTCCTCAAATTATTTTCATCACTTCCTGTGCAGAATGACGTTCACTAAGATAAGTTGTGATTAGCTTCGAAAGCCAAATGAATACTTCATAACTGTTCAGATTATGATTCCCCTCCTTCATCCTTTAACAACACAGGACTAATCAATGTATTAAGATGAAACCACAATACCTTATATACACACTTGGGAGTAGTGAAAGCTTCCTTTAATAGTTGTATTTGCAAGGTGTGCAAGAAAAGTAACGAGACCGATTTTTTATCTATCAAAGTGTCTATTTTTTTCAAACAACAATATTGTCCCTTAAAAGTAGTTCCTTTTCAGTCATCGTTTCCACTTGGTAGCAGCACTGAAGGGCTTCAACTGATGTGGCCTTTACATGTCAGTCATGTTCTTTTGAATACTCTCCAGAGTCCCAAAATGACATCCTTTTGAGACATTTTTTGATTTCAGGGAGGAAAAAGTCACAAGAACTCAGATCTGGTGACTAGGGCAGCTGTGCAGCAACAGGAATTCCTTTTGAGGTCAGAAATTCCGTGGTGGAAGTGTCATTGTCATGATGCAGCCTCCACTTCTCTGCAACATCTGGTCTCACTCAATTCACCCTTTTCTGAGCCTTGCAAGGGCATGTTTCTAACAACCATCATCCTTATTGTTAAACAGCAGGAGCATGCACATGTCTGACATTTTCGTTGGTTTTTGAAGTTGAAGGTCTCTCTGAATGAGGTTCATCTTCAAGGTGTTCTCGGCCTTTCAAAGGAGACATGTGCCAGTGAAAACCTTGTGCTCTTGATAAGGAATGTGCACCTTATGCTAGTTTTAACTTTTCAACAAGTATAATACAAAACTTGATTGCACAATGTTGTTCTAAATTCCAATGTTCCATTTTTTAACACACAACAAAAACACAATTTCACTGATGGCACTCTCAAAAATCTTGTAATGGCTGTATGGAGCTGAAACATGGACTGAGCATCTGGAAGGGATGAACACAGTGTCGCCAGATCGCTCGCAACGCTGTCTGTATCATTACTTTTCTCACATACTTCATATTTATTAGCTATAAGAGTTGAAATATTTTTTATATTGCTAAAATGTTCATTCCTCTAGTATTGTGTAAAATTACTACAAGCCACCACTCTCCTGTTCAGTCTTATTTGACGTTTTCTGGTGGCAAAATTGTCACAAAAAATGTGATAGTCTGCTCCTGTAGTATTCTTGAAATCTGGTCCAATGGCCTCGTTTTAAAACTTTTCAATCAAAAATGTTGCTGATGAATAATCAGGCACAATTTGGGAGAAAGCAGTTTTTTTAAAGATATTGTTATAGTATCAGGAAAAAGTCTTCTTTTTAATTTTGAGATGCACCACCAGGGAAACAGAAACATTGCAAAAGCACCTTTGCAACCACTGAATGAAACTTTGATACCTGGGCGGAAGGGGAAGAACTGTGTTTTGATTATGTGACACACTTCTTTCTGGGTTATCTCGACTTTAAAATACAGCTCTTCACTTCAGTTCCTTTGCTCAATAAGCAGTTAATATGAGGGAGAAGCAACAGGCACAGGAACCATTCACTACTGCAAAATGTTTCATTTATAACGTGAGCAAGGCTGGAAAAAAATTTAAGTGATTTTTTTGTGAGCAATTATTCCATATATAATTTTAGTGCATTTTGCTGAGTCATGTCACCATAGTGCCATCTACAAAATGGCCGAATCTATCTCAACTGTTGTTTTTTGCTGATAGCGTCTATAAACAAAGAGCAATAAATTTATTTACTTCATTTTTCTTTGCAGTTCAGAAGAAGTAACATCCGCAAAAACAAACACCACATAAAAATGGGGCAGTCAATCCTACAGAATCAAAACATATACTAAATATTTTGAACCCAAAATGTTTTACAGCGAAAACTTAAAAAGAGGCAAATTTTCAAAGCTATAAAAGGCAGAAAAAAATTACATTATTGCCCCTCAATACATGTAGGGAGGAAGTAAAGTGAGTATCTATTAAAAAAAAAAAAAATCTAAAATGAGAAGGATATGAAAGTGCCCTGAAAGAATTAATAAATAGGAAATAAAAAGAAACAGATTGAAAATATACAAGATGTTTATTACTAATAGTTTTTACACCTGTTCACTTCTTATTAATTCACATTTCGTGACAGTGGAGAAAATACAACATGTATATGTTTTTATGCGACATGGAAGGTGTGCGTTCTTTAAATACCTATTGTCAATTATGGTGGTGGTGGTGGTGGTGGTGGTGGTTGTGGTGGCGGTAATAGTGGAGGTGTTGCTACCGAGATCACAAGGTTTATGAATGGTATTCCGTAATGATTACTTATAAAAAGTTACCAAATTTTATATGAAGAGAGTACAAAAACAGATCCTGCCAACTGCAAAATAAAAGGTTCTCCGTGTAGTGTTGAAGTATATTGAAATGAGAATATAAGGATACTTAGCATAGAGTGCACCATTACCCTTTACTCTGGCTGTGTGCAGCTTAATCTGCAATTATTTATGGCCCTACATAATAATAAAATAAAGAATCTGCTGTTTATGCCAAACATTATTATGTCACACATACATCAGTTGAATTAATGCTGCACTGTATGCAGTATTTTAGGGAGACTATTTACTCCTCCAAGATATTCAATGTTTATGACAGAAAATAATATTAAATATTTTGTACCTGGTGTGATGCCACATCTGGATGCTGTTGAGGATGATAGTGTCTCGGAGGTATATGGTATTGATAAGGAGGATAATATGTATGAGGATGTGGAGGATACTGCGTGTATGGCTGATAAGCAGGTTGCTGCTGAGGGTATGGGGGATAACCAGTGTGAGTGTGTGGTGGGCGAGGTGGTACTGGCACTGTCTGTGGTGCATTTGGATTACCAGCTGGTCCTGGTGGTGGTGGTGGTGGATAACCTTGATATGGTGGTCCAGGTGGTCCTCCAGGTTGTTGATGAGGGGGAGGCAGCCCTGGCTGACCTGCTGGATGACTGGCAGGCATGTGGGGTGTATGCTGCTGGGCTGCAATTGCCGGTGGTAAACCTACTGTTGGTGGTGTCGATACTTTACGAGGTGGGGGTGGTACAGAGGGAAGTGCTGGGGATTGAGTAATTTCAGAGGGCAACTTTGTTGGTGCCATAGGACCAGGTTCAGTTTGTTGCGGTGCTGCCTGCTGTTGCTGCTGCAACTGTTGCTGCTGTTGAAGAATGTGTTGCTGTTGAGGATGCTGCATCTGCTGTTGCAACTGAGATTGTAATTGCAGTGGCGGATGTTGTTGTTGTTGTGCCTGAGGTTGCTGCTGCTGCTGGGGTTGTGGTGGCAGCTGCGGCTGTTGCAGCTGTTGTTGTGGCAATGTTTGCTGCTGCTGTGGCAATGGTGGTGGTTGTTGTTGCTGCTGCTGCTGTGGCGGCAGTGGTGGTGGTGGTGGTGGTGGTGGTGGTGGTGGTTGTTGCGGCGGCTGTGTTGTTTGCTGCTGCTGTTCAGGTTCATTGCTTGGCTGCACATCCATTGGCTACAACATGACAGCAATAAAACTTTAGACTCTCTTCAAAATCACTAATATATTGATTTGTGCACAAAATTTCTTCAGACTAGAGACCAGAAAAATGAAGTAAAAGCAAAATTATGTGACATGCTTTACACAGCATATGAGACTAAGAGACAGAATCAAGAAAAGTACTAAACTCGGCACTGGAAAGAAAGTCTTAAACCATCTGGGGCTGGGAGTAAGATGACTGACAGAGTCACAACAGAAACATGTAGCACAGCACTTTGAAAATAAATAATAAAAAGTAAGATGCATCCAGCCAAATACTAAGAATTCAATAATGATGCAGCACATAATACTAACAAAACTATAAATGTGGTGCTCTTAAATCAGTTACATAAGTTAATAATCTATGTTGCATCCATATGAATGATACTGAAGCACCAGAGATTTGACTTCGATTTCTATATTTTAAAATAAAAGTTCGTCTCTTTGGAAAAATGAAATTGGACTACTTGAGATAATTTCTTTCTTAAAAGGATAAATGACTTACAAATGATAAAAACACAAGATTAGCACACTTTTGGATTCCACTACGTGCGTTAACTTATGTTTAGACAATGTCCTGATCAAGGTTGTGATAATAATGTAGTTAAAGAAAGGTTTCAGAGCATTGTCAACTACAAATATTCAAAATGCTGTGAGCAGTTTCCAAAAATGTAACTCTCTTTAAGTTTCAGAGTAATGCTGATGCACATTCACTGATTAACTATAATAATAACTACATGTAAAATTGTTTCTTACAAATGAAAAAACAAGTTTGAGACAGTAATGGTGCATTTTCATATACACATGCCCTCTTTGATCTTTATTCTTTTGTCACTATTAAAGTCAAATATTCAGGATCTGTAACTGAAATAAAAAAGCTCTCAGTGTCATTAACAAGTTTACTTAGAAGCACGAAATGTGACACCACATTCACAAACATTGTATCTTACTCCCCCGCCGCTCCAACACATTCTTCATTTACACAGAATTTCAGCAAAACTTTTCTGCAAAATTCTAGCCGAGTTTTTGTTCTGGCATAACCACAAGTGCTGGAATGAAGATGAAGAACGCAATACCATAGAAAGCAGTGAGAAGCTGTCAGCCAATAGCGCGCTGACCAGGAGCGGCATCTAGTGGAAGTGAATACAAGCACTGTCCCTGCCAGCCTTGGCCAGATATTAGTGGATAGCATTCACAGAGTATTAGCACAGCCTAGCAGAGCACTACGAGAACAGTTATCAGTGATCCATATCCATTGCTTGTTGGGGCGTTGTCTATAGGGGAGAACACTTCTGTTTGCATGTCACTCATCACTTGTGAGACCCTTGTTATTTCAAGTTTAAGTATTGTCTGTCTGCTTTATTGAAATAAAACTACTAATGTTATTTGCTTGAATTGTATAGCATTCCGAGACTGCAGCATCCCTTAGGCACCCTATATGCGACAAGTGGGCAGGACCCCACAATTGACGATGAGGACTCAACAGTTTTAGCAACAAGGGAAATCGAAAACCTCACTGACATTACCCCAGATTCATTTCAAGAAATTTTTGAAGATATAAATCAGAATGGCTAGATCAGGATACAAGGCCCACAGGTTATGATACACTACCACACTTCTAAACAGACATGATATAGTACAGCCAATCTACTGTTGAGCAGTAATAACAGCCATTCTTTGTTAATAGTCAAACAATGCACAACTATCAGAAATGGTAGGATGACATCCTACTCACCACATCGTTCATCAGATTTAGAAACCACACACATGCCATTAAGAAAGTAGAATTCTGCCAGATTCTCACTATTTCCTTCTCTCATTATAAATATCATTATATTTTGTCATACTCAGTTATTATGAATATCCCCATCAACTATTAGTTATTTGTGGTCATGGAGGCTAACCTTTGTGCTTTGTTGGCTGAGGGGCATCTGATGCTGTACAACAGCCTAAACAAATTGGTGGGGCAAGTCATCCCCCACCCCTCCCCATACTATATGGGTGCAACAATAAATTTAAAAACAACATAATTCAAAGTTCTTTATAATGTGCAATTTCCCAATGTTGGAGATAATGGTTCTTACTACAGCTTACAATAACTGGGGTACAGCAAGAGGGGTACAATAAAGGAGTGCTTACACCTGTGTGCCTTGCGGCTAGGTACTGGTAGCTGTATGGCTAGCTTGCTCCACACAGATGATGGGGCACCCAGTGTAAACACAGGTGTGAATGGTACCACTTGCATGCACATGTTGAGAAAGAGGCATGAACATAAACCCGTGCCTTTACTTGCACGTGGGGCAAACACAGTCACACGGTGACTAGCTGTAAGGTGCACAGGTGTAAACGCACTCTAAGAGAGCCCGCAGTCTGGCCACAGTATCCAGACGCAGTGGCCGTGCCTGTGCATGGTTCTGTGAATGTGTGCGCGCTTTCTATTTCCAAAGAAGGCCTTTTGGCCAGAAGCTTAAATATTTAGTGGTCTTTTCATTGTGCTTGTCCAGAACTCAATGCCTTCTCTATCTGGTGAGTAGCAAACTATCCTTTTCACAATAGTGTTATTTTCAATACTACTTTATGCCTGAACTTTTTAAAAATTTGAATTCACATCTTTGTGAGTAAAATAGTTTAAATGGCAGAAAATGAAGAGTGATAGAGAAAACAATTTCATGAAATCTGTGCAGGTAGAGCAATGAAATATATGGTGTGAAATGCATAACACTGTGGTATGCACTAAAACATGAAGTATAAAACTGCAGCTCTGGGCAATTTCATCTTTAACAAGCATTGTCTAGATTAAAAATTATTATTGTGTGTATTTTATATGCTACACTGTGAAAATGGAAGCTACAGAAATTATAAATTGATGCAATTCAGAACAAAAGAAGCAAAACAAGACAACTAGCAAACAGAATATGCAACAATTTGCACTGCAACTCAAAATACAAAATCATTTCACATAATTAAAAGCAATTATTTACCTCAGGTTTAGGCTGAGAATCTTCTGTTGTGTTTTCAGCAGTTGGAGGTGCCTCTTCCGTCTTCATGCGTTCCTTGCGAAGCTGTTCATACTGACGTTCCACCATACGTTGGAAGGTTTCATCATCCACAGCACGCACACAATGCTACAAAAACATGTCTACTTTTAATAGTGAGATCAGTAAAGTTCATCTGCAATAATTTATTTATTTTTACATGTTGCCAAGAAAGTCTCACACACACACACACACACACACACACACACACACACACACACACACACTCCTGCACCCCTACATGGTACTGGCTGGGCGCACAATGCCGGGATTGAATTTCGGCAAATGTACTGGGGTGGGGTGGAGTAGAGATTGTTTCATTCACGAGGCAGAGAGGGAGAAGGAGAGGGAGATGGGAGGTAGGAAGAGGGTTTGGTGATAGGTAACTCACAGTGTGGAGGGAGGCAGCAGGTTCGTGATACACTGGTATCGGAGCCTGTAACAATGAAGCACACAATGCAGGTGACATGAAGGTGTGAATTAGAAGGGTATGACATGACAGAAGAAAGGGAAACTGTTGAATGGAGTGTGTGGGGACAGTTGGATAGTGGAGGTTTTGGCCACGAAGGTTGCAGGAGCGAATGATGTGTTGCGAGGGTGATTCCCATTAGCATAGTTCAGAAAAAGTAATGGTGGAGGGGAGGATCCAGATGGCACTGGTTGCAAAGCATCCATTATATCTAGTATGTTGTGTCCAGCTGCATGTTATGCTGCAGGGTGATCATGTTAGTTGTTGGCCATAGTTTGGCAGTAGCCATTCATTCTGGTGGACAGTTGGTTTGTTGTCATACAGACATAAAACACTGTGCAGTGATTGCAGAAGAGTTGGTATATGACATGCTTGCTTTCACATGTGGCCCGCTCTGATGGGATAGGGTAAGTCTGTGGCAGGACTGGAGTAGGAAGTGATGATGGTGAGGGTTGGAATGAATGGGTCTTGCACGGGGTCTTCCATAAGAATATGACCCTTGTGGGAAGGGGTTTGGAGTGGGAGTGGGGTATAGGGATGGGCTAGGAAGCTATGTCAGTTGGGTGGGTGATAGAAGGCCACTCTAGACATGGTGGGAGGATGTCCCTCATTTCCATGTACTATGATAGATAAGGCACTGGTGAAGAATATTGTTCACATAATTCCAAAATTTTTTGTCCTCTGGTGGCCAGTCCATACGGGAGTGACTTTTTGGTGTGGAAGGGGTGACAGCTGTCAAAATGCAGCTGGGTTTTAATATGGGCAAAGGTACGGATGGAGTCATCAGAGAGGTGGAGGCCAACATCCAGAAAGGAGGCACGTTGGGTTGAGGAAGACCATGCGAAGCAGGTGAAAGAGAAGGTATCGAGGTCATGGAGGAATGAGGATAGGGTGTCTTGGCCCTGAGTCCAGATCATGTGGGAGGCTACACTTTATTCAATTGACTGGAGGTGTTGGTTAACAAGAGCTGAAATTCTTTTGGTAGGAGCACATTAACCAGCTACCACGGGGCATCCAGGATTATTCGGTTTGTTGATTTTGGGTAGCATGTAGAAGGTGTGTGCGTGCGTGTGTGTGTGTGTGTGTGTGTGTGTGTGAATGGAATGTTGTTAGGGTGAAGAGGGAGATGGACTCAGGGGAGAGGTTCTGGGATGGACCAAAGCATTGGAGGTTAAGTTGTAGTTCTGTGATGGTATCATTATGGAGGATTTTGCAGGGGGAAGCCTTCTGTCAGGTACCCACTGCAATTCATCATGGCAGTGGTGGAGCCCTTGTATCCAGAGAGGATGGTTAGATCACGATCTATGTTGGGATTATGAATAGCTGTCCTTTCTTCTGTTGAGAGGTTAGTGTTCTCAGAAGGGGACTTGAGGAAGGATGGTGAGACCAAATTGGTGTTAAAAGTGACCAAGGAATGATTCAGTGGGGTGGGGGGTTCGTAGTTGGATGGTGATATGAACTGGGAAAGGCAAGGTTAAATGTTAGGATTAGCTTGGCTTTGGTTGGTGGGATTGGCAGCAAAGAAGTGTTTCTACTGTAGGGGATGGTAGAAGGAGCATAGGTCTTTAGCAAGTGCAACATGGTTAAACTTGGGTGTAGAGCAGAATGTAAAGCCTTTGGACAAGACAAACTTCTATGACTGAGGTTTTTTGGTGGAAAGTAACAGCAGTGTTTTGGGTTTGTTCGGGTTATGAGTTTTGTGGAGTGTTGGTAAGAGAGTTTTAGAGGACATGGAAAATTGTGAAGATCAGCTAGGTAGGGTCTGGGCACTGAAATGGTTGACAAGGGGGTTCACTGTGGGCAGGATACATGTTGATGGATAGTGATGCTTCAAGGTGGGAGAAAGGACAGCCATACATCATCTCAAAACAAACTCTGACCTATCATTCTTCCTGCAGATAAAGTCTCTGCCACTGTTGCGATGAATCGCACTGACTACCTGACAGAAGGCTTCTGCCAACTGTTAACTCCCTATCCCAACCACAACCCACACTCCATCTTCTAAATGCTACCCAAAATCCGTAAACCCAACAATCCTGGACACCACATTGAAGCTGGTTATTGTGCTCCCACATAAAGAATTTCTGTTCTTGTTCACCAATACCTCCAACCAACTGCCCGAAGCCTAGTCTTCACATCAAAGAAACTAAACATTTCCTTCACCGACTCCCCACCATACTCACACTTCTTTTACCACCTGGACCCCTACTCTTCGCTGTTGATGCCACATCCCTATACACCAACACCCCTTACACTCTTGGCCTTGCCGCAATCTAACGCTACCTCTCCCACACCTTTCAGATTCAAACATACTACCTCATTAGTTGTACATCTTACAAATTATTTCCTTGAACACAACCACTTCTCCTTTGAGGGGAAGGTATATAAACAAATCGATGAAGCACAGCCCTGGACATCAGCATTGCACCCTCCTATGCCGAAGTTTTATGGGCCATCTATAGAAAACCTTCCCAGCTTCTCAAAATGGGAGAGCCCTTGGGTTCAAGTTCACTGATGATATCTTCATGATCTGGACTTAAAGCCAAGACACCTTATGCTCATTTCTCCATAACAACACCCTGTTCCCCATCCACTTCACCTGGTCTCTCTCAACCCAACATGCAACCTTTCTGAATGATGACTTCCACATCTAACGGCTGCATTCACCTCTCTCCCCATATTAAAATCCTACCTGCATTTTGACAGCTGTCATCCCACTAACACCAAATATCACTCCCAGATAGCCTGGCCACTTGAGGACATTGTATTCACATCAATGAGAATTTGCATGCTCGGTATGCTGAAGCTAATGAAGGACTTCACATGCAGGCACCCCCCCCCCCCCCCCCCTCCAACACAGTTCGCAAACAGTTTATCCATGCCATATCCTCACACATACCTAATACTCCCACCACCTCTAAGAAAAAATTAAAAAAAAGGGTCCCCATCATCACACCATATCACCCTGGACTAGAGAAATTTAAGCATGTCCTTTGTCAGGGCTTTGATTATCTATCAAGCCTGGAAATGAGTCATCCTACGCAAGATCTCTGACACCCCTCCAAAAGTGGTATTCCATCATCCTCCTAACCCTTGCAACATACTGGTCCACCCCTCTGACGCTCCCACTTCCAACCCCTTGTCACAGGGATCAAATCCCTATGGAGTACCTAGTTACAAGACTTGCCCTATCCATCACTCCAAACTTCCTACTCCAGTCCTGTCATACACTTATTCTATCCCATCGGAGGCAGGGTCATATATGAAAGTAACCATTTTATATACCAACTCCGCTGCAACCACTGTACAGCTCTCCATGTCCACATGACAACCAATGAGCTATCCATCGGAATGAATGCCCACTGCCAAACTGTGGCCAAGAACAACACTGACCACCCTGTGGCACATCATCTTCATCATGCTTCACGCTTCAAATTGCTGGTTGATAATTACTAGGTTCTTCACGTTCTGTTGCCAGTACCCACCCGTTACGCATTCAGCACATACAACTGTCACCCCTGCATCCTGCATTTTTGTCCAGCAAACCTGCTGCCTCCCTTTGAGCCACTAGCTACCCATCCCCAACACAACTTCCTGCCTCCCACCTCTCTCTCCGTCTACCAGCTCCACCCGACACAACCCATATACTGAAATGCAATCCCATCTTTGTGTTGCCTACCAGTCAACCAGTACAACGAAGGAGCACAGTCTCTCTCTCTCTCTCTCTTTCATTCCCCCCCCCCCCCCCTACTGCTCTTGGCCTTGCTGCAATCTAACACTGCCTTTCCCACATTCTTCAGATTCAAACATACTACCTCATTTTGTGTGTGTGTGTGTGTGTGTGTGTGTGTGTGTGTGTGGGGGGGGGGGGGTTGCACTTGTATGTACTGTAGCTCATCCAGGGTGTATACGTGGACAAGGAAAACAAATTCCCCAATTTTTCCCAGATTTCCCGGATGAAAATACACTTTTTCCGTGTTAAGTGACAGTATACTCTTCCTCGGCACTGTAAAACTCATCAGGCCTATGGTTTTATATGCAGGAGTGGAATTTTCCAGCACTTTAGGAAACGAGACTCAAGAGTCCCGAAAACACGTTTTGAAAGACCTTTGATGTGCAGCAACATGTGCGCTGCATATTTTCGTATTACGAAGGTATAAATTTGAATTACACCAAACACCGCATGTTACTTTCCGAAACATTGAAATCGAGATTGCGATGCGCTTTTGTAAGACAGTCATAGCTTCTGTCACATGATCTCGCCAGCTGACGGCAGCATAGGACACATGATGATGTGAGCCAATAGCAAGATCACTCTTAAGTAACGCGAACACACAAATAAGAAAAGTTAATGGTGTAAATTAATATACATTCACATATAATACTGGTCTCGAAGAATAATAAGATGGAAGAAAAGTTAAGCTTCCACATATAATGTTGATCTTTTTTGCGTGTGTTACAGTTTAAGATACATCACACAAATGTGCCAGTAAAATGACGTAAATGTCTGATCTTTTGGGCTGGAAATTCTTCTAAATGGTCGTCCTCAAAGAGTTGATTTTTAAATGAGAGACAAACGCTTTGTGATTTAAGAAATTCATCATACATTCTCACACATAGTTTATCTTGCATAAAAAGGAAATCTGCTTTGAATGCAACGCTTTTCAAACCACCATTCGCAATATTTTCCCGCGACCTGTTAGAATTAGGTTCGTTTCAGCAGTTGCAAGAGAACGCCAAATAACAGGCATCACCGCGCTTGCGCAGCTACGATGACGCAGGAAGCCCATATGTTCGTACATGTAAAACATTAAAAGATCTTACGTATGGCATTAAAGAAACAATACATAAGATGATACGTCAAGAGCGTCGAAATTTCGTGAACCATACTAAAACGGATAATTCGTATGTACATTTTCTTGGAGTACCAGTACTGTATTATCTCATGTTTGGTTCTTTATTATGGCATAATGCCATATGTGCACTTGAAATGCAGCGAACAGTTGAAACTAGCCAATAGTGTGAAATTAAACGCTTCGTTTCAAATAAACTGATTGCCTCAGCAGAAAAGATTTAATAAAAGCCAAATCTCTTTAGCAAACCGGCAAAAATAACTTCATTGTTCTGTCAGGAAGGTGGAAATAAAATCTGAAACTAATAACACATTTTAGCCTTCCGTAATTATGCGGACGAATTTTAATTCACTTGATAGCTCCCGGCCACAAAAATCCGTTTTGTTATCATTTAACGTGAGAGCCATAAACGAAGAGGAAACAACAAAATCACTGAACGTAAACACAGGTCACGTGGACGCTGCCCACCTCCCCACCACAACTCAAGACTGCTCTGTGCATCATCCCCAGATTTACTATATTTCCGAACCGAAGCAATATTAAGCAGTGGCGCCCAGCCACACTTCTGGAACCAGAAGCGGGAGAAGGTACAACTCATACGCGACTCAACTGTGCATGCTCAAGAGCCCGCCCGCAACAGCTCAAACGAATCTAATTTAAACAGTTGTCACGTCACGTTCATCGGAGGCAGTTTGTTGTTATACACCTTTGCATAGTCTTCCTAAAGCCTTTGACACACTTTGCTGTTGGCAGACGCTTGTATGAGCACTGTTTTGTTTTTGTATACGGTGCATTTCCTTTGCAACTTAAGTTTTATCTTCGTTTTCTTTTTTCTCTCGTTCATGTTTTGTTGCTGCAGTATTATTCTGCAGTAGCGGGATACAGTAATATCCTTTGTTAGAGTATTGGTTCTTACCATTCAGAATCACAAAAATTTAACTGAAAGCTAAAACAATGAAAAATTCCCGGAATTCTAAACAATTCCCGGGTTTTTCCCAGTTTTCTCCCGGATGAAAAAATTCCCGGGTTTTTCCCGGATCTCCCAGGTCATATACACCCTGTCATCAAAGGATTAAGTTCAAAAGTTTTCTTTATGTTTCGTGGGTGCTTGTTGATGACGCAACACCTCTGCTATTCTGCGAGTGCTCTACTTTACTCCCAAATTATTTTTACATTCTGCTAGAACTCTCCACACTATACTTCTTAATTGTGTTAATCAAGGGGAAAAAATTACCTTCGTTGACACAATATTACATTAATTGAGAAAACAGGCAACTCCTTGCAGTGGGTGCAAATAGAATTGTCAAGGAAGTTTACAATTGGTCTATACCCAATGAAGTTACACTGGACATAAAGAAAACAAATACCATGAATTTTGTGTTGAAGACAGAAAGCAACATTGTTAAATTAGATGTAGATGGTACCTCTGCAGATTGTGTAGTAAATGTGGAATTTCTAGGTATGAATATTTATTCTTGGTTGATGTAGTGTCACACACAAAGATACTTGCAAACAGAATTTCAGCAGCATGTTATGCACTTACGGATTCTGTCGTCATTAAGTAACAGTCAGTATCTTAGTTGCATACTATCCATGAGTATGCTCAGTTCTTATCTTTGAATAAGTGCTCATTGTAATCTGCTCAAAGCATTGGGGATTAAAGCTACACCATGTGAATTCATTTAACAATCAGTAAAGCATATTAAAGATTACCTCGATAATTACTGGACAAACAGCTCTGTTCATGACCATGGAACAAAATATCTGGACTGAACTTAAATTTACCAAGACACAATAAACATAAAACTCAAAACAGAATTTTCTCTTGAAGCACAAGATTTTGCAATTCATTCCCCAAGCAGATTTAAGAGATGTCTAAATCAACCTTATTTAAGATGTTGTCAATGAGTACTTATAAATCAATTCATTCTACGAGGGCATACTGAAAAACAATTCCCCTGAATTTTTCATCCTGTTCTCAAGATCGGTTGTGGTATTACATGTCATGCATATCGTTAGGTCAACTTTCCCACTTCACTGATACAAGTTAAATCCTCGGGGGCTAGAGGGATCTGAATTTTAGTCTGTAAAATGGCGGTGTTTAATGTAACTATGTCAGTGTGTAAGAAACAAAGTACTGCAATCGAGCAAAGAAACAGTGTTGCTAACCTCATCATAGGTGACAGCCTCATCGTATGTGACAAAGCTGGAAAGTAGATTGTATAAGGCAATCAATGAGATTCAGCAGAATTGGGCTCATGAACTTGTCACAGAACATCACTGGATAACACACACAAAGCTTTTAGGCATGACTGGCATAACAAAAGTGCATGTACAGGTCATAATCGCAGAAATGGAGTACAGAAAAGTGCGTACAAGATAGGTGTCTCGAACGCTCAATCCCAACATGAAACAGAGGAGATTGGACATCTGTCAACAACTTCTTTTGCATTTTGAGCCTTCAGGTGATGGGTTCAACATTGTGACAGGTGATAAAAGCTGGTGTCACCATTTTGATTCCAAGAACAAGAAAGCTTCAATGGAGTTCCACCACAAAGAATCACCTACACCAAAAAAATTCAAGACCATGCTATTATCACGCAAAATCAAGCTCACAGTGTTCTGGGATTTCAAGGTGTGGTGCATACAGAAGTCATGCCTAAAGGCACCACAATAAATTCTAAGGTACTGCAAGACCATCAGAAAACTGAAAGCACAAATTCAAAGAGTTCGTTCACATATGGGACGCCCTCTCCTTCAGAATGACAATCCAAGACCATGCAAGAGCGCTGCGATATCTGCACTAATCCAAAGTCCTGGGCTGACTGGCATCGATCATCCTCCGTACAGTCCCAACATGGCACAAAGCGATTTTCATTTGTTTCCAAAACTTACAGAACACCTTCAAGGAACTTCACTTTGTTAAAGACGAAGCAATGCAAGCAGAGGTGAGGTTGTGGCTCTGTCAACAAAGTCAAACATTCTACAGTGACATTAACAACAAACTGGTATCACATTGGATGTTTTTGTCCCCACGGTCATAATGTTGAGAAATAAATATGTAGGCATGAAGAATAAAGATGTTGAATGTTAGTAAAGTTTGTTTTACTTAAAAAGCTTAAACGGCTGCAAATAAAAAATTCAGATGCATTACTTTTCAGCAGAGCGTCATGAACAGTGAAGATTACTTAGATAACACAGAGCAGAAGTTTAAATTGAAAAATAATGCAAGTAAACAACAACAACACCACATCTCTGACAATTTACATCACACTTTTGTACTACAATGTCTTCTTTTTTTCCTTTCTGGCAAAGTCACTCAATCTATACTGGATAAGTTACTCTAAATCTCCACAAACAATATTACAAACATCTTATACTCTTTCTGAGCTCAACATTTCATTCATGTTGGAGGGATATCAACTCAACTTTTCATGCAAGCATATTGGAAGTTGCAGTAACAAAATAAAGGACATCACTGTAGCCGAGGTCCTGATGTCAACTGTTTGTGCATGTAGCATCGCATTTTGAAATAATATATACAGAGGCTGTCCCAGAAGGAATGGTCAATATTCAGAGATACAACAGGACCACTCATTTGCAGCAAAAAACATCATATGTACATATGTCCTACTCCAAATAGTTTTCGATACCAAACATATTTAATCGACATTTGTTTTGGGGCTAGTGGTGCAGATGTGTGTGTTTTAGTCACCCAATCTTTTAAACATTTTATTCTTGCCTGAACTACCTTTCTGCTTTCAGCCTCTTTGCTTGGTGTGTCTTTCTGCCAGTGAACATGCAGTTGTTGATGATGTGTTGCAAATGAAATGGTGTGAGGGATGAGAGAGTATCAGAGAGAAGCAATGGTTAACAGTGTTTGTACACATACTGGCTAAAATGCAGCAAATCTACACTAATGAAGGATATGCAGATATGGTGTATGTTTATAGCTTCTGTGATGTTAGTGCTCCTGCTGCTGCCGCCGAAGAATGCCGTCAGTGCTTTCTTACACGCCGAATTCCTATCAGAGTTTTCAGCACATTACGTGAAACAAGATACTCTTTCAAGTTCCCATTTTCCTTCTGAACATGTAGTTCAAGAACATGTGCAATAGCATCACGTTGTTGAAATGGTGCAGTGCAGTCCTCCTGATTTGCAGGACTAGTTACACAAGATTGAACAGATAGTTAACTGTGACCTTATAATAGGAAACATCCTGACATTAGTTTGAAGTAATTTATGGAAACCATGGAAAACAACCAAAATCAAGATGGTTATATAGAAATTGGAACCTTCACCATCACGGATACAAGGCCAGTCTGTTTAAAATAGTACAACATAATTTGGATTACCCGTTGTGTAGAATACTGTTTTGTGAAGAAGTTATTTAATAATTGGCCTATAAGTTTCAAAACTTGTGTAAAGAAACAAGACTATCCACATCCAAAATTTTCTTCCTCAGCCTAGAAACAGTAGAATTTCAGTGCCACCCATGGATTATGGCTAGATCTTATATCTCTCATAACCTCAGGGGACCCTGATGCAGTTTGGAATTCCTGTGTGATGGCCTGGATAGATGTCTACCTATTACACATTACGATCCTCTTCAACTGTCGGCGGTCTCTGTCAGTCAACAGGCGAGTTCGGCCTGTACACTTTTGTGCTGTACGTGTCCCTTCTAGTTTCCACTTCAATATCACATTGGAAACAGTGGAGCTATGGATGTTTAGGAGTGTGAAAATCTCGTGTACAGACATATGACGCAAGTGACACCCAATCACCTGACCACGTTCGAAGTCCATGAGTTCCGCGAAGCACCCCATTCTGCTCTCTCATGGTGTCTAGTCACTACAGAGGTCGCTGATATGGAGTACTGGCAGCATGTGGCACCACAATGCACCTAATATGAAAAACATATGTTTTTGGGGTGTCCGGATACTTTCGATCACATAGAGAGAGAGAGTGTGTGTGTGTGTGTGTGTGTGTGTGTGTGTGTGTGTGTGTGTGTGTGTGTTTGTGTGTGTTTTTCACTACCACTACCTACTACAGCCAAAGATCCAGTAAACCCTATATTTTATCAAAAGCACTGAACCTCACAATTAGTGAAAATAAATTAGCTCTGCCAAAAAGTGGATACCAGAAACACAAGCTGTAGAAAAACAGAATAGTCATGAGACTGATGCCTGCCTGAAATACTTTTATCCTCCAGCACCACTCCTTTCAGATCTCTTCAGATTGGAACTTAGTCTCTTACAATGTCCACTTCTTTTATCACTGCTACCTATGCCAACCATTCTTCCTTCCCCTTTCCTCCCTTGTTCCCTCTCAAAACAACAAAATGAATAAGCGGAAAGAAAATTTAGAGCTAGGACTACATCAGCTGAAACTGTACTCTACCTTCTTAAGTTCCTCTTGAAAAGCCTCACTGCTTTCAATAAACTTCTTCTTCTTAGCTTCAAACTTCTCTTCAATTTGTTGAAGTTCTGCCTCTAATTTTTTCTAGAACAGATGTATCACATCAGATAACTATATGAAAATAAGAAGACAGATTCTATGGAGTATTCACACATACCTGGTGCATTGTTAAGGACTGAACCTGTCGTTTTAGGACTTGCATGCGAGCTGTAGTGACAACAGAGCGTACATCAGGTACAACAGCATCAGAAAAAATTTCATTTATTAAGCGATGATTCCTAAGGTAGCGTGCATATGCTACATGTTTGACTGAGTACCCATCATCTTGATCTAAAAGAAAGAGAGAACAGATGTTTCAGAATTTTCTTGTCTATACCTGATGAAACACTAATCATTTTATTTCTGATCAATGTAAAGCAACAAAAAATTTAAAGCAAATGAGTGAAAACTAAAACAGCATTATAAATAATACATCAAAATGAAGGTAGGAGGACTAGTGGTTGTAACAATAAATAGATGAATATACATGGTCCAGTCACATTACTGTGACCACCGCCTTTGTCTGAAGTCAATGTGCAATAAACACACACAGATGTCAGATGGCAGCACTAGCAGTTTATAACAAGTCACCCTCCTCTAACATTATGCTTTTTTTTTTTTGTATGTGCGGTTGGATATGGGTGTGTGTACGAGTGTATACCTGTCCTTTTTTCCCCCTAAGGTAAGTCTTTCTGCTCACGGGATTGGAATGACTCCTTACCATCTCCCTTAAAACCCACATCCTTTCGTCTTTCCCTCGCCTTCCCTCTTTCCTGATGAAGCAACCGTTGGTTGCGAAAGCTTGGATTTTGTGTGTATGTTTGTTCGTTTGTTTGTCTATCGACCTGCCAGCGCTTTCGTTTGGTAAGTCACATCATCTTTGTTTTTAGATATATTTTTTTTTATATATATAGAGATAACTGATACCATGTATGTTATTGATTCTTGCACTGGAAGAATTCATACGATTTTGTATACGATGTATCATATTTCAGGCTAAAATGTATAAGAAAAGAAATTAATGTGTTACAATCAATATGTACTAACAGTTAAAATTGCTCTCGTTTTAAAAATAATTGAAATTACAAAATTTGTGACATACTTAAAATTCACATTATTAATTGCACAATCTAATGCTAATTATTAAACAGTGCTGTCTTTATCATAATGCAGAAGTGGAGCAATTACCTAAAGTCAAAATGGCATGATTATTGGTTTTTGGCCTAAGAGTGAAAGCATTTCCGAACTGGCTAAGTTTGGAAATAGTTTTTGTGCCACCATGGTTAAAGCGTGCCGTGGATGGCAAAATGGCACTAACCAAAACCAGTGCTGAAGCACCTGTGGTGCACCACATGCCATAGATGATGGGTGAACAACAACAGCTGCACAGATATGTATGGCCAAATAGACCTGCAACTGTTGAGCAACTGATCGCTCAGACAAACCAAGGGGCAACAGTGTCTTCTCAATGCCCATTCAGTGGTTGCTGCTGTATTTGGACTTCCACAGAATGCACCTGGTTTATGCACCCACGTTGACTTCCGTTCGCCGATGATGGAAGCCGGAATTTGCACATCAATATCACAACTACACAGCACTGTGTGGCAACAGGTGGTTTTTTCCCAATGAATCACATTTACTGCTCCATCGGACGAATAGTCACTGATGTGTACAACGTGAAACGTGTGAAAGCAAACACCCAGCAACAGGAGGGAGCATTATGGTCTGGGGAGTGTTTTTGTGGCATTCTCTTTGTGATCTCATCATTCTGATCAGCAAAAGAGATCAACAAAAGTATGCATCTATACTTGGAGATCATGACCATACCTACATACAGTTTCTTTTTTCTCGGCATGGCAGTATCTACCAGCAGCACATGGCAACATGTCACACAGCTCGCAGTGTACATGCATGGTTCGAAAAACACCCAGGTTGAGTTTACTGTACTATTCTGGCCACTAAGCTCCCCAGATTTAAACCCTATCAAAAATCTGTGGGGGCCACATCAATTGGGGTGTTCGCGCTATGGATACTCAATCGCCAAACATAGCACAGCTAGCCACAGCACTGGAGTTGGCATGGCTCCAGATCCCTGTTATTACCTTCCAGAACTTCACGGACTCTCTTCTCGCAGCAGTCCATACTAAATGGTGGTCATGCAGGTTTCTGATTGGCAGTCGCATCGATGTGACTGGACAGCGTATTTCTTACACAGTTTCTCTTGTATCTGAGCATTCAATAAATACCATAGCACCATTTAGACCCAACCTGGCATGTCAAGATTCATCCAATGCGTGCACTTACTAAATTTGTGAGTTTATGCAAACACAATTAGCTAATAGTTGCCACTTCTGCATTTTAGCTGTGATAAGATCTCTCCTTTGACCTCGCAAGGTGGTGCAAAACATACTGTATGTTCTTGATGATTTATAACTTACTGCCATCAACAGGAAAAGTAGTAAAAAGGTACCGTGTCTAACTTTATCAATTTAGCTCTTTTTGGCTGTACTGAAATACAAAATAATCATATTTCTGTAATCATGATTTTAAGATTAACAAAATATTACAATAATTTTTTCCCATGTTACTGAAACTCATCACAAGCAGAAATAGTATTCCAGTACATAGCTGACCAGGAACCATTGTTGTCTGCTGCAATTTCTATATTTTCATTGTCAGTCTTCTCGGCAATGCAGTACGTTATAGACATGTCTTCTAAATATCCAGATTTTGCTGAAGCAATTGATGATATACAGTCAATCAAATGCATTATCAATCAGAAATGCTGCAAAGAAATATGGAATTCCATGAACTACCTTGACAAATGGGAAAATGGGAAAACACGGAAAAATGTTTGGGTAATAGCAAAACATTATCCTTACAAAAGTGGACAGAATGCAAAACTGTTCAGAAACAAATTTCCTGGAGAAGAGTGGGTGGACAGTTTCATTCATTAAAATGTCATGCTGTCAATGAGAATTTCCAGAAACATCTCTGCTATGAGAGCAAAAGTATCAGTTTTAAACAGTCGGTAACAATTTATTTTATGTTGTATGAAGGAATTTTTATTTTCTCCGTTTGGAATTATTACTTATATTTTTTTTTTTCAGATTGACACAGAACTATTTTGCACAGCTTGAAGAGACTCTAGAGGGTTATCACAGCCTCCTAACATTCTAGATCATGATGAAACCAATCTAGCTGAAGAACCTGGTAGAAAAGTTTGTATTTTCAAGCCACGAACCAAGTATCCAGAGAGAAGAATGAACTCTTCTAAATCAGCAACCACTATCAAGCTTGCTGGTGTAGCCAATGTCAAAGGCCTGCCAGCATTTAGAAATTCGAACAGCTGTGGGATACCTGGACACAAGGAGGGCCTTCAAGAACCAGATATATGGAGTGAAAGCAGTGCTGGAAGACAATATGTCTTCTCATTTTTCATTAGAGGTGCTGAAAATGTGTAAGAAGCACAAAATGAAATATACCTCCCTCTGAATGCCACAAATTTGCCGCAACCTCTAGACATGGCATTTTACAGACCTTTAAAATTGGATAGAGATCAATATTGACAAAATGGCACCAGAAAGCAAACAGAAGACAGACTTCAGTTCCAAAAGACATTTTCCCTGCTCCTCTTAGCAGATACCATCAATCTAGATGCAGCTGCCAACTTAAAGTCTGGATTCTGAGCCTGTGCAATTTCCCATTTGAATAAAAAAAAGTGCTTAATAAACTATTATTATGACAGTCTGGTATGGCAGTGTCTCCAGAATCTCTGTCCGCACTGGCACTGCTACAATGAACCATAAAATTGTTCCAATGCATGACGTAAAAAATCACCAGGTGTCCGAAAAAGGCAAAGAAACATGGAAACTGGGCCAAGAAGAAGTGTTCCTGGTGCCAGTACTGAAGGCAGAAAATCTCATCCAAATGAAGAAATCTCTCATCCAGTGTCAACTGTGAAACAAAGAAATGTGGAAATATGTAAGATAATGCAGATGAGAAAGAAGAACAAACCTGTAATGTTCGGATACACTATTACTGTTGTCCTGCTAGCCAACTTGTTTAAATATCTGGACGTAATGTTGCAAAGTGATATGAAATGGAACAAGCATGTGAGAACTGTGGTAGGAAAGGCAAATGATCGACTTTGGTTTACTGAGAGGATTTTAGGTAACTGGTTCACCTGTAAAAGGAGACTGCATATAGAACACTGGCATGACCTATTCTTGAGTACTGCTTCAGTTTTTGGGATCTGTAACAGATCAAATTGAAGAAAGACATCAAAGCAATTCAGAAGTGAGCTGCTAGATTCGTTACCAGTAGGTCTGAACAACACGTAAATGTCACGGAGACGAAGATGCTTCAGGAACTGAAATGCGAATTCCTGTAGGGAAGGTGATGCTCCTTTCAAGAAACACTATTTTGAAGCTGACTGCCAAATGATTCCACTGTCGCCAACATACATTGCGTGTAAGAACCACGAAAATAAGATACAAGAAATCGGGGCTCATATGGAGGCGACATATGGACAGTCATTTTTTCCCTTGCTCTATTTGCGAGTGGAACAGGGGAGGAAATGACTAACAGTGGTACAGAGTACCCTCCACGACACACCGCATGCTGGCTTGCGGAGTGTCATGTAGATGTAGATGTAGATGTAGAAGCAGAAGAGAAGTCATGGAAACTAACACAAAAATAAAATAGTCAGAATGTCAGGAGCCTAGTGAGGGGGATGAAGACAGGCGGTAATCCACTAAAGATTCATCATATGATTGGGTGAAGAGGAAGTAACAATTTTTATGACCCTTTCAGATTCCTGTTCAAATATCCTGAGACAGCGGATGTGAGTCTTGTTGACTATGATCAAATAGAAAGACAACTTCAGATTCTGTTTCTTTGGAGAGCAAAAGGAAGTTTTAAAATTTGTTGCAAATTTCCACAGCTATGATATTAACTAGGAGCTCACATGGAGGTAAACCATATTTACTATATTTTTAGGGCCATTGTATTAATTATTTCAGTAAAAACTTTGATAATATTGTGTGTAAGTTGACAATATTTTACGTCTGAGAATTGAATAAATTTAAATTCATGAGCATGAATGTTTATAATGTATGCTCTTAAAACGTCTTGCGGTCCACATATTCCGATCCTAAAATTCGTATTTAAAAAATTAGGAAATAAATAAACACAAATAAATAACAATATAATCCAATAGGGATGCCAATATCGATTGGAATGTGTGTGAATATTCATAAAGTGGTAGTCAACTTAACACTGAATCCTGGGGTGAATCAACTGGTGCTTAAAATGTTTCCTCAGTGACCGTAGAAGATAATAAAAAGAAAATGACAGGAAACAGTCCTTTTGTTGTGAGCTACAAGATACTATTTTCAGAGAAAATGGAGACCACTTTGTCTTTCAAGTAGCGTCAAAAATACGAACAAAGCGATTAACTCTAGAAGACCTGGTGGTACAGAATTTTCTTACATTTGCAATACTATGGATGGGCATCTAACAGTGATACACCTCTGTGATTTGTTTAATTGTAACTATTTGTCTGTGTGATTTACTCTTGTAATTTTAAACTTTCCACAAACAGCCATTGATGAAATTCCCTGTGATTCACAGCCAAAGAATAACACACACATATGTGAAGAGATCATTTGTGACACCAACTGAAGTAATATCTGTAGCTAAGAACCACTTGATTAAATTACTGCTAGAACTCTCGACAATCATGAACTGCTAAACAATTTAGGCCAAGAAAAACATGTTGGCATTTCAGAAAATTAATCATACAGTTTTGCTTTAAAACCCACAGAGATGACAGCACACTTATGCTCTGGCAATACCACAATTTTGCCATGAATTGATTTTTCATGGACGTTAATTCCTCCTAAAAGTTAAAACTCAAAATCAAGGAAAAAAATTTTCCCAAATCTAAGCCGCACCTGAAATTTGAGACTCGAAGTTCAAGGGGAGACGAAAGTTTTAGACCGCACCTCCAAATCGAAACAAAGTTGGTCCATTGTAACATGAGACACAACTGAGGTTGAATGGATGAAGATACAGCTACAGTAGTTTGGTTCGAGTCTTAAGATTAACAGTTAAGCCTTACCAAGTAGCCATTGCTATGTGTCAGGTGCTCCGTCCATATTTATACAGGTACCCTTCCTTTTTCATGTGCTTTATCTGGTTTGAATCAATTGCTTATTTTACTTTGATCTGATAAGAGCTGTTCCCTTTGTTATAGGTGTTTACGTCACTCTATGCTGAAAATGCATTATTGTACTGTGTCACGCATTGTTTGTCACTTTCTGATAATGAGTGTTTACAACCTGTCGTCGCTCGTGGCATGGGTTGCTTTTGTGTGCGCTACTGCGGATTACAATTTAAAAAAAGATAGGAATTGTCTCATAAGCAAAACAATGGCAAGAGACTGCTATTTGTTGTTACTTACACTGCTGCTTTCTTTGATAATGATCAACAAGAACCAAATAATAGACAGCGTATGATAGAAGATGTACTGAACGAGAGTTTAGCAAAAATTTTTCTCCATTTGAAAATCTTTGCAGGCGCCTCTTTATTACATTACATTCTGAATTAGATTCATCTTAGATTTAAAAATCTAGTCAGTTGCCGTGCTTCATTTCTGACTGTGTCACTATTCACCTTAAGAATAATACGAATATAAACATGACACGATATGTATATTCTTCCGCTTTTGCTGTTGTCTCACTCTAGTTTCGTAGTTTATTGGGCACACAGGATTTAAATGCGATAGCAGCAAACACAAAAGAATACATGGCATAATGTTTACATTCTTCTACCTTTTCTTTTAATTTATATACTGACGCAGAGGTTTTGGCGCCAGTATTTATCTTTGTGCCAGGAAAGCATGCCTGTGTAGCGCTACATATATTCGATGGCAGAAGTTAGTTGTGGCGGCACCTACCAACATTTTTCAGAACTTCCGCTTGCTTTACACTCGATTCTAAGCCACAGGCGGTTTTTTGGATTACAAAAACTGGAAAAAAGTGCGGCTTTGATTCAAGTAAATATGGTACTAGTCGGCAAGCAAGGAAATACACATGATAAATACACAATGTGTGGGTTCTAGTATTAAATGTAGATAAGTATTCTCGGGAGAAGAGAGAGCAGTGGAACATGCAAACTGCACTCTAACACTCTTACTCCAAAAAGTTTGGCAATAATTTATACCAAATCACACTAAAGAAAAATGTGTATTTCATTAGCATGGAATGCTTTCAACTTCTTTAGTATGCCCAAATGTGATACAAATCTGTGAGAGTTTTAATACACCACCACCACCACCACCACCACCACCACCACAACAACAACAACAACAACAACAACACTGAGTTCATTACTAAATTATTTGTCTAGGAACAGCAGTGCCTACTGCGACACATGCATGAGGGCTTTCAAAAACTAAGGTGACTTCAAATTGCACAGGCAATGTACATTTGACTATTGATCTTTTTTTTTGTTATGTTGGTACACACCTCCTGAACATATGTTCACAGTTTCAAGTGTACAACATACTTCGTTTGTTTTAGACAGTTAGAAAGATCAGATGTGTTTTAGTGTACTCTGCTATTTTTGATTATTATTAAAAAAACTGGAGCAAAGAATTTGCATCAAATTTTGTGCGAAGAATGGAATCAAGTACTCCAAAACACCTGAAATGTTGACAATGGCATATGGTGAGTTTGCTCAAAAATAAAAAGGAGAGAGAGAGAGAGAGAGAGAGAGAGAGAGAGAGAGAGAGAGAGAGAGAGAGTTTACAAGGGGTCAAGCTCTTCCAAGATGGCCGAGAAGATGCAAATGACAAACCTTGCTCTGAACATACCAGCACATCAACAACAGATAATAATGTCGAAGCTGTGAAAAAAATTGTTTTGGAAAATAGTCGAATTAGTGTAGGAGAAGTTGCTGAGGATGTTGGCATATCGGTCAGCTCATGTCATGCAATTTTTTCAGACGTTTTGGGCACAAAATGTTTGTCAGCGAACTTTGTTCCAAAACTTCTCAACTTTAATAAAAAGAAACATCCTATGATCATTGCTCAGGAGCTTTTCAATGACGTCAATAATGATCCTGATTTGCTCAAAATGGTCATAACTGGTGATGAAACATGAGTTTATGGTTATCATGTCGAAACCAAAGACCAGTTGTCCCAATGGAAGCATCCAAGAGAGCCAAGACTGAAACAGCATGCCAAGTTCGATCAAATGTCAAAAGTTTTGCTCACTGTTTTTTTCAATTACCATGGCGTAGTGCATCATGAATTTTTGCCTCAAGGTTTTACGGTCAATAATGAGTATTACCCTGAAGTTCCGCACCGCTCGCGAGAAGCAATATGCAAAAAAAGTCAGGAATTGTGGAAAAACAATTCACGACTTTTGCGCCTGCTTATTCATCATTGCTTGAGAGAGATTTTTTGGCCAAAAACAACACGACAATCATGCCTCAGACACCATATTCACCAAATCTGGCCCCGTTACTTGTTTCTGTTCCCAAAACTGAAGAGACCTGTGAAAGGACAAAGATTTTCAGTGATTTATGAAATAAAAACTGCGCCGCTGGAAGTACTCAAGACTGTATCAAAAAGTGCTCATGAGAAGTGTTTCGAGGATTGAAAGAAGCGTTGGCACAAGTGTACTGTATCTGAGGGGGATTACTTTCAAGGGGACAACATGAATATTGATGAATAAATAAATATTTTTTTTATTAAAATATAAAGTCACCTTACTTTTTGAATACACCTCGTATGTTTCATATGGTGAAACATCAGGAAGAAGTTTCTTGCTTATAAATTAATTTAACTGAATAACCAAAAATTTTAACTTATCTGATAACTGGGTGTTAGGCAAAAGCCGTTAAATGTACTTAGAGCAATATTCAGGTGAACAACTCCCTGTGTAACATCGTATTTCTATATTTCTTCCATGTATCAGGTGCAAATGCTTACATTAGAATGAATGAAATAATAATAATAATTATTATTATTATTATTATTATTATTATTATTATTATTATTATTATTATTATTATTATTATTATTATACCACAATAATTATTATTTTTTAACAATAATAATGTCAATAATGATAAACACTACCATCCCAAGTGATAGCAGGATCGACGAGGAAGAACTTAAACTTGCTTTATTACATGACTTGAAAATCAAACGACAGCAATTCCGGTGCAAAACAGTGGAAGTGTCCCATTGGTTTGATACACTGGGAGCTGTGTTGATCTTAGTGGACACTTGAAAATGACTGGCATGGATAAAATATCCATTTGCCAACTACAAAAAGCCTCTTTACTGGAATTTGCACGAATTATCCGCTGATACACCACACAGTCTTAGACATTAGGGAAGTGGCCAAATAGTGATAAAATATGAAAACCAGCATACTGAACTCATTTGCTGCACTTACTGTAGTATAATAATAATAATAATAATAATAATAATAATAATAATAATACTCTGATGAAGGACTCATCCGAAAGCTGGTAATGTTCTGTCTTATGTATGTACCTGTCAATGACTCAGTACCTGAATTGCTCTGCGAGTTGTTGCCATCCCTCCTTAAATTACCTATGAAAATATTGGTGTTACAGATGACCCTCATGAAGACCAATAACAATTAGAAAAATCTTCATGCAAATAAACTGTGTCAGTTATCTCTATAATTCCAGTTTTCCATGAAATAGTATCATCTATCTGAACTATAGTCAGATCCACGAATGATGGCAGTTCATGCAGGTCGAGACAAGGATGGGGAATGCAATGTTGCCGGTTCCAAGCGACAGTTGAGGTACACGCATACGCGTGCTTTGCACTTTATGTAAGTGTGCATCCTGCAACTTATTATGTCTCTATAATTCCAGTTTTCCATGAAATAGTATCATCTATCTGAACTATAGTCAGATCCACGAATGATGGCAGTTCATGCAGGTCGAGACAAGGATGGGGAATGCAATGTTGCCGGTTCCAAGCGACAGTTGAGGTACACGCATACGCGTGCTTTGCACTTTATGTAAGTGTGCATCCTGCAACTTATTATGTCTCTCACTTGCTTGTGTAGAATTTGTCGCTTACTGTCACCATCAGCCATGACAACTCACAACAAATGGGGTAACAATTCACTAAATAACTCACTGTCATCATGTTAAATAGTCACACTGCATACAACACTCACAGCACAGCACTCAGAACACTGCTGTATGGTCATTGGCTGTCGTAGAATGTGTGACGTAGGTGCGCAGAATAATCCTAAACTTGACCACCATCGTTCGTGACAGCAACTATAGCTAGAAATGCCATCAGATTGACACTTAATGAGAGTTTATACAAATTCTGAAATATAATACAGTTGAAAATAATCAGTTTTGGAAAGTATAACTGGATAGATAAAAAATGTACTCAACCAACTGATGGTAGGAGAAAATACAAAAGTTAAAGAAATGTCAAGTTTTATACCAATGGCTCCTTATTCTGGCACATGGATCGAAGGGGATGAACAGGAGTGAAAGAGAAGGACTGGCAAGGTTTACAAAATGGGAAGGGTTACAGAAACATTACACGTAACTCCAGGTCAGGGGACGCTTGCTGATGACACTCGCCTTACTCGAGATTCATGTGACTTTTCCGTAACTCTGATTTCCTAAACCTCGACAGTTCTTTTATCTTCATCCCTCTTCTTTTCCCTTAACCCTTCTGCCAGGAGCAGCAGCAGCCACTGGTTTTGAAACCTTGTAAATTTCCTTAACTTTTGTGTGTGTTTTCTCTTGACCCTATCCAATTATATTTTTTAAAAATATTGTTGGATGTTTGTTGAAGCACAGGGGTTGTAGAAGCACTAGGCAAAGCAAAATGTTCCAAATGTTAAAAAATGTTCCAAATGTTAAAAAATGTTCCAAATAACAAAACTTTTTTTTTTTTTTCAGATCCTTTCGACACTGTTACCCATTCCTGATAAAATTCTTCATCCAATAATTATTTTAAACATTTCCGCTCAATTCATAAATAAGATGATTAAAAAATCAAGGAAGATAATCAAAATATCTTGGATCATCACAATGGATGAACTTGAACAATATCAGTTCTATAATATACCTTCTTCATCTTCTGCTGGTTGAATATCAATGCGCCTGTCAGCGGCAGTTTGTTTTGCCTGCCCGCCTGGCGTTCGTTCATGTGTTTCTCTTTCTTCTGCTGCTTGCTGGGCTGCAATTACATAACAAAATATTTTGTTCATTGCCAGTTACAAAATATAGGTTTACTAATTTAACCATTTAAAGATATACCTGCTTAAGATGCAAGACGGGAAAAACACTGAAAGTTACATTACGATAAAGAACATTTCATTAGCTATAAAAACAGAATTATTATGGCACTCTGGAATAACATTATTAATATGTATCTTTACTAAGATGTCATTAAACTGTTGACAAGAAAATTAAACTTTCTGGGGCTAATTCAATTTATTTGTATGTAACTGTTGTATTCAAAATGACTGATTGGCAGGGACCTTTCGAACAGCACTAACTAAGCAAAAAGACAGTTATTGGTAATAATAGATATGTTTAATGCTATAAATGTATGCCACTGAGGGTAATCAATCTTTTATGAGTATCTTGTTTAGGATATGAATTGAATAATTTTTCCACAGCTGCTGATCATTCCTCTGACAAATATTGTCAGTTAAAGAGACGTACAATATGAATGAGACTATAATACTATGAGTAGTATTTGTGATTTCTGAACTGTTGTTATTTGTGTTTGTTATGTTGCATTTTTTGAAATCCAGCAGTGGAAATATTTCCAGGATTAACAAATACGAAAAATAAACACTGGCAAGCATACAGACAGTTTCAATTATTTTGAATGAAGGTTATTCACAGCATGAACTAACTGTACAGAATGATTACAATTTTCATGTGACATTTTTTATGTCACATACACCTGTACCACGCAGAATCATAACATTTTACATTTTGAAGCAGAGTGAAAGACACACTTTCATATCAAATGTCTTATGCAGTTCAATAAGCACTCTCATGACGCATTTATCCAGTTGACTTTCTCTTTTAACTATGTATGGCTAAGGACTTGTCACTTAAAAAAAAAACATTATCTGCAAGATGATTTACTGTTATTCTGAAACTCTGCTTATAATGTGTGACCAAAAAAAATCACAGCTGTAGTGTATAAGATGTGCAGAGAAGAAGTCATACCTGAAAAACATCCGTGAAATCTGCAATACACTCTCTTTGTAGAGTACAACAGTTGAAATAATCATCAAAGTACAGAGCAACAGTTCTTAAAAACTTTCAGGAATATATTAGTGCAAGAAAATAAACCACCAAAGATAGCAGGAGTATTAGACAATGATTCTTGTCCATAAATCCTCATCAGTGTAAATGAGAAGTGGCAAATCTGTATCTTAAATTTATTTGTTGATTCTCTAACTGTTATGGCATTTCGGATGTTTGCCAAATATCTGCCACAGATAAAATCAATTGAACCTTTAATTTTTCATATGAATTAGTATTTGAGTTGAAGACAATTGTGTCTCAGGCTGTTTGTATATGATACTTTTTGTGTGTCATACTGAAAAGACTGCAGAAGTCTACATGCAATTGTAAGTAAACAATATCTACACATGATAATTTAAACAATTTACTGCTTAAAACATGGAATTATTGTACGACACAGATACAGGTAATATAAATTATGCAACACAGCATGCCAAGAAACCACATAGCAAACAAAATTGTTACAACTGTATATATCCAAACAGAGTGAAACTAGTTAACCTTTATAGATACCACAAAAATTAGGAAGTGAAAGATTCCAAAAATTATGCACTACCATACAGCCAAAACAATTCTGTTTTGCACAGATTGCCTGACAATAAAAAGTTACTAACTTCTGTATTTCATTGCACTGAATTTTATGATTAGGCAAAAACGTGGGTTAGGCACACAAAACTGAGAAAGCTGTTAGCTTATTAAACAGTACATAAGCAGAAAGTAGCTTACAATTTCAAGCTCATTATGTTCAATAATACTTTTAATTTCTACACCCAAACCACATTACTTTAAAAAGAACTGAATGATGAAGGATATGTCAATGAAAAGAATTTTCTTCTAAAAGAGAAAGCCAGTATGAAACTATTGGTAACTTAGTGTATATTTTATTTGTGTAAGAGAATCACTTATTCTCAAACCTCAAACTTATTTTTATATAAAAGATAACACCAATGGTCTACTTTTTTGGCAACTAAGTAATATTCGTTATTACTGAGATTTGAATTACAACGTATGACATATACCAGTAATAAACAAAAGAGTCAGGGAATGGAGGTGGGTGGGGATTGTTCTAGTTTTCAATCCTGGAACTTAATGCATTGCAACTACGTTATCAGGTCTTCTAAACTAAAACGTTTTTCCCACTAGGGGAAGCAATATTACTAACTCTGTGCAAATGGGCACACTACTTGTCTCATATTGAAACCAGTGCTCAATTATGTTCCGATGGCAATGTTTAAATATATTGTATGATATGGTGAAAGCCATACATTTTTGCACAGCACAAACTACATGTCATCTAAAGTCCATGAAAGTGTGTTCTGCACAAGCCTATTATTTAACTGTTTAAGGGAAAAAATGTGGAAAACAATTTTTTCTGCAAATTTCAACAAGTTGCATTTTCTTCACAGCCTCCTTGCGACTCTTCTTAATGTTAACCTATTCGAAACCTATGAAGTGACTCACCTACAATCCAAATGTGTAGGGAACAATGGACGCTATCTATTAACGGGTTTGACTCCCAGCTGGATTGAGGATTCTCTCTGCCTGGGGACGTGTGTGTGTGTGTGTGTGTGTGTGTGTGTGTGTGTGTGTGTGTGTTATCATCATCCATGGCAGTGGCTAGATTGGACTGTGTGTGTGGAAAAAAAAAAAAAAAAAAAAAAAAAAAAAAAAAAAAGAAAGCTGTGTAAAAGTTGGGACTTTCAATACCAGTTACGCAGCTGACAGACAATTCAATGCAGAAAGTATCTTATGACTAGTCAGAAGGAGAAATGGTGGACGTCCTGTGCATTCTCAAGAAATACAGAGGGCAAGTAACATTTTGAACACAGAAATGAACACACACAGTTGTCTGTGATCTCAAACGGACATCTGTTCGAAGACAACCACCAAGAATGGAACACACTTGGGATGTACACAAATTTGCATACTTTATACATGACATTTTCTGGCAGCACTGTCACCAAGACAACTGATTCCAGTTACACTTGTCACAGTGTAAACCACATTGTCTGGAGCCAAAGAACACTTGCACAATTGTATGGTAAGACAAATAGTTCTTAAGCAATGATGAAGTGTAGCTTTCATTCTGACAATTACAACACTGAATTAGTACACATATCCAGTTATACCCATCTGCATAATTTTCTTTGGGGGAGGGTGGTGAGGAAAAGGGGATTGTTAGTTAATTCAGAAAGACTACTGCTTTGTTTCATTAGCAACAATATTACATAATGTTTTCTGAACAAGAACTTTGCACCTGTTGAATGACACCCTGATTGTGCTCTAGTAATCAATTAGCTGCACAAATGGCTATCAACAGTATTGCAGTAGGGGACGGAAGGTGTAACAATGTGGAGTGTATTAAGGTAAAAAGACATGTTTTCATTATATTGGTACACACTGCAGAATGGTTAGGTGTCATGATAATCAGCAGAATAGTTGTGTTTAGGCACATATTTAAAGCAAGTGTGATTCACTCATGTGTCAACCAAAGGACTCTGCCATAAATATATTTTTTTTAAAAAAATCTATTGTGTGTGGGTGATTGTCATAGGAAATTTGCTGAAGTTTTGTAAGTGTGTGCTCCTTAATTTTAAATAGTTAGTAAATGGCTGAGTGACTGAATTTATTCATACTGTATTCATATTGAAGGTGATTCTTATGATTGCTTCGAACTTGCAACCACAGATGACAATGTGTAAAAATGTGCAACACAATACTGGGTTATTGGCAATTAGAAGTGTATGAAATAATATATCAGACATTTCAGAAGAAAGACTATGGCATTTTCTATACAAAAAAATTAACTGTGAGGAGCTTTCTGCAAGAAGTATGTGACATTTATTCAACATCTCCCAAAGTACATGTGAGAATCAAATTTTCAGCAAACATTAGCCATTTTAAAAACAATTCAACTGATACTGTGTGTGTATTTGTTAATTTTAATGACCTGTGGATTCACCCCCTGCCCCTCCTTGCAGAAGGAAATTATAGATAACAGATGGAAGTCTTGTACCAAAAGAGGCCGTGCAGATTTAATTTGGCTGAAAGGTTATTTTCAACGTTTTGTGAGCTAAAATTCTTTCCCTACTGACTACCATGACAAGTCTTGTAGACTTAAAGGGTGCAAAAATGTATGAGAGAAAAACTTTGTTTGCTGAGGAAATATATCAACAGTGTAATGCACCTAGGCATGAAGGTACTGCAGCAGTGGGAAAATGGATAAATCTGAATTTCAAATTAATGGAATATCTACACTAACTACCAGGTTTGATATCCTTTGACATCCACAGAGAGCCACATGCAAGGAAATTTGTAGTTGGAAAACTAAGAATCTAGTGAAGAGGCACAGTTACGTATTTTGCACAACTCCCGTAATGATACATCACTTCCACGATGAAATCCATTCACTGTAAAATCCTTGCACCAAGTGCATTGGCCTCAAACAGGACTATTTTTAAAAAGCTAAGTGCATGTTTATCTTGTAAATATAATCTTTCACACAAAGTCCAGAGATGACCTTGTAGACTTTGAAAGAAATGAATTTGTCACTGAGATCTCTCAACATTCAATATTCATTAGTTCAGACGAGTCTGATCAAATTTGTGATATTATGTGAAATTTGCTAATCAAATAAGACTTCATAAAATTCACAGAAGAAATTATACAAGTTTCTATTATTTCTCTCCACTATTAAATCACATTTCAGCTTTATTATTTTGTCAAAGCAAGTAAGGACTGTTCTGACCGCAGTCCTGACATGATTTATCTATAGAAAATCACACCGCTGATTTGGAATTTCTCTGTATTACTCAATCCCTTCCTCCCTAGTGTGTGTGTGTGTGTGTGTGTGTGTGTGTGTGTGTGTGTGTGTGTGTGTGTGTGTGTGAGAGAGAGAGAGAGAGAGAGAGAGAGAGAGAGAGAGAGAGAGAGAGAGAGCGAGGGGGGGTGCGAGGTGGGTGGTATACAGCCAAGTAACACTGGCTTTGGCTTTCTTTGTGTCCAACTGCAATACAATTTCCACTCTGATCACATGAAACATTCACCAGCACTGTACATCAGTCTTACCGTTCACAGTTGCTTTGCACAGTGCACCGGGCGGGGGGACCCTCGACATCTCTAGTTGGCAAACACTTCATGAGCTACATGAGCAAGATGATGATTCCCACTTCAATAATTCCACTTCTTCAAGGGAGTTTGCATACTCTCTGTGCTGCTCTCAAAACATTCCTACCAAAGTGCCAAAGAAAAAACACGTTAACTACATCCCTGGAAGTGAGAGCAGGCACATGTTATTCGAAAGAGGAAGGGGAGGAGGTTAGTTCACTTGTGGTCACACTTATTTGATTTCGTCACTCTCTCAATAAAGAATCAAAGGATCTGTTCTCAGAGGGCCTAGTTCCTTTGCAGCTAACTTTTCCTGGTAGTTTACTTTTCTGTTCCCAGAATAAGATTTTCACTCTGCAGTGGAGTGTGCACTGAAATGAAACTTCCTGGAAGATTAAACTGTGTGCTGGACTGATGCTTACACTCGGGACCTTTGCCTTTCACAGACAAGTGCCGCCTGAGCTACCCAAGCAAGACTCATGACCCGTCCTTATAGCTACACTTTGCTGTTAGCATTTAAAATAGATTCAACATAGTTCAGCTTTACACTGCACATGAAAGTGAATTACCGAACAGTAAACAACCAACTCAAAACACAAAGTGCCATTTGTGGAAATGATTAAACTCAAGCAGTAATGTCTACCAACATGGTCACTTAACTAGAATATAAATGAGGCACTAAGATCCATAAGGGCCTGAAGCATACGACTGCCGATCCCACATTTAAATGAATATCAGAGAAACCAGTGATACAGCTATTCATGAATATTCATATAATTTGTGCCTACATCACAGATAAACCTGACTCACCATAAGATAAACAGATTTCAAAAACATGAATAAATGCTACAGTCCCACAATCGACGGCGATGTACTATAGGCCCTTACTATTGTCAGCACACCAAATGGATTATTGTATGACAAAATTCAAAACTTAATATACTGTAACTCATTTAGAGAGCCACAAAATAGGTTTACTGTCAGTACAACATTAATATACAGGGGGAAAAAAATTGTGTCATGAATTTCTAACCCTGGATACCTGGTGCCAGTAGGAACAAAAATAACTAATGTTGTGTAGGTTAACAACGCACAATTTTTAAACTACGGAAACTTGGCGCCACGCACTATGATTGGCCGTGGGATTCCCTGTTTCTGGCTGCTCAGGACAATGCATGACCGTGAATGCTTTGCCTGCTAGAGATAGCGATGTATCCAAGGTGGCCCACATGCTTGGTGGTAGCGTGCCAGGCTTCCACTCTGGAGGCGAATCAGACATGGTCCCAACACATCCATTGTAGTTCCACGATAAGAAGTATCGGGAACAAACCCAGCAATAGCGGTTAGTTTGCTTACAGAAAGCCTTTAACAAATTGTGTCAGCCCCGAAAAGGGGCTTTTTTTCACTAGGACATTGATCCATTAATTCCTCTGTTTGTAGGTGGTTCGCATCCGGGTGGGTGAGGTCTGGTGATCATGGGGGCCATGTCCTATGAGCACCTCTGCCAATTACCCAGCCGTGGAAGAGTTCATTTAAATATCCACGCACAGCACAACAGTTACGTGCGTGCACCCCATCATGCTGCAACGACATGAGGTACCGTCAGGAACTCGTGCAAAATGTCACAGAAACCACCGGCGAAACCCTAGCCTATGTTCATAGTCCACCGCAGGATTTAGGTCTTCGACAGGGTTGAAACTAAATGGATGCTGGCCGTCATCCCTCAAAACCTCCTAGACTAACCGATGAGTGACCTCCATGTTGTGTCCAACTACTCGAGTACTTGTCGAAGTGCTCAAGAGCAGCCCATCGTGTTCGAGGTATTCCGGCATAACCATGATATCCCGCTAAACATTTGCAGGTGTGGGTGGCATGGCAGTTTGCTGGGTACTGTTCCTCATACAACCGTCGAGCTTCATGCGCATTACCGCCAGCTGGTCCATAAACAAAAACCTCTTCAAACGAACACTGTGCCGCCATGCTTACTGTATAACGGAATTGTAGGGGGTGTGTGTGTGTGTGTGTGTGTGTGTGTGTGTGTGTGTGTGCGTGCGTGTGTGTGCGTGCGTGTGTGTGCGTGCGTGTGTGTGCGTGCGCACTCCGAAACAAAGCGTACATATGAATGCTTCTGACATGAGGTGGACACAAACAGCAAGACCTATTCGACACATGTACGTAGCACATTGGGGCTTGAGAGGGCAAGGGATGTTTGTTTCTGTGAACCGCCAACCATAGTGCTGCCTGTCAAATGACGAATGGCAACAGGGCAATGCCATGGCCAATCGCGCCAAGTTTGTGTAGTTTAAAAATTGTGCATTGTCGACCTACATAACACTAGTATTTTTTGTTCCTACTGGCATCAGCTATCCAGTCTTAAAATTTCATGACAATTTTTCTCCATCCTGTATACTGACGTCTGATCTAATTTTATTACACAATGTGTGAATTAGCATATCTGAGGCGTGATCTATAATCTAGCAGGATTTATGTGAAGCGAAGGGGGATAAAGGCCTGCCGCAGTGTGCTACCACCTAGTGGCAATGATGTAAACTTGGCAAGGGCTAGTTGTGCACACAGTGAACCGTGCACATTGTTTATCGAATCCATACTTATTTGGCCCATAAGGCAATTATGTTATATGAGTAGCGCATGAGCAAAAGCTTCTTAAAATGTGCACAAATGAAGTTGTGCTCGTGACCAAGTTGCCAAGTTTCACAGAGACTAAAGGAGCAGTAGCATGGTAGATTTAAGTGCCACATCATTCAGATTGCAACTTCTATGTTACAATTAACAGCCTTCAAAGAAAAATAACCAATAAGTCACCAAGGTGTTGAAAGTTAGGGTGTTCCATGCTCTTGCACTCTTACACAGCAGCTGCCACTGGAAATCTGTCTTGCCCTTTCAAAGCAACCATCCCAACATTTGCCTGAAGTGATCTAGGGAAATTACGGAAAACCTGAATCAGGATGGCTGGACGCTGGTTTGACCCATCGTCCTCCCAAATGCAAATCCAGTTCGATAACCACTGTGCCACCTCACTTGGTAAATGTCATTGTGTCTGGCCGTGGATGAGCAAGTGATCGTATATATGGCAGAGTGGGGATGGGGAGGAAGAGACATAATAATAGAGAGGGAAGTGGAAGGAAGAGTGCGGAAGGGAAAGAGTGGAGGGGGGCGGGCGAGTGGCGGGGGTGGGGGGAGGGCGAGGGGGGACTCTGGCAGGAGGGCGAAGGGGGAGAGCGGCGGGAGGGGGAGGGGGGGGGAGACTGGCGGGAGGGAGAGGGGGACCAGAAACCGGAGAGGCGCCAGAGGAGGGGGCCGGAGAGTAGAGAGGGGGAGGAGGAGAGTGGAGAGAGATTTGGATATGAGACAGAGGCTCAACAAGGGAGCGAAATGAGTAGGCGAGGGATTGAGGTGAGGGGGTAGTCAGAGGGATGGCGGCAGTGAGGGGACGCCGAGGGGCAGTGAGAGGGTACTGTGCACGACAGCTGCAGAGAGCGTCTCAGTGCCATCTGTGACTCATGAACTATGCAATTTGTGTCCGGCGAGCACCTTCTGTCTTCTGTCGCTTGTCACACTACTTATTGCAGTAGCTAGAACTGTACTGTACCTATTTTGCATGTGGCTATGCCATATGTTGTAAGCACTGCCAATGCCTGTCCTGTGATATTGTTAAATATACTTGTTCTGGAGGTGACACCATTTGTTTTTTTATGTTGTGTGTTTCAACATAATTGGCAAGAATGCTGGCAGAAGTAAAGCTGTGAGGACGGGGCGTGAGTCGTGCTTGGGTAGCTCGGTTGGTAGAGCACTTGCCTGCGAAAGGCAAAGGTCCCGAGTTCGAGTCTTGGTCCGGCACACAGTTTTAATCTACCAGGAAGTTTCATGCTGGGCATTGTTTGTGTTCTTAACATAACCACAAACTACATGCATCATGCTATACCAAGTGTGTCAATGGAAGTGATGGTACAGTAATTTCGGCAACAGCAGTTACAGGGGTAGAAATGTCAGGAAGCCTCGTCCATATTGCTCTCCTGGCCATTGGCTACTAATCCACTACTGTTCCCGCCTTATGACAATATGGTGGAAGAGTGGGATGCGTAGGGGAAGTGTCTTTCGTAGGACTTTGCCACATTCCAGGTAACAGATCGAGCCATAATAAAATCATTTTTGTCGTGGATCTCACCCAATATGTACCAGATTTTGTGCAGAGTGTCTTGTCTATGTAACAGGCACCACTGACCTTTGACGAAATGTGTGCTGCTGTCTTAACTACCTACTTTCACAGACACTAGCAGGTTACTGCATCCTATGTGGAACTATATCAGTGTCTTAAACAGCCTAATCAGTTGTACCACATCTGGTGGGCTGAAGTGCAGTAGTTCACTAGGAAATGGCATTTTGTGACTATTAAATAAGGAATCTTATACAGAGGTGAGGATTAAGGGTGTGATCATTAGGGGTCGCTCCGGAAAAGACTTTTCTCTGAAAGCTCTACATTAGGACATTACTTTGGAGGACATTCTAAAAATGGCCCAACCCTTCAAAGTTTCACAGGTCACAGGCCATTAATTAGGATTCTGGGGCATGGTGGTGGTTGTCACGTCAGACCTGGAAGAGACGGATCCACATGCTGCTACACTCTGGCTCCATATCGCTAGCCACGAAAGAAGTCTCAGCCCCTGACTGGTGCTGGTTTCAGTCATGCCAGGGCTGTTTTCGAACACATGGCTGAGAGGACTGCCCTGATAGTTGGTCACCGTGCGAGGCACGCCAGAAGAAAGGACGTCTCGCATCTTGTCTATCACACTCTCGACGGAAAACACTCACCTCTACAGGAGTGCCTACTAAATTTTCAAACTTATCTCCAACTGGGAGTGCCACCCTTATATCCACAGCTTGAAGCTGTTCCACTTAAAGGACAATTCACAATCGCAGCAACATACTAAAGTGTCATACAGCACCACACCTTCCCTGTGGTTCACAGCATGGATACAGACCATCTATCTGGCCTTGATTCTTTTCCATTTTCAGTCCAGCTAGGCACAGAAACAGGACTGCTTTGAGAATTGGAACCCATCAGTAAGGATTACTCTGACATTTTCTCTTGCGCTCTACAAAAAGTGAAGAACTTCACAGCACCAATTAAATTAAAGAAATCAGTGTGACCTTGCTTCTTCTGTGGATGATCTGTGCCACTCAAACCATGTGATGATATCAAGAATGAGCTAGATTCATTGAGAGCCTTGGACATTATTGAATCCATGTCTGCAAATAAGTGGGCAAAATCTTTGGTTATTATGAAAAACCATCAGGGAAACTGTGTGTATGTGGAGACTAATGTTACGGACAATTCTCAGTCAGAGATTGACACATTTGAAAACCCAACAACCCACTCACTGCGCCCATGAGAGGTCAGTGTTTTTCAAAGGTCGTTCTTTCCATAACTTACCTATCTGGATGAGGATTTGCAGAAAGTCCTGGCAGTCAATTTGCTGCACAGATTGTGTCATTCCCAATAGCTAGTTTTCATGGTGGTCAGTAGCCCAACATTCTTTCAAAGGTTCTTCGAACAACTGCTGTAGGATATTGCGGGCTCTAGGAAGGATCCAGGTGTCATTGTGGTGACAGGAGCCAAAACAGACGAACACTTTGGTAAGTTGCAATGGCTGTTATACACCCTCCAGTTTGCAGGCTTCAATCTCAAACAATTTCTCTTTTCTCAACTGTCGGTGGAATACCTAGGACTCATCATCTCTCACGAAGGTATTAAGCCCACACACAAGCTGGTTGAAGCAGTCTTTGCACTTCTTCGGCCCACAAATTTGAAGGAGTCCCTTACTTCCTTGGGAAACATAATGTATTATGGAAAATTTATCCCAGATGTGCTGTTTATTATGTACCAACTCACAATCTGCAGAAGCAGTGCATGTCTTTTGTATGGCTGGAGACATGCAAACAGGGATTCAAGGCACTGAAGCAGGTGCTCCTGTTGGCATTATGTCTCACCACATTTCAACCGGGCAAACAACTAGTGGTGGCACCAGACACCTCTGAATGGTGGCTGTGGGTCGTCCTGGCACAGTGACACACACACACACACACACACACACACACACACACACACACACACACAAGTATTGGAGTATCAAATTGCATTTGCATCAAAGAAGCTCAATACCATGTAAAACTGATATTCACAAATGGAAAATAGGGGCCATTGAGGTCTCTGCACTGAAGAAATTTCAATTTCACTTCATTATTAATCTCACTCTTTGGTCCTGCAGCAAAGCTACCTGAGAGGACTGTCCACCAACTCCAGCACTGGGCACTTGTTCTCAGCAGGTATAATTACAAAATTCACTTCCGCAATATCATTACACCTGCCAACGCAGATGCCCTGTCCCATCTCCTGATGAGCCCCAATTCAGAGGTTGACAAAAGTAAGATCTTATGCTTCAGTTGGACGAAGAGGCTCATCAGGCAGTGGACACTTTTTCACCCATAACTGTGTGGCTACAGCCATGGTCAAGAACACCGGCTTACAACAACAGGGCTGGTTGGACTGCATTTCAGGTTGGGACTCCCACCTGTTGTAGCATTACTTCCACCTCTGCCACAGGCTAATCCTAAAGGATGGAATTATACTACTAACCGTGGACCAAAGGTCTCCACTGGTAGTTCCATTGGAACCTCTGTGCCCAACAATGTACGGCTTTTGAACCAAAGTCACCGGGGAGGGCGGGGTTCTTCATGACCTTAACTCCTCATCTGGCACCAGGTGTACTGACCATGCATAGACCAGCAAGGCAACATCCAGTCTGCAACTGTCATCAGTGTGAACAACAGCAAAGAGGATCCCCGTCAAACATTCTCACCCTGGCTGATGCCCTCACGTCAGTGGGAGTGGATTCACGTCAACTTCATGAGCCCCTTTCTGGCTGACTGTCCTTGATTCACACTTGACATTTCTGTACATAGTCAATTGCTGGCCTACAAGTGCAAAGGTTATGGTCACAGTATCCACCAGAATTTTCATTACTGAAGGACTTCCTCTCACACTGGTGCTGGACAATGGACCACAATTTCGCTGCCATGTTTGTGAGGAGTTCTGCCACAGGAAAGGCACCGAACACCTATTGTCTCTATCTTTCTGCCCCTAAATAAATGGTGAGTATGAAAGATTCATGCAAACATTTAAATCACAGATGAAGGAATACGTGGTCGACTCTCCTAAGAATAACGCAAAAACACTTTTTATAGTTCCTACAGGTTGACGCCAATGTGGGCAAATAGTTTGGGGGAGCTCTTACAAGGCCATCAGCTCTTCGCATCCCTCAATCTCTCTCTGCCAATGCCTTTGGAGCTGTCCATGGCACTGTCTCCAGACTTCCAGCCGGGCACCCACACTTTGTGTGCGAGGTTTGGGACATCATGACAAATGGATTCTGGCAGTCTTCTGGCAGTAGTATTGACATCGAGAGTTCACTCTGACTGAGGTGGACTCAATGGTTGCATGTCATCAAAATCAGCTCCGTCTGCCGAAGGGGACCTAGCCATCATTGCCTCTGGGCCCTCTGGTAGACACGCATCACGCAAGGCCCCTTTTCATTTCTCTTCCACTGGGCCCTCTGCTATGTCCCGTTCTGCTCCCAGGCTGTTCCTGCCCTTGGTTCTCAGTCCTGGTCAAATCTTTGTCTTCCTCTGTTTATAGGCTGCCCGAGATGAACCGGACAACACAAGATCAGGCTGCTGTACTGTGTCTGCCAGCACTGCCCCAAGCACTGCAGCTCCCTACAGCGCCAGAACTTAACATGGATGTAGAGTCATTTCTTGTAACAGTTTCAGAGCTACCAAGAATCCAACTGCACTGCTGGGTCATGACCTGCACTGCCAGGCCATCTAACATTTACGAAGACAGAAGCCTGGTTTGGAGCACTACTTGTACACCTGGCCAGGCAGGGATTAACTCAGCATGACACAGTTGCTGCTTCCCCATGGAAGAAGGTACGAGGTAACCTACTGGGCTACCAGGTTCACGTCTGGCACCAGTCGATGTCTCCAATGTCGGCTGTCACTCCACTGCTGGCGCACGCAATATGACAGTCACTCCATGTCCACATTGCGAAGCATGGTTGCCAGTTTGAGACACTGCAGCCAAGGAGCGGCACACAATGGCTGCGCAGGCACCTCCCTGCACCAACTGTGACAAACCGTCTATATGTGATTGCCAGCCGGCTATCAGCCTCAGTCTGCTCTCGTTCATCATGCCCACACATACTATCTGCTACAAGCTGTAGTCCTGTGACATCATTAAATATAAATTTCCTGGAGGTGTTGTCTTGTGTTTTTTATGCTGTGAGTTACAACATGGAGGGCCAATCAGAGACGGAGGGGCAGGGGAGGAGGAGGAGATTAGTATTTAACGTCCCGTCAACAATGACATCATTAGAGACAGAGCACAAGCTCGGATTAGGGAAGGAAATCAGCTGTGACCTTTCAAAGGAACCATCCCAGCATTTGCCTGAAGCGATTTAGGGAAATCACGGAAAACCTAATTCAGGATGGCCAGCGACGGTTTTGAACCTTCGTCCTCCCGAATGCGAGTACAGTGTGCTAACCACTGCGCCACCTCGCAGTCAGAGACGGAGTAAGAAGGAGAAGTATTGGGAGGGGAGGGAGAAGTATTGGAAGAGAAGGGAGAAGTATTGGGAGGGTTGGGATAGTGGGAAGGGAGGGGAAGGGCAGCACAGTCGGAGGGGGAAGCAATGGAGTGGGGTAGGAGAGGCTAGGCAAGAGACAGGGTGGTGCTGGAAATACAGAAAGTACAAGGAACAGCTACACAGCTTGGTGTGCAGCTTATGTTAAGTTCTCCGCATTAAATCTAATTTTGAGAGCAGTTCTGTGTTGGCAAGTGAGGCTTATGACGCTTTTAAAAAAAAAAAAAAGCAATTCCATTAATGTCTGCTATATAACACTGCAGATAACAAACAATGAAATTGTCATTTAGCCACTATGCACAGCATTTCTGACTAGTGATAGTGCATAGCAAATACACTAAGCTACATACTGGCTTTTCTTTGTAAAATATTCTAAAACACAAAACACGAGCATGTATGATATGAATGACCATCGAAATTGGTGAAATGGGTTTTTGACCTACCGGACTTACCACGATTCTTGGCTGCTATGTACGCCACATAAGCCGGGGAATTGTGATACACTTTCAAATTTTTCTCATACTCTAACTGAAACATGAGAAGAAAAAAAAAGAAAGGAAGGAAAAGAAGATGTCAAGTGTGTACTATGTCTCTTTGATGAAGAAGATTAAAAGTCAATTATGGCCTTGGATCTGCTGGGAATATCCAGGTCAGTATGCTGTCAAAGGAAGAAGCATGAGTGACATTAAATGAAACCCTTGCGCTGGCACACAAAGTGGGACATCTATGTGGTTTGTTGAGTCTGTGCAAAGAAGCGTTCTACAGATATAAACAAATTATAGCACAGGGTTAGGAACACACAACATCCTAAGCCTCAGCAACTTTTTGAATAACTGTGTGCAGATGTGCATAAAGCAAGCGAACACAACCCTGCTGGATCACTTATGCATTGTCTAGCATGTTGCAGATCTCAGCACCACAGTGAAGACCACTTTGATGATGAACTGATTACATCCAGACTGATTTTAATGGTTTGGTGCACACAATGATAATGTAACTAAATTCAGCGTAACAACCAGTGCACCCACTTTGGTAGTAGTCAATAATAGCTCACAAATTCCATGTATGTGAGGACTGTGGAATGTGTTTCTTCACAAATGCTTGCTTGCATATAATAAGCACACTTTAGGTCCACATAGCTAGTTCTTTTTCCTGGAGGGGGGGGGATTTAATTCCATTATTATCACTACACAAAATACAGATAGAAATAATGTCATTATATGAAACCGAGGGCCCCACCAAAAGACATGCAATATTAAGGCAAAATTGTTTCTTAAATTTATTTACATATTCTCAAAGTCAAACACAAACTCGTATGCATCACTGAACACAGCTTTCATTTTATTTAAAAGTGATATACACAACTGCAGCAGACTGAAATTACATGTATGCACAAAAGCAATTTGAGGCACAGTGCATTCACAAATACTGTTTTATTTTATTTTCCTGTCCCAAATGCTCAGAAATTTTATTTTGCATGCAGAGTGGACCAAAAGAACATGTTATAAATATCGACAGTTGGAATCTATTACAGAAAAATAATGAGTCCTTTAAAAACAAAACCAGCGAATATCAGAAACTAATAACGCAGTTGCTAGACTGGGGACATGTCACATGCAACTTATGTGCCTGAATATGAACACTGCTAAGATAATCATCATTTCTAAGTGATTTGCTGATGTCAAATATACGACTGGAGTGAACCTCAAATGAGCGATTACTAGTTTTATTACATCTACCTTCTCCTCAAGAAAGGCAACGATTCTTTATAGAAATCCCCTCACTTTTACCCTAGATTCCACACAAAGTACGTTAATAGCCAATAATGTGCATCAATGTTCAAAACTAACTTTAAGAAACATTAATGTTGGTTCTCTAACACAGCACATACACTGTGGAAATGGGAAGCGGCCCATCATGTAGTAAAGTAAAGATACTTGTTTGTATCCAACAATTAATATTCGAAACAATCTTTGTTAATATACATCCACCATCAAACTGCTTAATTTTTCTGGTCCTATCAATGATACATTTGTTGCTACAGTTACTGACTGCAGAAAGATAATTACCTGAGTTCACCAACTATTGTCTCATTTACTGTGAAAATTGTAGTTGGGGAAGTGGGATTAATTATCTCAAACACCTTACAGATTTCAAACTACTGTCTATGAATAAAGACTGATGACAGGACAGTAAAGACGGCAGTTGATTGAGAGACTTCACATGGCACATTTCAAATAATGTTAACTTCATTCATTCATTATTAAAGATCATCCACTACACTGTAGAAAATACTAACACTTCAAAAAATTGAAGATATCATAATTCGTTCAGTATAAAATGACAGTATAGAACTTTAAGTAACATCTATTTTACACTGTATGTGTGTAAATCAGATACAATCAAGAACGAATTCCTAAATGGACCAGACTGTCACCTTTTATTTGAAAAATGAATATTGAAAGAGGTCTTCTGTGTGAGAACACTACCCCAATTATTAAAAATTCAGATTTTCTCAGAAACAATTCTAGCCATTATCCAGAACTTACGTGACTTACTGAACATACATTGGGTAAAAACTGAAAGAAATCACTATTTTATAAAGGCTTACTTTTTTTTAATTTTCTCTTGATGTATTTCTCACAAACAGTTAGATTAAAAAAATGAATTTGCAACAGATTCACAAGCTATCGAAAATGCAGACTTTGTAAATAAGTGTGTTAATACATGGTAATATGTTTACTAATAGCTGCTGATAATGGCATTTGGGAAAACTGGACAAAACTGAAAAGATTATTTATTTTAAATTGTTCTTTCCCTCCACATGCAAGCTTAGTGTGTTATTGCTTGCCTTTAAAATTTATATATATTTTCTTTATTCGTTGATAAACTGTATATATTTCATAGTTTTGTGATTCCGTGCATCAGTTTTAGTTATCTGCTTAGTGCACACAATCTTCAGCTAAAGCAGAGTGGGTCAACCATTAGGGGACTCCTCATGCACTATTTCTGTAAAATGTGGAATTCAATAAACTGAGTAAGTGGCAAACTGATCGCTAGTAAGATCTACTATATCAAGGCACAATCCAAGCACTTACAATGCACTCAGTTTGCTGGAAAAGTGTAGAAGCAATTCCTACATAGTATATTAGGAACTGGCCTTTTATCTTGTTTACATGAAATCAGGTATTATTGACTTTCAGGTTTCTGAGGCACATAAGCTATGAAACTGAGCTACAATTCCACACTCTTACTGGCAAATTACTATTAAAGAATGACTAATTATACCCTTAGCTATGAAGCAACCATTATTTACAGGCAGAAAGTCATCAACACAAACATGAAGGCCAGCACCTTTTACCATTACACAGAGGTTTATATGTATGCCAGTTCAAAGGTTTCATAAGAAGCAGGTTTTTATAACAAAGTGGGTTCAACAGACACAAGGGAATGTGCCACCCTGCAGTGACAGAGCGGGTCAAGACAAAATGAGGTGTGTATGCCCAGGGCCCACCATCAACTTCCGGTGGCCTACCTTTCGTCTTTGCAGTCATCCACGCCACATATGCTGGAGAGCTGTGATATGATTTCATTGCGTCGTTATATAACACCTGGAAATAGGTTCACACACAAAACAATATCACCAGACATCAACAATATTAAGAATAATCGATATAAATTACAAGAATTCATGTGCTGGATCATCTGAAGACCTAAATAAGCAATTACTTTTAAACATACTGTGACCCTGTTCAACAAAATAGATTCATAAGTCATAACCAAACAGAATTTAATTTACTCTATTAATAGGATTAATACTGGAAACAAAAGCTTTAATATGTTACAAGCTGCCTCACCTAAAAGGTTACCTTCAGCACACAGAACAACACTAAACATGGAAGATAACATGTTTTCTGACTGAAGTAACAAGTTACGGTAAGTGAGCAACTACATACGGAAAGGAATGAGCAGTGGTTCAGCGGGACATATAAAAGTGACTGCAGCTAGTAAACATGCTGTCTTCATTTAAGAACAATCCCCCTTCCCACACACACACACACACACACACACACACACACACACACACACACACACACAGAGAGAGAGAGAGAGAGAGAGAGAGAGAGAGAGAGAGAGAGAGAGAGAGATGCTCTGTCCAATCACCGAGTTTATGTGGCCTACTATTCAATGTTTTGCCTACGAGGTGAAAGATTATCTTTCCTTAGTTTTTTGATCTTCCATTCAGCATGCTCCATTAATTTGGACATATACATGTTTCATGTAGAATCACCTCTAATCCTCTAGACAAAGTAGAAAACTTTGTACATAATAATTCCGCGAAGTGAAGGTTTTGTTACAATCTGAATTACACTGCTCTTTCTCATATGCTCAGGAGGAGAAATAAATCACTAATGACCATCCACTTTCTCACAAACAATTACCAAGTAATACACTAAAAGAAAGAAAGGAAAAAAAAAATCAACAATGTTGGTGTTTTCCCTTTGTCAGTCTCAGTCTGAGATTTCTCCCTGTACTGAACTGCTTTTGACGACTGATTGGCTGGTTCGTTGAATTGGGGGTGGGGACCAAACAGTGAGGTCATCAATTGGATTAGGGAAGGATGGGGAAGGAAGTTGGCTGTGCCCTTTCAAAAGAACCATCCCAGCATTTGCCTGAAGCAATTTAGGGGAATCACAGAAAACCCAAATCAGGATAGTCAGATATGGGTTTGAACCCCGCCCTCATGAATTAGAGTCCAGTGTACTAACCACTGCACCACCTCGCTTGGTTGATGACTGATATGTGAGTTCTGTGCTTCAAGTATCATAAACATAAGAAAATACAAAAATCCAATTGCTGCGTGGTCTCCCTGTAAGTGTTCACTGTATACATAGAAGGTCCAAAATATGTCCTCACAACCTTTATGACACCACTGAAATAAATTTCTGAGATGTGACTGTCTCTTCAAATGAAGAAACATAAAGAAATGCTTTTTGTTATTAAAGACGATTCACTGAATACGAATGGACTTTCTAAATGAGCACTGAAAATGGTTAGTATAAAGGAAGACGAAAAGCCCTTAAGCTCAGCGTCTTCTAGCTGACAGAAGTGACACCCTTCAACAGAATTCTCTTCCCCTCAATTTGATGATAAATTAATGACAGCAGTGCTATATGCAAGTCAAAATCCTCAATTCTAAGACTGATTTTTATACCCAGAGCCTTAACTAGGCATGATCTTGTTGGAAGTGGTATGTTTTCAATGCATTTACCTAAACAGTTATGGTTTTAACATGAACCCCACAGCACAGTATATTTTTCATATACAGAAAATCACCACCAGAGGCAAAAGACGAGAGAAATCCTAGAACTAACTGGGAAATTGATCTTGGACCTTTGGCACTGAACCATCAAGCCAAAAATATGTGAATTATGAACATTCAGCGACAATTTGGAAGATCTCATCATATACAAGAACAGGTTGTGGCATAAGCTGGACCTTATAAAAGCTTCCAACCTTTCTTTCAGAGATTTGAAGCATATAAAGGAGCAGGCTTATTCACAGTTACACTGCAATATAGAACATTCTTGTCAGTACTTCCTGTAACCACTTTGATCATAAAAAGAATAGAGATGATTGAAGAATGACAATTGTTAGCTGTTGTGTATGAACTTAGATATCCCAGGGGAGCGGGTGACAACTGAAGAGTAACAGACTTTCTTTCAAGATTTTGGCCCTTCTTAGAATATTTGCTGAAAGAAATAATGAAACATGGAATAATGGTCTTGGCTTTGACAAATTAAAGATAAGTTTATCTTCTGAACTTTGAAATATTTTCAGTCAGTCAGTCAGATAAGCCTTCAAATAAGTGGGAGACTACGAAACAACTTTATTACGGAAAATGATATCACTTAATAACAGAATAATGTCCTCTGTTTTGGATCTTTTTGATTCGTGTCGACTTGACTGAACATACATTTTTGGCATATCAATATATAAAGTAACTACTGATATCAATATAATGGAAGGAAACATTCCACGTGGGAAAAATTATATATAAATACAAAGATGAGGTGACTTACCGAACAAAAACGCTGGCAGGTCGATAGACACACAAACAAACACAAACATACACACAAAATTCAAGCTTTCGCAACAAATTGTTGCCTCATCAGGAAAGAGGGAAGGAGAGGGGAAGACGAAAGGAAGTGGGTTTTAAAGGAGAGGGTAAGGAGTCATTCCAATCCCGGGAGCGGAAAGACTTACCTTAGGGGGAAAAAAGGACAGGTATACACTCGCACACACGCACATATCCATCCACACATACAGACACAAGCAGACGTCTTTAAATATGTCTGTCAAGATTCTTGGCACAAATTTTGCGGTGACACGATGCATGCCCAATTCATCAGTCAACATTCATTGACATGTCCCATAAGCAATACCCACTCCATCCACAAGGTCTTGAATGGGTCCATCGAAAATCGCCGCACACCAAACACAGAGTATTACAGAAATCACTGTGGACATGCAACACGTCCTCCCAGCTGAAAGCCACTCTGCACACTGACTCACTCATCAGATGTGCAGCTCTTGCCACCTAGCGGTGCAAAGATCTACTACTCCTACTTTCCAGATGGCAGTACCAGTCCCAAAAATTTTGGATTCCACCTCATATCTACATCCATTCTTGGAAATAATTTTCCCAAATTGAAACAAATAAATGCATTACTGTGACACTGCCAAGGGAAAAAGAATGACATAAAACACAACAACTCTCTCCCCCTCTGTACACACACACACACACACACACACACACACACACACACACACACACACACACACAGTTTCACTGGTTGGACCATCAATTGGTGTGTAGTACAGTTTTTACCAGTTTTGTTACCAGTATTTAAACTGTCTAAGCCGAGGGGCTCGGGTGTAAAATGTAGCTGACATTTTGGGCAAGAATGACTTATGCAGGATATGATGCAGTATCTTGCATTTAGAGTTAAACATATGAGGAAGTTTTCAAAAATAACCGCAGATGGCAGAAGAATACAGTTTATCCTTTCCTGGTAACTAGAAACCAGTGCATGTATAACATGGTATGTGCGCCAAAATTACTACTAGGAGGAAGTTAAAGTTTGGAGGGAAGATGAATGTGAACAATACTGAAGTGTTAGAACGGCTATTAAGCATTGATTAAGAGTTTGATGACTGATTAAAATCCATTTTGCCAAGAGACAGAAAATAAACGACATGAAAGTGGTTGTAAGGAAGAAAATTAGATAAGAAGTGTCACTAATCGCGCATGTACACAATGACATCTGCTGTAGTTAACGTGTTATACATGGTATGCAGAGGCCCATGACCCACTGAGGCAATCAAACTGAATGATGTTCTTGCCTTGTTTCCAATACTTACAAGATATTGAAAGTAGCTAAGAAATCCAAAGCAAATGATGAGAGCAATGAAAGTGAAATCTGAATACCAGTATTAATGTTTTCAAGTCAAACTTAGTAAATTTAATTACATTATACTGTCTAGTTAATATGCTATCTTAAATTATTATCCATAATTTTTAACGTCAAATTTTCCTGTGGTAAGTAAATATTTGCAATATCATGAATAAGACTGTATCTACATTTTATGACCATGAATAAGATGGTATCAACTATATAATTTTTGTGTACTGTTTCTTTTTGTGTACTGTTTCTTTTTTCTAATTAAAAAAAAAGTTTTGATTTTGTAACCTTAAAGGTGAATTTTTTAATGTTCAAATATTTGATATAAAATATGAAGAAGCAATGTAACATTGCCAATGTAAAATTATATTTTTCATAGATTTTATAGCTAATAACTTCAAAACATTAAAAGACATTTACCATGTTTTACACCTGAGCCCTCAATTAGTATAGCAGATATATAGAAATTAATATCCACTTCTTGTGTAACAGAAATAGCACGAATGGCAACTGACTGGTCTTCACTGAATTAGTAAATCCACTTATTTTTAACTACTCTAACACTGAAGTTGAGAAAATTACCACTAACAAGCAAAATGTACTACTACCACTTCTCAATGCTGACAACGTGGTTTTTTTCACACAGTGGGTAACTATTAATAAGCATACTGTACCTTCTCAGCCTCATATTCTTCAACAAATTCAGTTTTTTCCTCTTCTGGAAGGTCTCGCCACATCTGACCAATAATTTTTCCGATCTCCCATAGTTTCAGCTCAGGGTTCTGAGCTTTTACCTGATCCCATACTTTTCGACTGTACCTCATATATGGCATCAATGGCTTCTCTGGAGGTTTAGGTGGCTTTGGTACTCTTGTATCACCCTAAGAAAGAAGATGACATATAAAACAAGTTTTCAATTCAAAGAATTAAATCTAATTTTTCTTTCAACTAGGAACAAAAAGTTTTCTAAGCAGAAAATGTCTTGTAGGAAGCCTCAGCTGTTATTTCCATTCAATTCAAAGAATTAAATCTAATTTTTCTTTCAACTATAAACATTTTGAAACATGGCCAGTAAATTTTCTCGTCAATGTCTTGTAGAAAGCCTCACTTGTTATTTCCATTCTGATTTATAAATTTCTTAATCACATGGCAAACATTTGTGCCTCTAGTATGTGACCTTACAGTCATCATTATATTTACAAAATGTGTCAGTGTACATAAGAAATGTTTGTAGACTTCAGTATTCCACTCTGAGATGAAAGCCAACCAAAGTATAACCAACTTCTGTTTCAGTTTCATCAACAATGGTGGACACCAGCACCCTCATCTGTCACAAAGCTATCATTCAAAGCCACTTGGTAAGAATCCACCGGGGTCATTACTCCTCTGCCAACCCCCATGGCTATGATTCAACAGTTCATTATAATACAAATGGACCCAGCATAACAACCCTGCACTCCCAATGTCACCTACCCGCTAATTGAGTTTTCCTCATTGTTCAGTCCTGCCAACACCACTCACTTGATCACTGAGCTCAACACCTCTACAGCTCAGTGGATTTTCTAATCCAAGCCAATCTGGAGGTGCTCAGGCTTCCCTGAGCTATTTCTGCCATATTCCTTTCCATTTCACTGCATCAATTCAAAAACTGTCAAAACCTGCTACATGCATCCCCCAATCCCCACTGTTCCTTTCCTGATATGAAAGACTGAAAGATCATGTCATGTGTTGCTTTTCAATTGCCTACATTCTCAATACTGCTTTCAAGGGGAAAGAAGGAGGAGGAGAGAGGGGGGGGGGGGGGAGGGAGAGAGAGAGAGAGAGAGAGAGAGAGAGAGAGAGAGAGAGAGAGAGAGAGAGAGAGAAACTGTTTACTAGTATTTCAGGCTGTCATCATGGTTTTGTATCTTTGCATTGTTGTCCAGCATTGATAAACTTGTGACAGAATAAAAGCTCTGAACACTGCTACACCTCAAACAATGAGACTGGAAAAAATATGACAAGTTAAAACTTGATTCTGGAGCAGGTCTCACACCCAGACTAGTGCATTTTACAGGTAATGCATTACTCAATTAACTTATCTTAAATGTTTTAGTCCTGTATATGCTCCATTAATATCAAGAAACCTGTAATTTAAATAACACAATTACAACCCAGTAATTCATTTGATTGGTTGGCTCTTTTTACTCCACAAGACAATGTTAATTACTCAATAATGTAAAGCAATGCAATATAAATACTAAGTCTCTATTGCAGCAATTTGCATAAATACTGAAAACACAAATAGTGATAGTCAAAAACTTTTTATTTACTTCCTTTTTCTCTTCATGTTAAATGTCCCAATGATTGTAAACTGACTGAAAACAGGACACTTGTTTTAAGAGGAGGAGCAACGAAGATGATCTAAAATGATTGTAGTACTTGCCTAACAGGAAGCAATACTAATAGTTTAAAGTCCTATCAACACTGATGACCTTACAGAATCAGAAATCCAACAGGAACGAACAGGGAAGGAAACTGTTGTTACATTACTAAAGAAACTGGCCTCCCATCTGCTCGGTACAATTCAATGAAACTCTAGACAATGTTTAAGTGTTTTAACAATAGAATGTACCTGAGAATTTCATGTGTTTTGATAGCTATGACACCCCTTGGAGTTCAGTAGCCTAACTCAGAAAGGCTTTCTTTATTCACACACATTGGGTTTGCCTGTTTAGCACAGGGAATGGATGAATGTAGCGTACGTGGAGTCTAGTACCATATTTGCGTTCTTGATCGTGAAATAGATGAGAGAGAGGGTGAATCTCAACATGAGAATATATCTTACACCTCTCAAATAACACAAGTGGGCAACCAAGCAAACTACCCCACCTGATACAGAAGCCATCGCCATCACCACCACCACCACCACCACCACCACCACCACCACCACCACAGTCATCATTTATCAACAGCAACACGCACCCTCACTCACGACACACCGTGGAGAGATTCAGAATTTAATGCAGGGCATTACCACATAGTCCGATGATCAAGAACTTTAAGCCTAGATCTTTGCTCTCCATTCCAATTATAGGATTCAAAGCTGTAACCCCGGAGTCAAGCATCACACAAGCTATCACATAAGCATGTTTGTAGCCTTGGCTATGATGACGGGGTACCTTAATCACTGTGTCAACATCACCTGGTCTTCTGTCTATGAGTTATGGAAAAAACTAAGGACTTTAATGCACACACACACACACACACACACACACACACTCGAGTTTTAAATTCTCTTATAATCTTCCTTTGTCCCCATAGCATCATATTGTTTGGTAATAAAATGTTTACATCAAGTTGTTTTCCCTTATATACTGCAATTGAACAATAAACCAAAAGAAATCTTGCAGATCACTTACACCAGCTCCTTTTCCAACTTTCTGTGGGTTAAATCCTGGATGTCCATGAGGTGTTGTGATGAATGGACTCTGATTCGCAGATGCATCTTTCTGAAAAAGTAACTTTCATTTAAAACAGCATCTTCATTGATAATCACACCATAAGAGAAAATAATGCTCTGTTAATTTAAAGTATTATAGTTTCTTTCTTACCCCAGAACTAGATGAAGAATTTGAAGCACTAGTTGGTCTCAGCCGCTCTGTAATTAGACAAAAAGGAAAATGGACAATTACCATTTGTTTCTAGAAAATGTTACAAAAATCTGATACACATGCCTGAATAGAAAACAATGTTGTCATTCGATCTCCAAAATATAGTAACATACCTGCAGAAATTAACATAGCACAATACTATATTCATTTTTAATAACAATTTATTCTTATAGGTGAACTCCAATGCACTGTCACAACATTTCAAATGTACATGAGGAGTTTATCTAAGACGAAGGCCATAATTTTAATTTAATTTTCATCACATTATACTTGCAGGGAAATTAAATGTCCAAACTTACATAATATTTACACATTAGAAGAAAGAGGATACATGCAGATGTTAAAAACTAAAAACATTCTTGCACATGCAGAGAGAATGTCAGCAATTCTCAACTGAATATGTGTTTATTACCTGATCATTGAAATCTTGCAGTGTTGGCCTCTTTCGGAATAAGTTTTATCTGTACTATACTAACAAGGACAATATTTCTCCCTCAGAAATCCATAAATAATAACTTTATCGCAGTTTTCATTAATATGCACATGCTGTACGTTTGTCACTAATAACAACAATCAAATATATTTTTCAATAATATCACATCATCTTAACAGCGGCAGTATGAGAAATACATTAGGAAACTTTCCACCTGTTAGTGATTACCACATACATCTGTAAACATACTTTTTTTGTTACTTTTTAGCAACATGTAAAGTAAATGAAACAGTGAAGCATGTGTGTCAGTATGAAAAAAGAATAGTAATTATTATGACTGCTTGTCATTTACATTACTGGCATCTTTCAGTAACAGATTGAAACTAAACCTAAACTGCCTCATTTCTCCAAGATTAACAATCTCTTTCAGTTACTGTTTTTGGAAATATGCACAAAGTGTAAATTTCAAATTAATGTAAAAATATGACAATCACAACATACGAAACAGCACGTGCTAAACAAGAGTAGTTTGAGAAGATGATGATAATACTCACAATGTCCCATTTAAGTTAAACACTTTCTACACCTTGTACAGTTATACATAGAAAGGAAAGAAAGGAAGCAAAAAAATCCCCAACACCACACCTAATGCAGGCATAACATTATTTACTGGATGACAAACTCACATCCAACACCAAAGCCATCATATTTTTCATTTCCTTTTTCATTGAGTAATGATAGCTGACAGATTTTCATGTTAAACATTAATTGCAAATAAATTAACAAAGTGCAGCCATTACTACCACTGGTAATGGTTAATTTTTCTCACTGACAAGAAAAAGCAACAGCAAACCAAAACTTACCTCTCAAAATGTTTAAATTCATAGGAGGTCCAGCTGACAGCAAATCTAAGAAATACAAAAAAGCATTTCATAACAAACTGAGCTACAGGAAGGAAGTAATTCATTAGCTAAAGAAAACAATGTTAGGTGTGTACAGATGCAGAAGCCTCTTTTTGAAATATGTTAAGTTCACAAGTAATGAGTGGGCACATCATTCTCACCTAATGATACAATGCAAACTACATACAATAGGCTGGGTCATTCTTTCGCAAACCTGGTCTGTGTTCATGAAATAACTAAATACATTGGGAAAGAAGAAGCTGTAAATCTTTTTCATGCAGGCTTTACAAACTAAAGGCAGTAATGAATCACTGGGTATCATATTTCACAGATTCCTAGAACCCCTCTCTCCAGTTATCTGCAACACTTCATATTCAACAAAACTGGTAATTTTTAAGGTACAAATGTACTTAAAAATTGTATATTTGCTTTTTTGCCCAAGATTCAACCCAAGCAAAGCATAATTAAAAAGAAAAAACCAGTCTTGCATAACAACATGAAACACTGTATAAGTCACAGCTGTGCACTAACAAGATTAGTAGTTTCAAAATGTAGCAATGAACTACAAAAGCCCTAAGCAGCCTGGGTAAACACCATTCTCCACACCATTTTTGGTGAAATTAGTTGCAACTCTATGTTTCGTCCAATTTTGTTTGTACTGTGCACAGAAAAATGAGTTAAATCGTAAAGAAATAATGAATAAAGGAAAACACTTTCACCAAATGTTTGGCAAAGACTTGTGTTTACATACATACAAGATGGAAGAGGGTAACATTCACAGACAAAGTAAAAATTTTATGGCTGTTAAAGTGCTGAGTAAGAGTAACAGTTTCAGAGTGACTGAAACCATTATAAACGTAGAAATTTTGCTTACAACATGTTTTGGTGTACCAGAATTGCTGATTAATGACTAGCCTTAACGTTGGCTATTCTGTGCCCTGTAACATGGACAGAAAATTCTGGGGTTAACGGATTCTACATAGTTAGCTGCTAAATTATTCCAAACATTCCTGTCCTGTGGCTGGACACTCCTCCAAAAAAAACGAAGAAAGAGAGATGGTTAGTAAGTGTAGAAAAAAACAAGTCATCTCTGCATTATCTAAGAAGAGTATTTGAAAAGGAGGACCTTGCCATTACCCTGACCATCTCAATGTAGTAGCTTACTTCAGCGATAGGTATACTACACATCACATATTAACAATTGTGAAAAGGATATATTACTACCACCATAAAAATGGCATGTGCATTAAGTTGCAGACAGGCACAACAAAAAGACTGTTACAAAATAAGCTTTCAGCTAAAGCCTTCTCCTGAAGAGAAAGGAAAACACATACACACATCACACAAGCAGGCACACCACATACCACACACGACCACTATCTCCGGCCACTCCAGCCAGAATGGAACTGTGTCGCGTCAAATGGGAGCAGCAATTCGGAGTGGGGCTGGGAAGGGGTGAGACAGCAGGGTATGGTTGGGGACAGAGATGTCAGTGTTGTGATGTGGAGTATGCAGAGACTATATGGTGGCAGGAAAAGGCTGTCTGGTGCAATGTCAGCAGGCTTAGAGGAGCAGAAGAGGAGAGGAGCAGAGAAGGGAAAAAGACTAATGAGTGCACTGGCAGAGAGTGTCACACAATGAGGATGAGGGGGTACGACTTTAGGAGGAGGTCATAGGATAGAAGGAGTGGAAATTTTTGGGTGGAGGGTGCAGGGACAATAAGTTATCATAGGCTGAGGATGGGATAATTTCGGGTGTGGAGAATGTGTTGTAAGGATAACACCCATCTGTGCAGTTCAGGAAAGCTGGTGGCAGAGAAAGACTCCAGATGGCCTGAACTCTACTATTCCTCCCCCCCTTCTCTGCCCCACTCTCAATTGCTGCTTTAGATCAACAGTTGCAGTCTGGCCAGAGCAGCTGGATAAAGCGGTCATGCTTGCAAGAGGTGTGCCTCCTCGTGAGAATGCATGTGTGTTTTCCTTGTTACCAATAAAAACTTGAGAAGTACCACTTTAACCATAGCTATGGTACTCATCACAAGGAGAACTTCAACTTCTCTCATATCACTTAAAACTAAGCTCAAACACCACTGCACACAGGGCTAAAAATATATAACAATCTACAAGGTAGGAGCATATTAAACATGGACCTTGGTTCTTTGAAAATATTACTCCATAATATTGTAGGAGAAACACACTACTATACCACTGAAGAACTCATGGAAGACAATTTTACACTTCAAACAACAGAAAAATGTAGACAACTAATGTTGTAATAAATGTTGTAGTGTTACATGTATTTTTATTAGATGTACTTGCATCACTGTTAATCTATAAAGTGTAACTTTCTAATAACAATGTAAAAAGATCTTTTTTAAATCTTTATAACCTTTTCCAACTTGACGTGTCTTCTGCACAGCAGATCTAATTACCTGTGCACTGTATTTAAAGAGACTAATAAATAATACTTCACATTTTCTTTTTTGAAGAAGGCTTCAAAAGTCCTTTCCTTGTTGGCCAGATGCTTAGTTTGTAAGCCTTTTTGTTGAGCTTGTCTGCAGCTTAATGGGTCATCCTTTCGCAATTGTTGATATTCCAGCCAGGAGTAAACTTCATATTTATTCGGCCCAAATTGTTTTTAATGCACACAGTGTACTTCCTCATAAAAATTAAGTGCATTATGAACACAAATGGTCAGTAGTGTTCTTAAATAGGGATATGCTTTCATGTATTTTCATCTATGTTATCAATGAGATGCAGATAACACAGCACACAAGAAAATTCACTCTCTGGAGTGACAAATGCCTGTGACTATCAAAATTCTTGTCGATGGTCAATGTTTCAGTTTTAAAATACTGAAATTAGAAAATGAACAGGACAAAAAAAACAAGAGCTCCACAGATACGTGAATAAAATGGCCTGTTTCAGGTCACACTGATATATTTTAATTCAAAAATAAGAATCCAACACCACTGTTGCACTGAATTACAAATTGATATTTTCTTATTTTTATAGACTGTACATGAAGAAAACATAAATTCTACACATTCCTTCCACACTGGAACTAATTAAGCTGGCGTTGTTAGATATGCCATGAAACTACACTGCATGCCATTCTACAATGCAACTAGAAGTATGCAAGACTAATAATACATGATTCAATGGAACATTTTGTTCAGTTTTGACATGCTACCTGTACACTATAAAGCACAAAAACAAACCACAGGTAAGCACTAACAAACACAGAACATTCTTCTGGTAAATTAGTTAGGAACATAAATTCTGCAAAAACATGTTACGGTTTTACAGTAAATTGAGGCGAAAAACTACTACAGGTACACTACAAAGAATGATACCCCATTTGAGACAAAATAGGAGTTTATACTCACCTACTTCTAAAACTAATACCTGGAACACGGCTTACATATGCTCAATTAAAAAATAAATGCCTTTCGCTATAGTTTTCATAATTTTGATCAACTCCTTCCTCAAAACCATGAACAAGAGACCCAAAGGGCACAACTAGGATTCAGACGTTACAACTGACAGACAGCTAAGATGAAAATTTTCACAGTACTAATAAAAGCACTGTTTGAAATCAATAAGTTTAAGGAAAAAAAAAAAAAAAACACACACACACTTAAAGAAAATGACACTGTGCAAAAGGAAATACAATATAAAGGCAATTTATTTTACCAAAGGTCCCTTACTGAACTATACCACAACATACACCACCACAATTTCCAGAAAGATCAACAGCAATTTCCAGAAACATCAACAGAACACATCAATAATATGGCATCCAATGTATACAGATATCTCTAACAGAACTGAAATGCTGCATTAAATACAATCTATGAGGAATGAAATTCTGAATTGGCCACAACCATGCACTGAAATAAATTCAATAGTGACAATTGAAGATTTGTGGTGGACCAGGACTCAAACCTGAAAGAACAGACATCACACTATAAAAATATACATATGCCTTGATGGCATTAATGATCATGCAATACAGATGCACTCTTCATCCACCTACTTGCAGGAATCAGCATCAGGCTACAAGCAATGAGGGTAATGGACAGGGATTGCTATGTATGAAGTACACGACAACTTTGGAATTTGAGTTGAACAGGAAGTGTGTTTAGATGGCCAAAGTGGTTAAGGCGACCACTTCCATAATGCATGACATCCGGATTCGAGTTCTGGTTCAGCACAAATTTCCACTTGTAGCCACTGAATTTATTTCAATGCCGGGATGGGGCTAATGTTGGGATTTCAATATCATCATGTATATATATGGCTATATGATGAAAACATACATACAAAAACACAGAAACATATACATATAAAAAATACAATCCAGCCTGTTGTGTGTGTGTAACTGCTTGCAAGTGTAGAACGTGATGTGTTGGAGAGCCAATGAAAATTGCAGAACAAAGGAATTACTAATGTCAACATTATACTCATTTGAAGTAGGCAAGCAACTCAGCTGTCACAATGCACTGCTTCACTTGTAGGCATTAAATGAAACAGAAAAAGATACCTGCAATGTGATACAGGTTCCAACCCTGTGAGGCAGGAAGAGGGCAGTGACTAACATTAGAGTGTCGAATACTTTATTCACCAGGAACGTATTTTAAGAAAAGCTTGAGCTCTCACATTCAATTTGCTGGATGTCAATGGAAATGCCTTACACAAAGTTGAGCACACAGTAAAATTCAGCATCACCACTGACTCGCCTAATGTTACTGAACAGAACATAATGTGATCAGTACAAATGGCAGCTACTGAATAAAAAACTCTAGTGGACTGATTCCCTCCTATTTTTACTAACTGAGACATAGGGCACCAAATGCTCATTGAAAGTGCACAAAAATAGCTGTAATATAGCCAACATTCTTATATTTTTTGAGCAGCCTTCTAACTCAAAGGGAGCAACTATCTCCTTACAAATTAAAATAGTAGAAGTAAATTTTATTGTTCCATACCAACCTTTTATCATTTGGCATTAATATATTAAGCTCTTATACTGTCATTCTTAAGTGTGTATCACAGAGCAATTTTTCATTTCCCACTGTCTGTATATTCAATTTTTCACTCAAGAGAGGGTTCAGTTTTCACATCCATATGGTATATCATATTACAGAATTTTAGTAATTTATGATTTCCAGTCATATTTTTTAGTGTGCAATGTATTGCAGCACATACGTCTACACCTACATCAATATTACGCAAGCCACCTGACGGCGTGTGGCGGAGGGTACTTCTGGTAGTAGTAACTGATCCCCTCTTCCCTGTTCCACTCGTGGGAAAATGAATGTTGGTAAGCCTCTGTATTTGCTCTAATTTCTCGAATTTTTTCGTTATGATTATTTGGCGAGATGTACATGGGAGGAAATAATATGTTATGCAACTCATTCCAGAAAGTAATCTCTTGAAATTTCAATAGTAAAACTCTTTGTGGTGCACAACACCTCTGTCGTAGTGTCTGCCACTGGAGTTTGTTGAGCTTCTCCATAACGTTCTTGCGCTGACTGGACGATCCCATGATGAAATGGCTACTCTTTGTTGGAGCCTGCCCTCACCCCCCCCCCCCCTCTCCCCCCCCCCCACCCTCCACCCCATCAGTCCTACCTAGTAAGGTTGCAGATCGATGAACAATACTCAAGAATCGGTCAGTTGCATTTCCTTAAGATTCTTCCATTGAATCTCAGTCTGGCGTCTATACTGAAGGGGATGGAATTAATTTTTTTTTATATCTATCACAAATAACAATTTACTTCACAGTGCCACACCGTGTGGCACTTGTTTAACTACCTGGCTATCACGGGATTCCCTAAGTGTCCTCTACTGTGGAAGCTATGATTGTGGTTTTTGTTCTGATATATATTTTTCTTCTTTTTGTTCTTTTGCTTATCAAATACAAGATGATCCAGTTAACAGCACAACATTTGGAGGACATTTGTTCAAATCAGAGTGATGGTATACTTGTTCCAATTTAGTGATTAAAATTCTTCTGGGTATTATGCGCATCATTGCTAAAAACTAACAACAATAATAAACTAAAACCGACGTTTCGGCCAAATCGCAATGGCCTTCCTCAGGGCACAACTGGTTTTGCATGGGGATTGGTGCTTCTATTTATTACAGACTATCGATGTCTGACATCACTGTTTTAAAACTTAATTGTCCCTCTAATATGATTGCCTACGATTGAGGAAGCCTACATTCTTATATCTTGTTCCAATTTAATTTAATAGCAGACTATTGCCCGTCAAATAATGCCACGAAAGGGCTTGTAACAGATTATAAGCTTTTAGTGCCTCTAACTGATTCATATTTAGCATTATTTGTAAGTTCAAGTTTCTATAAAAACTTTGGGCAGTCCGTATAGCCTTTTCAAAATCAACACATACACCAGTAGCTCGAACTAAATTTTCTGATTTACCATAATCTGGTGCAAAAAGAAACCATTATGTGTAAAGCATTAGTATTTTCGAAATACATCATGTTTATGTAACAAAATTATATCAATTCCAACGTTACATTTTTTCCAATATTTCATTATCAACTTTATATGCTGGACCCAACAGGCTAATCAGTGTTTTTCGAAATTACATATACAAAAGTAACCTTTATCTGTGAAAAGGGTAAATCGTTTACACAAATGTTTGACACAGCGATGAATGCAATACATTTTTGAATTTTATGCCCACCTAAATCTGCTAGTTCCAGATATTTCCGCTACGTGGCATGCACAAATGGGTTATTCCAACAGTCATCATGGAGTCGAATAATGGTGCAGAGTGTGCACTGCGTTTATTATGGTTTCATGAATCCAAATTTGCTACTACAGTTCAAAGACAATTCAAGACTAAATGTCACAAGCCACCACCTCAAAGACAAACTGTTGATAATTTGTACAATTGCTTCAACAAAAGTGGCTGTGTATCCCACAGGACAGTGGGTTAGGGATTGGACAACTTGGATTAGACATGGTGGAACAACACCCTGATCACCAAGATCACCTGATTTAACTCAGTGGACTGCTGGGTACAGGGTTGTTTTAAAGACAGAGTGTTCGTTGCTCTGCTTCCGGGAAAAGCTGACCTGCGACAACGGATAATAGAAGTAGTTATCATACAAGACTTGCTTTATTGGATTTGGCAGGAAACTAATTACAGATGAGACATTTTCCCCTGTTCATAGAAAAAAAACCTTCCCTGGTTCCCAAGAAACGTATGTTTAAAGCCAGAATTTTTTTCTGACAACTTATAAGCAGTTAATATAAAATTAATAAATGTAAGAAAAATTATATAAATGCTAAGTGGGGAATACTTTTAGAAAATGTGCAATAAAAACTGATGATACTGTGATGTGATTACCAAAATAGAATTACTGTTCTCTCTCTCTCTCTCTCTCTCTCTCTCTCACACACATACACACACACACACACACACACACACACACACACACACACACACCAGAACGCCAGTTAACTGAAATTAAGTGATGGAAGCCATTTTGGATACCAATATTTTTGGTTAAGCTATGAATATCTAATGACAATAGTATGTACTGTATGTATTTTTGAAAGCTACGAACGTCAAACAAATTTTAAAGAATCTCTTTGTTGAGAGGTCGTACATTCTTTCTTCTTCTGATTCTGCTTTCCCAGCTCCACTAGACCACTTCAGTCAATAGTTTCCTGGTCACCTTTTTCAATAGGCTTTCTTTCTGTATTGCCCAGTATCTTTTCATTTGCTATGATCTTTTTTGTTGTTCCTCATCTGTCAATGTCCTTTTTATTGTTTGTTGTTTGCCTATTTTTGGTTTAAATCTTAATTTTATGTTTTTCAGTTTCCTTAAATTCTCTGTTTTGTTTTGAAAATTGTCCAGGGATAATTCTAACAATTGTCCAGGGTTAATTCTAACTCTTTAATATCTTCTCCAATCTCCTTATCCATCCTACTTGTTGCTTCATGTCCCAAAGTTTCTCTATGATTTTTCTTGGTAATCTGGTTTCTGATGTCCTCACGATGTGACCAAAGAAAGAGATCGTTTTTGCTTTATAGTACCTGTAATGGGCCCCTGTTCACTGTACGCCAATTCATTTGGCACTATCTGCCATAGTCTATCTTTTTGATACTTCCTACTCATGCATACTAATGTTATTTATTAAAGTGAAAAACAGTGTTTTATGATTACAGTACATTAATATACAGTATACTGCACATCACTTTTTGTAGTACAGCACAAATTTCTTTTTTTTTTTTAATATAGAACCCAAGTTTCGATTAACTCAAGTTTGGTTAACCAGGACTTTACTGTATTATTATAAAAGGTATCTAAGGGCTTTGCCAATCCCCCCCAACTCGCCTTCAGGCACACAAAAAGTAGAGTCCAAGAGACTGTGTCTGATCTGTATGCAGGTGAGCTATGTCCTTCATCTTACCACATATGCGATTGATGCAGCCCTCTTGTCTTTAATAAAGTTCTACATTGCCACTCCATAACACTCCCTGTGACCATACATGCCAAAGCCACTTGACGTCCCCAGAACCGTAGCATGGTGTCATTCCACAAGAGGTAATTGCTGTAGCCAGCAGAAGCACTATGCCCAAGTACTCTCAAACACAGTGACCTCTTGTGTTGGTAATCTTTTTATCCTACATCAATTTTATCCTACATCAATCCCACAACTGTTTCATCTCTTCACACTATGATTTGCATTGTGGCCAACTCTTGCAGCACCTGCCCTGGTTTTTTCCACAACTGCTGCCACTTGTTTCTTCCAGGTCATTTTCTGACAATTCCAGGAAACTCTGCGACTTTCACTACATATGTGCCATAACTTTTCACCTCCCAACATCAAAAGCACAATTTTATATGGGAAGAAATTTGCCTGTCTCCACTGATTGTATTACACACCCCCCATCACATGAGCCGAAGTCCCTTACAGCCACATGCATAACAGGGCATCAGAGCATATTGGTTGATATCTGGTTTATCCCTGTGAGACAGCACAGGTATGCTCCATGTTTGTTGAATAGTAATTAACTATCAAAGTGGGCTGCTTGTGTTTTAAATTGGGCCACTTCCCTTTCTTCAAGTGGAAACAGTGAAGTTATTTTTCCGCTGTTGCTTTGCTCCAGGAATGCTGCCACTCCTACAGGAGCCATACTTTTGATGCAGGTTGTCCTGCGATTCTCTTCACCCTTTGGATGTCTTCCTTCTTCAGTCAGTTCTCTGAATCTTTTTTTCTCCCAAGTATGTATGTTCGCAAAATTTCCAAACTGACTAGGGTGCCCTAGCAGGTGCAGTACTACACTCATCTGTGAAACTCAGAAACACACCTCACTGACTATGTAACAGTACTTGTGCTGGCTTCACCAGCTGCCGTCTTAGGGCCCAGATGATTGCTCGTGCCTTGCAATAGATTGGAACGGCACAATTTGAGAGGAGATAGAATCTCTTCTGTTATGTACCTGCTAATTTATTTGTTATGTTAAGTACTTTCCTTCCCCTTTTTTTTTTTGGGGGGGGGGGGGTGTTCAGGGCACAAAAACGACCAAGGTTATAAGCACCTATGTCAATCTTAGAACACCAATAGGTAAAAGAAGTTAGAAGCAACTATATACTAAGCCCAGTTGATAAAACGATCAAGAGCTAAAAGGACTTTCCCCTTGGAGAAAAGTCAACAAAATACACCATAGAGACAGCAGAGGTCCCTAATCAAAGAAATAGCCAATAAATCAGACGGCTAATATACACTGTAACATAAGCAGTTAAAAAATGGGCACTGGGTCAGGAAATGTTGAACCACCAAAGGTTGATGACAAGTGGTGGGAGGCACAACTCAACAAATGGTGATGGTTAAAAAGATAGTGTCCAATACGTAACATACTTAAAACGATCTTGTGACATGACGGCCGAAAGGGGGGTGTCAGTCAAGCCATGGGAAGAGGTTCAAGCCCCGGAGCTTATTCCGATGAAGAGAAGACCAGTCGTGATGCCAAACTGACACCGTCTGCTGACAGGTGGCAACACAGAGGTCATTTGAGAGGATGGAAGAGCTAGCAGGCCGAGGTAGGAAGACTGGAGCATGGGCAGGAACCCACATGAATATCACAGTGGTTCCCTCAATGGTGAGAAAGTGGAAGCTTTCTGGGACTCGCTTCACTACGGGATGGCCAGTGTACAGCACAGAGAGGCTCTGGAAGGGCACTGAGAGAATCAGAGCACATTACACAATTAAAAAGCCCATGTTGTTGGATGTACTGCGTGGCCTGATATGAGAAGAAGAACTCTACTGTAAAAATCAAGCACTGATATAGAAGCCAATACCAAAAACAGTCGGTGCCAATGCCGAAGGCACACCCAACACCATGGTCAGTTTGAGAGCCACCAGTGTTCACGGAGGTGCTAGTGCTAAGTTGCATGCAAAGCTCAAGAAACTTACAGCAAGAGGTCGAATCCAGAGTAGTATCCTTGGCAAGCAAATGATGTCCAAGATGAAAATGGACCGCTGCATGGAGCCAAGGTGGTCAGGATCCACACCTATTGGGAATGTGACATGCAGCGTGAAGTTAAGCTGCCAAACCAGTAGGCCTAGCTGAAAGTGAACTCTGGGAGGTAACAGAGAAGAAGGGCGCGTCCCATATTGGCGGTCAAGGGAGTCATCGAAAAAGATGGCACGAGACAGGTGGTCAGGCATGGGAGACAAACGGCACGTGGATCTGCTGAGGAGGATATCATGACGGTATGACAGTGTTAGATGAGCAGTTTCTGCATAAAGACTCTCAACCAGCCTTGTGTAAACGCCTCCATTGACTAAATGTATTCCACAATGGTGGACTGCGAACAAGGGATCAGTATAAATAGAGGAGAGTGGTTGGATCCACTCCCCAGAAAGTACCGCTTAGGACACGTATGACACTGAGGGACCCGGTACAGCATGCGGCCAGTTAAGACACATGGGAAGACCAAGAAAGCTTCCTATCAAGCATGAGCCCAAGGAACTTCGTAGTGTCAGAGAACGGAAGAGTAACAGGCTCACAATGTAAAGACAGTAGATAAAACCCATTCTCCGCCAAAAATTCAAACAAATGGTTTTCTCAGGGGAAAAGTGAAAGCCATTGCCGATGCTCCACGAGTAAAGAGATGGAGACATTGCTGAAGATGCCGCTCATGGAGACTAGTCCATGGAGAACTGCAACAGATCACAAAGTCGTCAACGAAAGGGGAGCCAGAAATGCCTGCTGGGTGACAGGCCACAATACCACAATAAGGTTAATAGCTACAGCAAAGAGGATGATGACATGATGGAGTCTTGAGACACCCTATTCTCCTGAATAAAGGTGCCCAACAAGGCCAAACTCACACATACCTTTTTTTAATTCGTGAAGGCAATGGAGCAGGCGACCTCTGAATCCCCACGTGTATAAAGTACAGATGATACCAGTCCTCCAGCAGGTGTCATAGGCTTCCTCCAAATCAAAAAATACAGCCACAGTCTGGTATTTCTGTAGTGACATGGGTTCACAAATTGGCAAGATGGTCAATTGCAGAACGGTGTGCACGAAATCCACATTGTGCAGTGCTTAGTAGATTGCAAAACTTGAGCCATCATACTAGCCACCCATGAATCATGTGTTCCATCGCTTTGAAAAAACAGTCAGTGTAGGAAATGGGGTGGTAGCTAAAAGGAAGGTGTTTGTCCTTACCGGGCTTAGGCATGGGTATGACAGTGGTTTCACGCCATTACCTAGGAAATATACCATCTGCCCAAAAGTGATTGTATGTATGAAGGACAAAGTGCTTGCCCACATGAGAGGCTCTGCAACATCTGACTGAACATCACCCAGCACTGGGGTGAAAGATCAGGATAAGGTAAGAGCATGGTCAAGCTCCATCATAATAAAGGCGGCACAGAAGAATTCACGATTCTGAGGGGAGAATGATACCATGGAGCTCAATATCTCTGCAAAATAGCGGCCCAAGGTGTTGGAGATAGCAACAGGGTCCACAATGATATCGACTGCTACAGTCCAGCCAGAAATCAGGGAACAAACCCTGGTCCCAGAGAGCCAATAGAGGTTGCCCAGGACAACAGAAGAGGGAGTGAAACTGATAAAAAAGAATTAGTACAGGAAGCCCAGTTACCTGTTTTGATATCCTCAAAAATGCGAAGACACTGTGCACACAACTTTTTATAATGAATACAGTTCATCATCGTAGGACAACAGTTAAAAACATGGAGGGCACATCTCCATGCGCGAACTGCGTCACAGCATATGTCAGTCCACCAGGGGACTGCGACACGGCGTGGTAAACAAAAACTGCGCTGTATTAACATTCTGCGGCAGAAAAGATAACATTCATTAAGGTACTCTACCTGATTATCATTATTCATCTAAGGTCGTCAGGGAGGAGTAAAATCTCCAGTGCCCTTAGAAAGTTCCCAAATGGGTTAACACACAGATGGGGTAGGAGTCAACAAACAGATAGCACATGGAAAATGCTTGGTCGAGTATGTGTTGGAGAGAATAAACCTCTCAAGATGACAGGCAAGCTGGGCACTGCAAAATGAGAGGTCTAAATGGAAATAAGTGTGTGTGGAGTCTGACAGGAACCTGGGTGCTCCTGTATTAAGACAGATGAGGCTGAGTTGACTGAGAAGGTCAACTAACAGAGAATCCCACAGACAGGTTCGAGTCCCAAAGGGGACTGTTGGCATTAAAGCCACCAAGCAGCAAAAAGGGATGAGGGAGCTGACCAATAAGCTGCAGTAAGTCTGCCCTGGTGACACCAAGTGACGAAGGGATGTAGATGTTACAAAGAGAAAGGGTGAAACGGGGAAGGAAAATGCGGACTGCAACAGCTTGCAGCCAGATGTTCAATGAGATGGTCTGGCTATGTACCTCATCCTGAATGAGCAGCACGACTCCCCCCCCCTAAAACGAAACACTGGGCATGAAGATCTGGTGGCCTGTTGTGCAGCTGTAGGAGGAGGAGATAGGGACACTACCATAATACTGGGTGATTTCACAACTGCAGTATTGAGTTGGAGGTCACAAGTATGCATGGCCATGTCCTTCGTAGAGCGAGGCATAGCAAGAATGGTACTAAAATTGCCAGATGGTAAGATGCTGGGCTTTGGACTAGCCAACAACTTGTGAGTGACAGGGTAAGGTACTTTTTTCTTCATCCAGATCTGCTGAACAGACTGCTCATCGAGATACACAGGACACTCATGGGATGAGGTGGCATGGTTGGCATTACAACTGATAGAGGGGAGAAGGGTGGGGGCAGTTGCCCCCATGAACACCTCTGTAACAAGTAATACATTTTGCACTGTTTTGACAGGACATGCAAGAGTGGTTGTAACAATGACACTGGTAGCAACGCATTGTGTTTGGAATGTATGGTCAGACTATGATGACTTTATAGACTGCCTTATCTCCAATGGAAGCACAACTCAATCAAATGTGAGAAAAAGAGTGTGTGTAAGCGCTCAGTTTCCATCAACCTTTTCCATTAGCCGATTGACTGCAGTGATGTCCTGACCAGAGAGATAATGTTGGATCTCCCCCTTGGTCTTACCATCTACCAGTGAAGTGCAAATAACACTAGATGAATAATTCAGTGGAAAATGGGCCTTGACATGAACAGGATATCTAAGAAGGAGCGAGGCAGTTAGGAGCGAGGCAGTTAGGAGCGAGGCAGTTAGGAGCGAGGCAGTTAGGAGCGAGGCAGTTAGGAGCGAGGCAGTTAGGAGCGAGGCAGTTAGGAGCGAGGCAGTTAGGAGCGAGGCAGTTAGGAGCGAGGCAGTTAGGAGCGAGGCAGTTAGGAGCGAGGCAGTTAGGAGCGAGGCAGTTAGGAGCGAGGCAGTTAGGAGCGAGGCAGTTAGGAGCGAGGCAGTTAGGAGCGAGGCAGTTAGGAGCGAGGCAGTTAGGAGCGAGGCAGTTAGGAGCGAAGCAGTTAGGAGCGAAGCAGTTAGGAGCGAAGCAGTTAGGAGCGAAGCAGTTAGGAGCGAAGCAGTCAGCAGTCGTTGGGCTTGAAAATTACAATTGGTCTCCTGAAGCAAAGTTTCATTATATAAGTTATAGCAGTACGTCATAGGGCCTGTAATTGCATCAACACATTTTTGAATAATAAAAGGTTTAAATGTAGCAGAAGACTGACCTCCTTTGGTACATGACCCCACACAAGGAACCGAAGTGAGGCTGAGAGTCATTGAATCTCTAGCTTATTTTCATTTGTGTTTATTAGATGTAACTGAGATGAAGATGACTGGCTCATTGTGAAAGTATCTCCCAGGACCGCCAGCGCCTTCAATGACACACTCCTTCCGACTGGGGGGCCTCCTCAGACTGGCCTCACCTGCCTTAGATGACTGTTCCATATCTCTTTAACTCCAGACAATGGGGATCTTTAGGCAATTGGGAAGGTAACAGCTCAGGCAGTCACCCCTTCCTAGGCCTGGTCTGTACCATGGGGTATGTGTGTTCCCAACTTGTCGACCCAGGGCTCGGAATTACATACTACCCAGTCACCCATTACATGTCAAACATGTTGGCAAACCTTCAGGAGCACATACAGAGGAAGAAGAAACAAAAAGAGACCTCAGAAGCTGAATCAGCAGATCGGGAAGAGATGGAGAACAAAGAAACAACCAAAAAAACAGACGACGGACTGTTTTGATGTCTTGCTACCAACACTTCAGAAATCATTCTCGAAAATACCTCAGATATGTTTCCCAAGGGAGGGGAAAAAGAATAGGAGGAAGATAGACATGCAGCATGGAAAGGGAAGAGATGCTACACAGGCTGGGGCCCCATGGTAGCCAAGTGCGAATTCACCGATCAGTGGTGAGACCCATGGAGGAAAGTACTTTCTTGCAGATATGTTGGATACCTAAGGAGAACCTTTTTCATTTTTTAACAGAAACCTCTAATATCCGATGTAATTTTGCCCTTTTTAATTGTTTTTGATTCAATTGTACTGAAGGCTTTCCACTTCTTTAGACCTTCCCTTTAAGCAGTAGGATTGTCTTAAGCGTGCGCATCTGCAGTGGTTTTCTGTACATCACACTATCAGTGTGTGTAGCACATTTTGGGTAAGTATATTACTTGATCTGTTTACTGATGTTAGAGCATTCTAAATCATATTGGTACTGAACAAATATGTTGCACTTGAGCACCAGCTGTCATACAAAACTATCACAATTTATCATGTACAGAATCACAACAACATGTAATACACCAGCCAAAACCAAATAATCACCCAGCATATTACCTTTGCTTCCCTTATCTGTAATTTAAAATCATGATGTAATATCACAACTTAAATATGGTGAAACGTGTATGTTCTATTGAAATATAAACTGTATTATGGATGTTCATAAGCATAATATGTAAGTCCATACATCATCAGAAGCAGTGTTTAAATGTCAGAGTATATAAATCACTCATGAACTGGAACAAATATTGTGGTAAGTGGTGTATAATGAAGTAACACATCTGCTTTCTACCATACACTAATTATACACATGATCTTCCAAAGCCAGTTCAGACATTATAAAACAGTGTATAAAAAAATTTAGCACATAAGATTATGCTGTACCCTATACTCCAAATTTATGCTGAAACTAAGATATTGCATTTAGTACTTTAAAAGTGAAATGATCCCAAAAGACATTTATAACACTGGTGGCAACACTACGTCTATCACTTAACCCCTAGATCTCCTGCAATACATAAATTTAAATAAATTATATAAATAGTTCTGATGAATACAGTTCCTTTGTCACTAAATATAACATCTAATTTATTTACATGAAGATACACTCAATTACTGCATAACATTCAAAATACAAATAAAGACAGAATACAACTAGCCACTATTTTCTGATGCATATTGGAGGATTTGTTCCCTCACCAGAAGGCATTTCCAGTGTTTAGCTCAGGCGAACAACTCCTAAGAAACCAAAGCAACCGAAATATCTGCAGTTTCAAACATCTTCGTTGTGTACTTTCTGAACAGCAATATCATTGCCTTCTGATGATGGAGCAAAGAATTCAACACGTGTTGATAGAGAATAAAAAATTGTAACTCGTTATATTGTTTAAGTATAACATTTACTGTAAAAAGATGTTCTCACACTGCCATTCAACAGAAGAATTATTAAATTAAAAATTCTGTTATCTACTACATGGTGACCCATCTCCTGGGTGATTATCTCTTTAAGAGAAACCCAGTAAACCTTTGAAGCAACTTCACAAACTTATCACTGTGGCAGGAAAAAAAAAGTATGTATATGAAACGAAGAAGGTTGCTGTCTATTTTATCTACTACCCTGCAAGTCTACGATTGTAGCCTCACTTAACTTGTCTGCCTAATCCTTCCTTTTCAGCTTGCTTAATGAGTAATCAGTGTGACTTCATCTGGCACAAACAAATAAATAAAATCCAACTTTAGATCCTTAATGCAAGATGCTGTATTATTTACTCACAATATCAATACTGCATGTCATTAAACTATCTTTTCCATGCTGTTTTTATTTTTCATGCTGCTTCTTCATACCAAATAACAACTTGACAAAAAATCTTCTTACATTACAGAGACCTATCAAGAATATCTTCTTAGATCCTTACAACAATATTGTGAAAAGAAAGTTGCTACTCACCATATAGCAGAGATGCTGCGTCGCAGATAGGCACAACAAAAAGACTATCACAAATATAGCTTTTGGCCAGTAAGGCCTTCATCAAAATTAGATGACAAACACACACATACACACACACACACACACACACACACACACACACACACACACACACACACACACACACACACGACCGCAGTCTCAGGCAACTGAGGATTCGGTCTTGTGACGGTCTTTTTGTTGTACTTATCTGCGATTTAGCACCTCCGCTATACGGTGAGTAGCAACTCTCCTTTTCACACTATTGTTACATTCCATCCTGGATTTTCCATTGTTTGATTCTTAGATCCTTAGTGCAACACTATGATTCTATTTTATCCATCTTGTTAAAGAACCTTTACAAGAGATGAGTATTTCAATTGCAGTTTAATGACGTTTCCTCAGTCTTTTTGTTTTACAGTGTAGACAGCAACAGCAGAATAAAAAGAGAACATCAGTAAAATATTGTTCCAAACAATGTGCAACATTCATCTGAATGCCAAGTTCATAATTTGCATTTGTTGTTGTGATCTTCAGTCCGAAGACTGGTTTGATGCAGCTCTCCATGCTACTCTCTCCTGTGCAAGACTCTTAATCTCCGAGTAACTAATGCACCTACACCCTTCTGAATTTGCTAAGCCTATCATCTCTTTGCCTCCCTCTATGATTTTTGCCCTACACGCTTCCCTCCAATAGTGAATTGGTGACCCCTTGATGCCTCAGACTGTGTCCTACCAACCGATCCTCCTTTCCAGTCAAGTTGTGCCACAAATTTCTCTTCTCCTCAATTCCGTTCAGTACCTCCTCATTAGTTACATGATCTACCCATGTAATCTTCAGAATTATTCTGTAGCACCACATTTCAAAAGCTTCTATCTCTTCTTGCCCACACTGTTTATTGTCGATATTTCAGTTCCATACAAACAGTTTCAGAAAACCCTTCCTAACGCTTAAATCTATACTCGATGTTAACAAGTTCCTCTTCTTCAGAAATGCTTTGCTTGCCATTGCCACTCCACGTTTTATATCCTCTACTCAGATCATCAGTTATTTCGCTGCTCAAACTGTAAAACTCATCTATTAATTTAAGTGTCTCATTCTCTAAACTAATTCCCTCAGGATCACCAGATTTAATTTGACTACATTCCATTATCCTCGTTTTGCTTTTGTTGATGTTCACCTTATATCCTCCTTTCAAGACACTGTCCGTTCCGTTCAACTTGTAGTGCCCCCAGAATTTTACGAGTCTGGGGACACTTGTGTTCCAGCCGTTTCGAACACATGTTATTTTAAAGCAGGGCGTAAGAATGAGCATGGAATACTGCACCCATTTATTGTTTGTGCAGGCGAAACTGGAAGGGAGAGCATTCGTCGGCGCTGGCAAGCGTTCAGCGCGACCTGCCAAGAATAAGCAAATACGGCCTGGAAGCTCCATGGCCGGCTACAAAGAGTAATGTAGCATTGTACTGTTAAAAAACAAATGGAGAGACTCGAAATAGTGAATGTTCATTAGACATTGAACTGCTGTTGAGAGTACGTGGACTGGACGTGGATAGTCAGCCATAATAAAAGCTTATGTATTAATTGTGTTCAAAAATGTGTAATTAACTGATTCTGGGTGCCTGGTAATGTGTGGGCTTACGTCATAAAGTTTAGTTGTTTTATTTTTGTACAAAGTGGAAATAAATATGTTCTGGTGCATTGAATGATATTCCAAGAGTAGCGTATTTTTTAAATAAGAAGAGAGAGAGCGAGAGAGTGAAAATTTCCCCTTCCTAGCAGTGAAATCTTTGGAGAAGTGTCCGGTGCTAGCAGAAGACATCGGCACTGCAAGAAAGCAGTACCAGCATTCTTCAACAAGTAAGTCCACGAAAACGCTTAAGCTGTATAGAGAGAGCTTAACATTACACCGGGCCACCGCAAGCTGTTCTTCCGAGTCCTTTGCTGTGTCTGACAGAATTACAATTCATTGGCTAACATCAAGGTCTTTATTTCTTCTCCCTGGATTTTGATTCCTACTCCAAATTTTTCCTTTGCTTCATTTACTGCTTGCTCAACGCACACAGACTGAATAACATCGGAGATAGGCTATATCCCTATTTCACTCCCTTCCCAGCCACTGCTTACCTTTCATAACCTCAACTCTTTATAACTGCCATCTGTTTCCATACAAATCTGATAGGATACAAAACAAAAACAATCGATTTTTGAGAATATAATCACATAAATAAAAAAATTAATCAACAGGTGGTGACAGGAGGAAACACACTTTTTTTTCTTTTCTTTTTTTTTTTCCCCCCCGCACTACAGGGGTCATTAGCGCCCAGACTAAATTATGAATGCACTGCGAGGCACAATGTTAAAACAGCAACTAGAAAGGATAACACTATAAAAGGCACATTAACAGGCAAGGGATTAAAAGAAAACAGCATAATCAAATGTCCTTAGACAGGTTTGTCAAGTGGATAAAACGAAGAACGCGAGCAGCTGGTCATGGGTCATCCGCTAAAATTTCATCCAGAGTACATGGCAGGCCAAGATCAATGCGTAGTGTATTAAAATTCAGACAGGACATTAAAATGTGGCGTACCATCAGCAATTGCCCACATGGGCAGAACGGCGCCTGCGCAGCCGTCAGCAGATGGCGGTGGCTGAACCGGCAGTGTCCAATCCGTAACCGGGCCAAAATGACCTCCTCCCGCCAAGAAGAGCGTGAAGAGGTCGTCCAAGCCATGGGGAGAGGTTTCAAGGCCCGAAGCTTGTTTTCAGTAAGTGTAGACCAATCGGCATGCCACAGCGATAAAATGCGCCGCTGACAAATGACCCTGCTAAAATCAGATGAAGGCACACAACAAGAAGCTGTCCGAGGCTGGAGGACCGCAGCCTTGGCTGCGGTATCTGCAGCTTCGTTCCCAGGGATACCAACATGGCCAGGAACCCACATAAGGGTAACCGGAGAACCGTCATCCGCCAGCTGCTGAAGAGAGTGTTGGATTCGGTGCACGAAAGGGTGAACCGGATACGGATCACTGAGGCTCTGGATGGCACTCAGGGAATTGGAGCAGATGACATAAGCAGAATGTCGGTGGCGGCGGATGTAAAGAACAGCCTGATAGAGGGCAAATAGCTCAGCTGCGAAGACCGAACAATGGCCATGGAGCCGGTATGTGAAACTGTGTGCCCCGACAATAAAAGAACACCCGCACCGTCATTGGTCTTAGAGCCAACTGTATAAATGAAGATCATATTAATGAACTTCGAACGAAGTTCGACAAACCGCGAGCAGTATACCGAAGCTGGGGTAACCACCTTTTGGAGTGAGCAGAGGTCAAGGTGAATGCGAACCTGAGCCTGGAGCCAAGGTGGCGTTTGGCTCTAGCCCACTCTAAAGGTTGCAGGGAGTGGAAAATCAAGTTGCTGAAAGAGGCGACAAAAGTGAATTCCAGGGGGTAGCAGGGCAGATACATACAACCCATATTGACGGTCGTCAAAAAAGGAACGATAAGACGGGTGGTCGGGCATTGATAATAGCCGACAGGCATGCCCACAAAGCAATATATCGCGCCGGTAGGTTAGTGGCAATTCACCGGCTTCAGCATGACGACTCTCGACGGGACTAGTATAGAACGCTCCGATCGCAAGACGTAACCCCCGATGTTGTATAGAGTTGAGGCGGCGTAAGATGGACGGCCGTGCAAAGGAGTATACAAAGCTCCCATAATCCAGCTTCACCGATATAGGTGAAGTAGGGCGATTCGATCCACTCGCCACGACGTACCGCTGGGAACACGGAGGACATTTAGGGAATGTGTACAACGGGCAGCCAAATATGAGACGTGGAGAGCAGCTAAGTTTCCTGTCAAATGTAAGACGTAAAAATTTTGTTGTCTCCATGAATGGGACCGAGATGTAAGGACGGTGGGAGAAACTCTTTGTAGTTAATACAGACCGTCTTCTCGGCAGAAAAACGGAAGCCATTGGCGACACTCCAGGAGTAAAGACGGTCAAGACAACGCTGAAGACAGCGGTCCAGGGAACATGTACGCTGCGCGCTGCAGTAGATGGTAAAATCATACACAAAAAGGGAGCTTGATATATCAGCTGGGAGGCAATTCATTATAGGATTGATCGCTATGGCACCCCATTCTCCTGGTGAAAGGCGACGGACAGGACAGAACCCATACGTACCCTGAACTGTCGATCCATTAGAAATACATGAATAAAAAGAGGGAGGCGACCGCGAAGGCCTCATGTATGCATGGTGCAGAGAATGCCCGCCCTCCAACAGGTGTCTTAAGCCTTCTCCAAATAAAAGAACACAGCCACTGTCTGGCGCTTTCACAAGAAGTTATTCATAATGAAGGTCGACAAGGTAACCAGATGGTCAACAGCAGAGCATCGCCTACGAAATCCACATTGTACATTGGTAAGGAGGCGTCGAGATTCGAGCAGCCAAACCAAACGAGAGTTAACCATTCGTTCCATCACCTTACAGACAGAGCTGGTAAGGGAAATGGGTCGATAATTGGAAGGCAAGTGCTTGTCGTTCCCCGGCTTAGGAATCGGGACAACAATAGATTCGCGCCAGCATGTGGGAACATGACCCTCAATCCAGACGCGATTATAAGTACGAAGAAGAAAACCTTTACCCGCAGGAGAAAGGTTCTTCAGCATCTGAATATGAATAGAATCAGGCCCCGGAGCGGAGGACCGTGACCAGGCAAGTGCACTTTCGAGTTCCCGCATGGTGAATGAGGCATTATAACTTTCATGATTCGGGGAGCCAAAGTTAGGTGGCCTTATTTTCGGGGGAGGAAGGTAGGGTGGTAATGAGTGGAGCTCGAAACCTCTGCGAAAAATAGGCCGAAGGCATTGGAGACAACCTCAGGGGCCTCAAGGATGTCATTCGCGACCGTCAAGCCAGAAACTGGCGAGTGGACCTTAGTGCCATATAGCCGGCGCAGGCTACCCAAGACAACAGAAGGAGTAAAACTGTTAAGGAGCGAGCGAAAGCAGCCCAGCTGGCTTTCTTCCTTTCTTTAATAACACGACGACACTGCGCACATAATTGTTTGTAATTAATACAATTCGAAATCGTTTAAAGGTGCGTAAAGCACATCGACAAGCACGTATAGCATCTCTAAACGCTGCGGTCCACCAGGGGACCGGTATGCGACGTGGATAAGAAGTAGTATGAGGGATGGAAGATTCAGCAGCATTGAGAATGACTTCTGTGAGGTGTGCGACCTTGACTATCGCAGCTTGTGAAGGTTTGATCCTGAAAGGTCGCCCTGGAAGAGAAGAGCCCCCAGTCTGCTTTGGAGATGTTCCAACTAGTTGAGCACGGAGAGGGGGTATGATGCAGGAGATGGATAACACAAGGGAAGTGGTCGCTCGAATACGTGTCAGAAAGTGCATACCACTCAAACCGACGTGCAAGTTGGATAGTACATATAGAGAGGTCTAAATGGGAATAGGTGTGAGTTGTGTCCGAAAGAAAAGTAGGGGCGCCAGTATTGAGGCAGACAAGATTGAAGTGGTTGAAAAGGTCTGCTAACAGGGAGCCTCTCGGGCAGGATGCTGGAGAGCCCCAAAGGGGATGGTGAGCGTTGAAGTCTCCAGTCAACAAAAATGGCGCAGGTAGCTGACCAATAATTTGCATCATGTCTGCCCTAGTAACGGCAGATGACGACAAAGTGTAAGCAGTACAAATGGAAAATGTGAAAATGGGGAGAGTAATTCGGACGGCAGCTGCCTGCAGATCGGTGTGCAATGTGATGGGATCGTAGTAGATATCATCCCGGACCAGCAACATAATCCCTCCACGAGCCGGAATATCTGCCACAGGGGGTAGGTCAAAACGCACAGAGGTATAGTGTGCCAAGTCAATACGATCGCATGGGCGTAGCTTCATTTCCTGGAGAGCTACTACGAGCAGACAGTGCAAGCGTAGCAGCAACTTTAAGTCCTCTCGGTTGGAGAGAATGCCGCAAATATTCCAATGAAGAAGTGCCATCATGAGAAGAAAAAGGAGACGCAAGAACTGGTCACCTCGAAGGCCGCTGAGGGCCTGGCTTCGAGCGAGCACTGCTGCCGCTATCAATAAGCGGAAAGTCATCGTCCATTTTTTCAATAGGTTCGTATGCCACCATGTTAAGATGGTCAGGAGAGGGAGCTTCCTCCGCCGGTGAACGGCCAGATGTTCTGCTACCAGCGCTGCGGCCAGGCGAAACGGATGATGGCCTGGGACGGCAACCGCTGGGTGGTGCAGGAGAAGAAACGCGCCATGGCGGAGAAAGAGAACTTTTCTTCCTATGAGCCTTCTTGGAAGGTCGTTTAATCTAAGTACTGGTCGATGGCTGGGAGTTCGGGGTACGTAAGAAGTCTTCACGGGATGGTTCCTTCTTGAAGGCCTGTGCATCTGACTTCTGGTTCTTAAGTCTTGGGAGAAGCTGATGAAGGTGCTTGCGTCGTAGGGGTGACAGGAGGAAGAGGAGACATTGATCTTAGGACTGGCTGAACGGACGACCGTAGCGCTAAAGGTCAGATCGCATGTCTGCGTCGATACCTCCCTGATAGGCCGAGGAGAGGCGAGGACGGTATTGTATTTCCTCGCTGGGAGCTGTGTGGGCTTCCTACTAGCAAAAGGCTTACAAGCAGCCGAGGTGGACACTTTCTCTTCGACCCAAATTTCCTGTATACAGCGTTCATCTTTGTAGATGGGACAGTCGCGAGATGATGCTGCATGGTCACTCTGACAGTTCACGCAACGAGGAGACGGAGGTGGACAGTCACCATCATGGGCGTCCCTGCCGTAAGTGACGCATTTAGCCGCATTAGAACAAGACTGGCGGGTGTGGTTAAAACACTGACACTGGTAGCAGCGCGTAGGTGTCGGGACATAGGGGTGAACAGAAATAACCTCATAGCCCGCTTTGCCGCGTGACGGCAGCTGAACACTATCAAAGGTCAAGAAAAGTGTCCAGGTCGGTACAAGGTCATTGTCGACCTTTTTCATGACCCTACGGACAGCCATCACGCCCTGCTCAGCGAGGAAAGACTGAAACTCCTCTTCAGTCAATCCATCGAGTGATCTAGTAGATACAACACCACGCGACAAATTCAAAGTGCGGTGAGCCTCCACCCGGACAGGGAACGTGTACAGGAGTGTGGCCCGAAGGAGTTTCTGTGCCTGAAAGGCGCTCTCAGTTTCCAACAACAAGGTACCGTTACGCATCCTGGTACAAGACTTGACAGCTCCGGCTATGGCATCTACGCCCTTCTGAATAACGAAAGGGTTGACAGATGAAAAATCCTCTCCGTCCTCAGATCTAGAAACTATGAGGAACTTTGGGGCAGGCGGTAGTACTTTTGTCACTGGTGGCTGGTCAGGATTCCGGTTTTGGGGAAAAGTCGAGAGAAGAAGAAGAAGAGAAATCCATTGCGGATGAATCCCCCACGATTGCCAGTGTCTCCGATGGTGCGTTCCTTCCTAGTGGGAACCCTCTCGGAGAGCGCTCCCGCCTTAGGTGAATATTTACACCTCAGGTCACACCTCCCGATAAACGGATGGAGGGACCAATCGGCATGGTCGGAATGTGTCGGCTTGCGCAATCACCCCTCCCTGGGCCTGGCCTTTACCAGGGGGTACGCACGGGCCCTACTTGTATACCCAGGGCGGGAAATTACGCTTTACCCTGTCACTGGCTAGGCGTGCGAACACGTGGATCGGCCTTCAGGCACACACAGGGAGGAAAGAAGAATTGGAAGAAAAAGGGAAAGAGGGAGAGAAAGGACAGATTGTCCCAAATGCCAAGGTGGAGACCATAGGGTGTACAAGGCAAGGAGAATAAGGCAAGGTAAAAAGTAAGGAAGACAGTGAGAGAGGGAGAAGGACAAAGAAAGGAGACAAAGAAAGGAAGGAAGAAACCAGAATGAGCGAAAAACCAAAATGACCACAAATGTAAGTCATTGAACCATCCGTCTCCGGACGCAGGCGCAAACTACCCCCTTGAGGGGGAGGGACTCCTTTTAGTCGCCTCTTACGACAGGCAGGAATACCTCGGACCTATTCTAACCCCGGAGCCAGTGGCTCCTTTTGGCAGAAGGGTTGAAGAAGAAGAAGAAGGAGGAGGGATGAAGGAAAAGGGCTTCTGAGGTGTAGGAAATGGGGGAGAGTTTTGAAAAGTCACTCAGAACTTCGCGCCAGGGAATATGGGCAACTTTCAAGAACTCCCCCCCCCCCCCCCCCCCCCATTTCCCAAGCCTCGCCAGGCTTTTTCTTCATCCATCTTCCTTCCTGTCCAACCCTTCTGCCAGAAGAAGGAACCACTTGCTTCGAAAGCTTGCACATTTCTTTAACCTTTGTGCGTTTTTCCTCCGCCACCCCTTGGTTAGTAGATTTCTGTATCTATCGAATTACATTATTTCATTGATGGGATAGTAATTTCTGGAAGAGGATTTGCATGAGAGAACCTATTTGATGACTGAAGTCTTGTTTCTTATTACATAAATTAATATCAGTGACATAACTTATAGTCACCTCTACAACCTGATAGTGATATCAGCCAAAATCAGAAAAAAAATTATTCAGAACAGGAGTAAATATACTGTTTGTGTGACACACAAAAACACCCCAAAGAATAAATGATTGAAAATGATGGTACATGAGGGAAAATTTTGCTGCTCTTTAGCATTAATTAACTGGTTGTCCTTTCATGTTCCACCAACAAATTTCTTATTTCGCTTGTTCTTGGTCCTTATGTGCAATGTATGTTGGCAACAGTAGAAACATTTGGGAGTCAGCTTCAAATGCCGGTTCTCTAATTTTTCCCAATGATGTTTCTCAAAATGAACTTTGCCTTCCCTCCAGGGATTCCCATTTGATTTCCCACAGCATCTCAGTAACACGTATTGTTCGAACCTATCAGTAACAAACTGGCAACCCGCCTCTGAATTGCTTCAATGTCTTCCTTTAATCTGACATGGTATGGATCCCAAACACTCGAGCAGTACTCCAGAATACGTCACACCAGCATCCTACATGCGATCTCCTTTGCAGGTGAACCACTCTTTCCTAAAATTCTTCCAATAAACCGAAGTCGACCATTCGCCTTCCCTACCACACTTCTCACATGCTCATTCCACCCCATATCGCTTGGCAATGGGATACTTATCTGTAACTTACCTCATAAAACCAACAAATATAATGTAATGAAAATAACTAAGTCATGTTGCAGTACATACTTTAATTCCATTCTGATGGCCTCACTGGTCAAAGCAGGGTGGTGGTACCATTAAATTCAATATTTCTGGTTCTGTTAGAGTCTGTTACAGTTGATGATTACCCGTGCCATCAATACGTAGTTTCCCTGAATAGATAAATAATGGTGATGGTTTTCCTTAAATATGGTACATTCCATAAATCCTTGACGCTACAGCACACAAAAATTCCAGTGCCCTTGTCAACACTGAGGTGGCATATGGCATGACCTAGACTTTACATATCCAAGATCTGGCTGTAATGCACATGTTTGGCTGTGATGACATTCCGTCACATGACCAATAAAATTTTTACATTCACCTTTGTGATAGGAGTAATCTTCCCAACACAGAAACTATCTCAAATTTGACTGTTCACAACTTTTTTTGTTAACACACAGTTCTTGGATTGCAATGTCTTTAATTACTAAGTCACAGATAACTGTCTTTAATTACAAAGTCATGGACAATTTTAACTTGCAACACAACCAACAAAAATTGTGGGTATACCTCTTTGCCTTGATTTGTCAGAAGATCTTTTGATACTTAGTTGAAATTTCCTTTATTTTTCTTCAGCATTTGCCTTGAGTATGATTTGGTCCACTATTAATAAGCAATCATCCACTGACAGTTGGCAATTATTTCACTTGAACTCTTTTAGAAGATGTCCTTACCATCACAAAAAGTATTAGTTACAGCAAGAGTGGAATGTTTCCTGCAGCATACATCTGAAGTGTGTGAATGTTCCTCTGTAATGACTCGTATTTTAATTTTGTCATTTCAAATAAGTTGGTTGGTTGGCTTTAAAAACAAGAAGAAGAAGGAGGAGGAGGAGGAGGAGGAGGAGGGCGAGGGGGGGGGGGGGGAGGGACCAAACTGCTAGGTCATCGGTCCCTTGTTCTGAATAAAACAATGCCACAAGGGTGACAATAAAACAAGCGAGACTGACGACACAAAACGGAGAGAAAGAAAAAAACCACAAGAATGATGGAAGGGTAACAAACACTTAAATGGACGAAATACAAGAAGAAATGCACAGAATTGCAAGAAACAGGTAGAAGAGATTAAAACGGCAAAACAAATTACAATAGCTTGTTGACCATAAGAATAAAAAGGAAAAGCCAGCTACTCTGCAACACATTAAAACCTCCACCCTAAAAGCACTAGGGTGGAAGACACAGGGACAAAACACACACGCTAAAACTTAGATCAAATGATAAAACCCACCCTCACAAATGAAATGTAAAGCTAACTCAGCCGATGAGGCATTGTCAGATAAAATTAGCAACAGCTAGTCCGATAACAGAATATTTCGTCGCAGGGCAATCAAAGTGGGACAGCGCACCAGAATGTGGGCCACTGTCAACAGGGTACTGCATCGACACTCAGGCGGGTCTTCATGGCGCAGGAGGTAGCTGTGGGTTGCCCAAGTGTGGCCAATGTGGCAGAGAACCACAGAGTCTCTCTGAGAGGCCCACATGGAGGACTGCCACACATTTGTAGTTTCCTTAATGGCACACAGTTTGTTGTGCATACTGAGACTGTGTCATTCCGTCTCCCAAAGCCGAAAAACCTGGCGGCGTAAAAAAGGAATGCAGGTCAGTTAGTGGAATGCCAATCTCCATAAGCGGTTTCCGTGTAGCCTGTTTGGCCAGCCTGTTGGCAAGTTCGTTGCCTGGTGTTCCGATGTGACCTGGGGTCCAGACAAACACCACTGAACGACTCGACAGTTCCAGGGCATAGATGGACTCCTGGATGGTCGCTACCAAAGGCTTAAGAGGGTATCACTAGTCGATAGCTTGTAGGCTGCTCAAGGAGTGAGTACACAAAAGAAACGACTCCCCAGGGCATGAATGGATGTGCTCAAGAGCACAAGATATAGCCACCAGCTCAGCAGTGAAAACACTGCAGCCAGTGGGCAAGGAATGCTATTCAATATGTCCTCCATGGACATACATGAAGCCGACGTGAGCATCAGCCATTGGGTCGTCAGTGTAAACCACTTCTTGACCTCTGTACATGTCAAGAATCCAGAGGAAGTGGCAGTGGAGAGCCGGGGGGTTAACTGAGTCCTTAGGGCCAAGTGAAACGTTCAAACGAAGCCACGGCATAGGTGTACATGAATGGACCTCAAGTATAGGTGGCAAAGGCAAGGACTCCAGTTCGGAAAGAAGGGATCCGACACGAACTGCAACTGGAAGCCCAGACCTTGGCTGCTGATGCGGGAGATGAACTGCCATGGGTGAGAGAAGGAGACAGTGATTCGAATGCACAGGAGAACTAATGAATGTGTGCAACGTAACTGGCCAGCACTTGTGCACGCCTAACATGCAATGGAGGGACTCCGGCCTCCACAAGGACGCTGGTCACCAGACTCATCCTAAAAGCTCCTGTCGTTAGGCTAATGCCACAGTGGTGCACTGGGTCGAGTAAACGCAACACTGAGGGTGCCGCTGAACCATAAACCAGATTCCCATAGTCAACACGGGATTGAACAAGGGCTCTGTAGAGCTGCAGCAGCGTAGAGCGATCTGCAGCCCAGTTGGTGTTGCTCAGGCTGTGGAGGGCATTGAGGTGCTGGCAGCACTTCCGCTTAAACTGACGGAGGTGACGAAGCAATGGCACCAACTTGGATACGGAATATACGAAGCGACAGGAAATTTTGGATAAAAATTGGGAGCAGGACTCTGAGACCCCACTCATATAATGTGCCAAAGATATGATGTCGCCAGGTTGTGTCATACACTTTTCGTAAATCGAAAAAGACGGCAACCAGATGTTGGTATCTGGAAAAGGCTATTCGGATGGTAGGCTCGAAGGACACAAGATTATCAGTGGTAGAGCTACCCTGGTGGAAACTGCCCTGACATTGAGCCAGTAGGCCACATGACTCCAGGACCCAACCCAACCGCCAACACATCATACTATCAAGCAGCTTACAAAGAACATTGGTGAGCCTGATGGGCTGACAGCTATCCACATCAAGCAGGTTTTTACCAGGTTTGAACACTGGAGGAGGAGGAGGAGGAGGAGGAGAAGATTAGTGTTTAACGTCCCGTCGACAATGAGGTCATTAGAGACGGAGCACAAGCTCGGATTAGGGAAGGATGTGGAAGGAAATCGGCCGTGCCCTTTGAAAGGAACCATCCCGGCATTTGCCTGAAATGATCTAGGGAAATCACGGAAAACCTAAATCAGGATGGCCGGACGCGGGACTGAACCGTCGTATTGAGCACTGGAATCGTGGTGCTCTCTCGACATTGCGATGGAGAGATACCTTCACACCAGATCCAGTTGAAGATGACGAGGAGATGTTGCTTGTAGTCAGATGAGAGATGTTTAATCATCTGACTGTGGATCCGATCTGGTCCAGAGGCAATATCGGGGCAATGAGCAAAGGCACTGAGGAGCTCCCACTCTGTAAATGGAGCGTTATTCACTGCGGCACGTAGTGAACAAGAGGACTTTCCCTTCCAGCCGCTGTTTGAGAGTGCGAAAGGCCGGAGGGTAATTCTCCAACGCATGCACTCGAGCACGGTGCTCAGCAAAGAGCTTGGCAATCGCATTTGCGTCGGTAGATAATACGCCATTTATGTTAATGCCGGGAACACCTGTTGGGTTCTGGTACCTGAAAACATGTTTGACCCTTGCCCGGACTTGGGAAGGTGACGTATGGCACACAATGGTCGAGACATATCTCTCCCAACACTCCTGCATCTGTCGTCTGATAAGTTGACAAACGCAGGCACGGAGCCGTTTAAAGGCTATGAGGTGCTCCACGGAAGGGTGCCGCTTAAGCCGCTGTAGAGCTCGCCTACACTCCGTAATTGCTTCAGCAACTTCCGGCTACCACAAAAGGACTGCCTTTTGCCGGGGGATCGCGTTTTCTGCCGCAGAAAGGATTGTTGTAGTCACCTGCTCAAACCATCACATCGATGTTCTCATGTGGGCGAGATTCAATGGCAACAGCAGAAGTGAAAGTTTCCCCAGTCCACCTGGTTTAAAGCCCATTTGGGCAAGTGTCCATGGGCCTGACGCCGGGGCAGTGACAGGAAGATGGGGAAGTGGTCACTACCACACAGGTCGTCATGTGCTCTCCAGTGGATAGATGGGAGAAGTTCTGGCCTGCAAATTGATAAATAAATGGCCGAGTAACTACCATGAGCCACACTGAAATGTGTGGCGGCCCCAGTATTTAAGAGGCAGAGGTTGAACTGAGACAGTAAAGTTTCGATGTCTCTGCCTCGGCCAGTAAACATGGTGCCACCCCACAACGGGTTATGAGCATTATAATCTCCCAAAAGTATGAAAGGTTTAGGGAGTTGATCAATCAGTGCAGGAAATGCGTTCAAGAGGGGTTTGAAGGGGCACAGTTTCACTACAGACTGAGTTTAGAACATAAACGCAAACTCCACCTGACACTCAATTATAGTCGCTACAGTTCCTGTAATATCCCATATAGGCGCGGAGGGCAGGGGTCCGCACTGCCAGGAACCAATATTCCTGGAGGGCAATGCAGAAAGCAGGTGTAAAGCTTAACAGTTGCCATAGCTCAGCCAGGCAGTGGAAAAAACTGCTGCTATTCCACTGGAGGATGACATCATCGTGAGACTGGGAAGGCATGGAACAATCAATGAAGCAGTTTACGCCACAGGGTCACCTGCTGCCACAGACTTATTGCCTGAGCAGTCTATATCCATTGTGTCTGAGGGTCCGGTGAGATCTAGGTCCTCAGCAGACTCCAGAATCTCCACCTCATCCGCAGGCGCAGAGCTTGTAGGTAGCAGTGGTGTGGGTGCCACCACAGTTCCCTTGGTCTTTGGGATCTTCTTTTTTTATTTCTCTCGCTGCTCCTTGGGTTTTCCTGGCTGGGATGACTTCACTGGCTCAGTCTCCGGGACTGCGGGTAAGTGTAAAGCCCTAGTTCCCTTGGTCTTGGGGATCTTCTTTTTTTATTTCTCTCGCTGCTCCTTGGGTTTTCCTGGCTGGGACGACTTCACTGGCTCAGTCTCCGGGACTGCGGGTAAGTGTAAAGCCCTATGACCAACTGCTTTTGGGCTCTTCAGACACTGGCGGATGTCATCTTTCCCACTAGCAGAAACCTGGGAATGGAGTGACCCTGCGAGGTGCCGGGGCTAGCAGTGTATTTAACACTAAATTCTTCTAGAATCTACATATGTAAATGATGCTCTAAGACCCCCCTATTCTAACTCCGACTTTTGCTGTTGCACAAGGATTAAAAAAAAAAAAAAAAAACGCGAACAGATTCTAATCAACCCTGCCAGTGGAGTAGAAGAGAGTTTGGCACCTGCAATAATTTAATTTGATAAATAAGTTAAATAAACGAAGGTTTCATTAACATAGTGAGGAATGATAGGGTTGCTCTACCGATTAACAGAATGAAAGTTCTGTCCAAAATAACAATATGATTTATTAAGACTAAACACAAAATAATAAACAAAAACACATGAAACATTTACAATACATCAAATTGGCTCAAATTGGATACTCAAACAAACGCTGTGAATGTGAAGTTGTCCCTAAACTAGATTGTGAGGATTATGACGAAGTGGTATGTGGAGCCAATTCCTTGCAACTCAAATCTTAAGAGAAAACACATAGCCAACCCAACATTAATTGCTGCTACCCAAGACAGAACAAAGTTAGAAAAAGACGAACAGGCGCGCTCAGCTGAGCTCTGATTATCACCTAGGAAAATCCCTGTCTGCCGGTGCTGCGGACATACCTTACCAATCTGTCTTCTTAACTGCAAGGACACGATTTGGCGTACCGGAGGCGATGGCTGGTTGCTTCGACGTCCTCGACCGAAAGGCGAGAGCTGACTACCTAGAGCACCCATACAGGCCGAACACCCAACATTCCCACCCCCACGACAGTGGCCGCGGTTAAACATTCCAATCAGCAACTCTAAAAACTGGCGGAAAATTCCACTCTATTGCCGGAGCACTACCATTCCGCCAATGGAGATTCTTGGCACCAATTTCTGCGCTGATTTTGCTATGTCACGGAGCTATGCCCTGAGCAAGCCAATCACAGTTACTATTTTGCAGAAAGCGCGGGAATTTTCCCGCCACAACTGCCTGGGTACACAAGTCATTCCCACGCCTCGCTGGTAGCCCGCCAGAAAGTGTTTTCGCTAAGATTCTGCGAAGTAATGGAACCTCTAGCCCAGCCGCTACTTCAGACCCCTCCGGGCGTTTCTTTTGACAATGTCGGCGTCTGCAAAGCATTCACTCGACTTACTCACACCCGTCGGCTTAACCCTTTCCAGATCAGCGGAGCCCGCCTGTCACCGGACCACCCGGGTGACAAGAGACGCTGCGTGGGAAGTCCGTGTGTGAAGGAATAGCGACTTTTCACTGCATGCAATTAGAGAGGAAAATCGTAAGATAGAAATATGAGAGGGGGCTCATGCCACCTCTCAACCCAAGGGACCTTTTCCTAGCGAGAGGAACCAAAGAAGACTTACGCTTCTCTGGCGCAGAAGTGGGGACTGATATCCCCGATGGTTGGGGGTTGCTCCCGAAGTAGGTGGTGCAAGAGCAACCGGGAGGAAAGAGCCCCCACCATCAAGGGGGCAGGTGTAGTCTTTCGGCTCTGAGAAGTGACTGGGGTTGGCGAAGCTGATGGTGCTAGAACTGTTGTAGCGGCAGTGTAAGACAATATCGTACGTACAGGATGTAGGCGTTCAAATTTCCTCTTAGCCTCAGTGTAGATCAGTCTGTCCAGGGTCTTTTACTCCATGATTTCCCTTTCTTTCTCGAGAATCCTGCAATCAGGCAAGCAAGGCGAATGGTGCTCTCTGCAATTGACACAGATGGGAGGCGGGGCACACGGAGTATTGGGATGTGATGGGCGCCCACAAACTCTACATGTGACGCTGGAAGTACAGCGGGGAGAGACAATGCCGAAATTCCAACATTTAAAGCACCGCATTGGGGGACAGATATAAGGCTTTACATCACAGCAGCAGACAATCACCTTGACCTTCTCGGGTAATGTATCTCCCTCGAAGGCCAAGATGAAGGCACCGGTGGCAATCTGATTATCCTTCGGACTCCAGTGAACACGCTGAACGAAATGTACGCCTCGCCGCTCTAAACTGGCGCGCAGCTCATCGTCGGACTGCAAAATAAGGTCATTGTAAAATATGATACCCTGAACCATATTTAAGCTCTTATGGGGCATGATGGTTACAGAAACATTCCCCAGCTTGTCACGAGTGAGTAACGGCCGTGACCGACACAGATCTCATTTTGGACAAGCCCTCCACCTCCCCAAACTTGTCCTCTAAATGCTTAACAAAAAACTGAGGCTTCATCGTCATGAAAGATTCCCCATCAGCTCTTGAACATACAAGGTATAAGGGTGAATAAGAGCCACTGCCATCCTTAGCCTGAAGTTCCTCCCATGGTGTGGACAGGGAGAACGATTTGGGGCCATTCTTCTGTTCGTTGAACTGAGCCCATGAACACTTAGAGACTGCTGGTGTTCGACCACCAGCAAGAGATGATGTACTACTCTTCATCGTGTGTCATCCGCACTGATGCCACCCACTCCAAGCAGGGGCCCTCCCCAAAAGTGCCACCCAGCCGCAGCAAAGGCCACCTGGCAGGATGGCCATTTCTGGAAGTCTTGATGCCCCAAGGTGACGGGCATCTACTCCTCAGCATACGTGGGGAGTTAACGGCGCAGCAGAGCAATCCCTGTGTGGTCAGGGAGCTACAACCAACAGGGTGCATGGAGGCCCAACCACAACGGACTGGCTACCATGCTGGATATTAGGTGCAGCCAAGCAGACAAGTCCATTATCATCGTTAAGCACAGAAAACAATCCTGCAGTTGATGGAAATATATGCACCCAGGAGGGTGACCTCACCTAACAGTTGCAGAATGAGCAGAAGTGCAGACCCACGTCGACGAAGGATGCGATAGGTCTCAGAGCACGATGGACAAGATGCACCATGTAAGGCAGCCTTCCCCAATTGCCTCACTCTTCGGGAAAATTTTGAAAAATGGAGGTCAAACCCTACAGGGGACCATCACATAAAGGCTGAAACATGTGAGACTCCTTTTAGTCGCCTCTTACGACAGTCAGAAATACCTAGGGCCTATTATAGCCCCCGAAGCCGCAGGGGGTTCAAATACGTATGAAACATTAAACATTCACCTGAAGAAGTGAAAATGCTGAGCAAGTAACCAATTTTATTAAAGTTGCAGGTTTGCTGAATTAAAAACGGGTATATATTTCGTAAGACATTTACAAGAGTGTGAACTCATCCTTAAAACACATTAAATCCTGTTAATTGTTTGTAAGTTTGATACTATGGTATGACAAAGGTCTAGAAATTCAAAAGAAGGCTAAGTATTGTCCCTCTAATTGTATCAATCATCATGAATTAAAAACAAATCACTTTCACAATGTGATAACATTAAACACACAGTCAGTACTTACGTGACCCTGAAGACTGGACTGGAGAGACAACAGCAATTTGTTTATAATTGGGTGGTAGAGCCATTCTAAGCTGAAACTGCAAAAATATGATTCCATAAATACGCAACACATTCAAGTATCAAGAAGGAAAGACAATAAAGGCAAATATTAACTGACCTCCAATTTTACATCCCTAGTTTTGGTTCTAAGTGCATAGACAAGTTAAATTACAAACAATATTTTGACAGATAAGAACAAAACTGAAACTTCCAAAATAATCAAAACTGTATGCCAGATCAGCCGTGTTAAGATAAGCTGGTTAAAATATTGCCTGGCAAGACAAAGACCAAGTTCAGGTACCAGCCTAGTACATAGCATTAAAATGCTATGAAACATGCAACAGAAAAGATTATTTGCAGTAGCTTTCGCATTCTTGTTCTTTCTGTAATGAATGTACACACATTCTCTCATACTACTACACAGCCAACCAAATGTACAGACCTGAGGTGCGACTAACTGTTGATTAGCAATTACTAAGAACAGCTGCCTTTCGGATGGAGGTGGGGAGGGAGTGGGGAACGACATATGAAGTGAGGAGAGAGTTGAGGGGTAGTGTTAGGCAGGTCTTTTGACAGATGACTCAGTGGCTGCACAACAAGACAAAGGAGTTAAGAGAACTGAAGAAAGGGAGGGAAGAGGGGAGGGGAGGGAGATAAGAGGGGAGGGGAGGGGAGGGAGAGAAGGGGGGAGGGGAGGGAGAGAAGAGGGGGGAGGGGAGGGAGAGAAGAGGGGGGGAGGGGAGGGAGAGAAGAGGGGGGAGGGGAGGGAGAGAAGAGGGGGGAGGGGAGGGAGAGAAGAGGGGGGAGGGGAGGGAGAGAAGAGGGGGGAGGGGAGGGAGAGAAGAGGGGGGAGGGGAGGGAGAAAAGAGGGGAGGGAGAGAAGAGGGGATAGGGAGGGGGAGAAGAGGGGAGGGAGAGGGATAGGGGGTAGGGAGGGGGATGGAGAGAGGGGGGATAGGGACAGAGAGGGGGATAGGGAGGGAGGGTAGAGGGGGGAAAGGGAGACGGAGGGGGAGAGGAAGGGGGAGAGAGGTGGAGAGGGAGAATATGAACAGGTAAGGAGTGGTGTGGAGAGAATAGAGGTTGTAAAAGGTAATGTGAGGCAGTACGAAACAGGTTAGTGGAGACTTAGGGCAGGAGGATTCTGAGGCATATTTATAGATCCACTGTTAATATCAAGTGCATCTATCACCAACAGTACCTCCACCCATTTTATGTCAAAAAGTCACTTCCTTACAGCCTCACCACCCATGGACATTGCATCTGCAGTGGAAAGCAGGAGTTGTTGAAATATACTGATAATCTTACCAGATCCTTTACTGATAGATAATATCCTATCCACCTCATCCATAAACAGATCACCTGTGCCATCTCCTTCTCTTGACACCAATAACCCTGTTAACCAGCCTTGTTAACACCGTTCCTCTGATCATCCAGTATCATGCTTGACTTGAAAAGCACAACCACACCACTCACAAGCACTTCAACTAACTCACATCATGTCATGAAATAAGGCATATTCTACCCAGAATCCTACCCACATCACCCAAATTAGTGCTCCGCCACCCACTCAACCTCCAGAATATCAGAATATTCTTTCCTATTCCTATTGCAATCCTGCACCCCATGGATTACTCCCTTGTGGTCAACACAAGTGATAGTCCTGTCCCATACACCCACCCTCCACTTCCTATCACAGTCCAGTCACAGCTATTTCCCACCCTATAAAAGGCTGGGCCATGCACGAAAGCAGCCATGTTGTAAATCAGCTATTTTGCAATTACTATACAGTATTCCATTTGGGCAAGACAAGTAACCAACTGTTCACAGGAATGACCACCACCAAATCGTGGCAATCCACAAACTTGAGCATCCAGCTGCCGAACATGCTATGCACAACAACACAAGTGATTTCAAACCAGCTGCTTCACCATGCAAGCAACATGCATAATGTGTTTCAGCAATTGTCTCTCTGAACTACACAGATAGGAATTCTCTCTCCAGCACATCCTGCACTCTCGCACTCCCCCTTGCTTAAACTCCACTAACCTATTTCCTACTGCCCCCCTTCTTACCTTTTCCTTTATTGCTTCTGCCCAGACACTCCTTTCCTGATCAGATTATGTACTGCCTACTGCCTTCTCCTACCACCCTTTCTCCTCCAATTCCCCCCCCCCCCCCCCAAAAAAAAAAATCTTTTTTTCCTCTTTCTTTCCTGTCACTCTTGTTATCTCCACATTACTCTCCTTTCCTCCACTCCCTAATTCTTATATGTTGTACCCTCTGAACTCCTTTCATCTTGTTGTGCAGCCACTGGATCATCTGTCCAAAGACCTGGCTCACACTATCCCCCTCCTCATGAAGCCAATGAATGTGAATGCAGAAAATCTGTTAGTAGTAACAAATTGGCTGGTAGCAAACCCTAATGTTTACAGCTGTGACATTTTAAAAAAAGCAAAGAGGGGTGTCCAATACCTAACTTTTACTAGAAAGAGACATAGGAACCCTATGCTACAACACAAGGCCTGTCAACAGATGAACTATGTAAAGCAGAGACCTTTACCACAACTTTGGGGTGAGCAAACATTTTTCCTGCCAAAACCATTGTAGACCTCCCCCCTCCCCCTCCATGAACCATGGGCCTTGCCACTGGTGGTGAGGCTTGCGTGCCTCAGTGATACAGATAGCTGTACCGTAGGAGCAACAACAACAGAGGAGTATCTGTTGAGAGGTCAGACAAACATGTGGTTCCTGAAGAGGGGCGGCAGCCTTTTTAGTAGTTTCAGAGGCAACAGTCTGGATGATTGACTGATCTGGCCTTGTAACACTAACCAAAATGGCCTTGCTGTGCTGGTACTGCGAATGGAGGAACTACAGCCATAATTTTTCCCGAGGGCATGCAGCTTTGCTGTATGGTTAAATGATGATGGCGTAAAATATTCAGAAGGTAAAATAGTCTCCCATTGTTATCTCCGGGCGGAGACTACTCAGGAGGACATTGTTATCAGGAGAAAGAAAACTGGCGTTCTACAAACAGGAGCATGGAATGTCAGATCCCTTAATCAGGCAGGTAGGTTCGAAAATTTAAAATGGGAAATGGATAGGTTAAAGTTAGATATAGTGGAATTAGTGAAGTTCGGTGGCAGGAGGAACAAGACAATAACAACAACAATAATAATAATAACAATAATAATTATGTTTCGTTTGACTCAACTGGTGCACTTCTTTCAATTGGAAGCCACTTCACTGACTTGTGTGTACCTAATCTACTCCAGTAATCCTACTGGAAAAAAGGGATCTACTGTTTTAACATGGAAGCTGAACCATTTGTCTTCCCTGGTAGATCTTCATTCAATTGTGAAAGAAAGAATAACTGAAATGCAGAATGAAAAATTTCCATTACACAAGCAGGATTTGATCCCCCTTCATTTTTGTTTCCAGGCATGGGCACTAGCACTGGAACACCAAGCCCGACTCGAATATACAAGCTTGCTAACTAACCTAATACTTCCCTGACAAGTGAAATGGAGGAAAGGTGATACCTATACTAAAGGTCACGAGTAACCTCATGAATGCTACAAACCAATGCCCTGTATGTTTACTTGGTAAATTTTCTGGTTGGCTGATAAAGACAACTGAAGAACGCTGAATATATCACTAGGAACTTCAATGTACGAATGTCGACAGCTGAAATTTTTTTAGATGCAGGGAAAGTCTGAAAGCAGAATTTATGCAGAACGATTTAAAAGACTGCGTGCATACTGGACTGTTACAACCTACTCATATCTAGCTTTTTACACAGGAGATGGTTCTCCAGTCACTATTAAACAGTGATCGGTCAACTGTCCAACTCACTGACAACAGTTTTTTTCACAATTGGAAGGATGCTCATGTCAAATATTCACCAACAGCATGCCTGCTGAATATCACTGTTAAACGGTGTTGGAAGCAGGCCTACAAGGCCAAGATGAAACCACAGACGGCCACTGCAGTAAATTTAGGAAATAATGACATTCATTGCAAAATCCTGCGACTAGACAACAGGGGCATACTGTAAAGGAAACGTCCGATTCCACCCGTCTGGTTTGACCAATGACGTACCAATATGGCGGAAACGACCATTCACAATAACTCCCAATCGAGACTATGACGTCATTACATAAACAAGACAACAAACTTTCAAGGTGTTTCAAACACAAAAATAGATCGTAAAACCATCAAACACATATTCCTCCAAAAATATAATCAAACTAACGGAACAAGCGGTGGAAATAGGGGGTTTCTGTGTGGGGACAAACTAAAAATAAACACACGCCACTAAATCAAATGACAAAAACGATCAAATAAAGCAACCACAACATTCCCAAAATCAACCAAAAACAATATCAACTGGATTCGAACACTTCACTTGACCCATACTTCAGGGTCACATTAGACTGATGCTCTTCCACAAGCATGTGTAGAATCTGCCGCTTTTCAAAAGGAACAAACTAAATGTGTCAACCAAACTCTAAACTAGTTAAGGGCATGGCGCTATCCAAAATGCTTCAGAGAAGTTCCATCGACGTTAACCAGCCAAGACCATTTTATTGAAATGCAAGTAAATCCAAACAAATGCATTTGGTGGAGTCTAGGAAAGAATCGGTACTGCTGAATGACAGACCTCCACATAGATGTATCAGAAGAGGTCATTACGAAATGCTCAACCACACAACACAGCAAGACCGAATAGGTTCTGGAATGTTACTAGATAGGAGCTATCCTTAATTAACGTGACGGCATGACATTTCTTACTGAATACATAGCTTCAGACCTCTGCTTAAGCATATAGGTCCAGTTCCGTTTTCGAATAACAGGAAAAGATTTGAGAAGTGGGATGATGCGGGAAAATTAACGTATAGTAAGCATGGAACGATAACAATAACACTGACAAGTTTGTTTTCACTGAACTCAATATTGTTATACATAGAAATGAATGCATTTTAGTAACACTGTATATTTCTGGAAACAAAGGCTTACCTGTTTTGACAAATGGTCCCAATTAAATAAATCTTTCCACTCAACAATAAATTGAAAATAGGTACCACAACTTGTCACTGCAACCAAACTCCTCTGTTACATTACCGCGGCCATCATGGCTATTGGCTACCAAGCGGCACCACGGCTGCGGGCAAGTAAATATCTTTGTAAAAGCCAGCGACAACTTTGGAATTAGAGATGGGCAAACTGAAACACGTAACCATGGAGTACAATGTAATGTTTCGATACGCTGTTTCGAAACAGTGAAACAGTTTGTGTTTTGTAAGTTAATAAACCTACACATTTATCATCTTGAATGTCTACTGTATAAGTATGTCCATATAAACACGAATGAGGCGCGAAAGCGCTAATCATATCGCAGAAAGTATGAAACTATCACTTAGGCGTCTTGGCAGTTTCGTATTTCATGCAGCAAATGCGCTGCTTTCGTGTCGTGTGACTTTCATACTTTTCAATTGGCTGAGGACAGCCATAGCTCAAGACAGAAGAACCACCACGAACGGAACTGGAGGTGGGAGCAAACTGCAGAAACAACGGATATGCTATTGGGATTCCCACATTCCGTTAGTATAGGTAATATACCCATCCTGCTAATTTCCATGCACACAAAGGGAATCATTGTGGATAATAGGCACAGTGACTATAGCCTTACAAATAATGCCAAATAATTCGAATAAATAACAAAATATAACAGAAAAAATTTTGTCTTTCAAGGTGTTTCGAACCGTTACTATAAATTCACCATGCTTCCCAGCGTTTCCCGTTCACCATTACACTATCAGTGATATGTCAAACAGATTGCTTGCAATTATACCTACAGCAAATATATATATATATATATATATATGTCTAATAACTGCCACTCTAAGACTTTTTTTTATTCACAATGTTGTAGGCTTACTTGCGTTTCTTAATATGATTACTGTACGTGAACAGAGAAGCGTATGTTATAAAAAAAGTGTAATTTAACTGAATGATTTTCACATATTTATTATTTTGAATGTGAATAGTATGCGTTGTTTTATTGTTTGGTTAGTGTTTATAAAGCAGATGTTACGCCATTTCGGGATAGGACAGTCAGCTAGAAACGAAGCTTTATTTTCGGATATCTTAAGCTTCATGCTATTGCTTGTCAAAAAGATTTCGACACTCTTGAAAGTGTTTCACGAAGTGGTATATTGTGTATCAGTACCTGTGCCGAGCCCGAATCTCGTCCGACACAGAGCGGAATGAAACATCACTGTTTCGATACAATTAGTCCGTTCCAAGCACAGGTGTACTGAAACAGCCTTATTTTGAAACAACGATACAGTTTCTGTGTCTGGCTCGAGATCGAATCTGGTCCGGTTATCCGAGACAGGGGCGGAATGAAACACCACTGTTTCGAAACAGTGAACCACAGCCGTTCCGAAACACTGAAACAGTTCCACGTATCGATACACTGTATCGAAACATGGAAACAGTGGCCAAGTCTATTTCGAATATATTTACACTTGTATTCCGGGGTAGCAAACCCTGGTTCCGATCGGTTACGCTCTGCTGAACTTTGGGTTTGCAACTCGTAGCGCTACCTGGTGGCAGACAGTGAAAGCTTAGTTCACTTTTAAGCCCGGTCCACACGCAACGATCTGTCTGCGCAGACATCGGTGCAGATGTCTGTACATGCAAAAGATCGCTGCAAATGTGGTGTGTTCACACGACACAAACCCCAATCTACTACTCGCCCGCCATCTGTCGGTGTAGAAAAGAAATATCAGTGGCAAGCGACTACGCTCCCCGTAAACGTCAAACATTTAATTCAGTTATTTTGAAATATAGAAATGGAGGAAGTTCTGTTGTGGTCTGTGTTCACAACTTGTGTTGCAAAAAACATTCAGACCAACCGCAGGAAACAGAGAAAGCGGGCAAAATGGTGTAGACAGTGGCTGCTAAAGCGAAAGCAGTTTTCTCACGTAAATTTACTGAGAGAGTTGCAGGACGAACCTAACGACTGGCGAAATTATTTGCGGATGGATGTCGAAACTTATAATTATCTCTTAAAGCTTGTAACCCTTCATATTATGAGAAAAAATACTTGTATAAGAAGGGCAATTTCTCCTCATGAACGGCTGGCGGTAACATTGACACTCCAATTTCATCTTCAATTGTACTCCTGCTTGGTCTTGGCGTTTCTTGATCACTAAGAAAGCCAAGCAGATCAAAATACCATAACGTTGGCTGGTATACTTGATCTACTCCTACACAAGATCTAGATTTCTGAACTTTGGATAACTCAATTAGAGCATTGTATGCTGCAGTCTTTTTGTCTCGGTCACTATATTCTTTACTTTTAATCTTCCACAAACATGAGTGGTTTCTACATATTTCAATGAATTCACTTACAAACTCTTGAGAACACTGACGAGTATCAGCCAATTTAATGCCCTGTGCATGCAAACACTAGACTGAGCAAACAGCTGTTTCGCGCCAGATTTGCGGCGATCTCCTGTCCACACGCTCCAACTTGTCAGCGCAGATGTGGTTTGAACCCACAGATTTGAGAGGTTTCGCTCAAACCTCCAACTCCAACTTCCAGGTTTGCACACACCTCGGGTTGGTGCAAATCTTCTGTCCACACGCAACGATTTGTCTGCGCAGATGTGATGTGCGCAGACATTTGCGCAGACAGATCGTAACGTGTGGACGGGCCTTTAGGACAAGGACCTGTTTGATTCATTTCGGGAGAATTCAAACCTGTATGTAAATTACTGAAGTTTTTAATCTCCTGTACATTGTCACAGTCTTCGTATCAAAATGTGTCAAAATGTCTAGGCCGCTTATGCATTTCTAGGACCTAAAGTTTACGGTAAAGAAGGAGTTCACAAAAAAATTCCTCGAAAATATATCCCACAGCTAAAAGCATGGTTAAGTTCTCCCCAAGTTAAGAGTAATCTTTCAAGAAAGAATTATTCAAGTTCTTACTATCCTAACTGACTAATAATATATATGTTTCTGACTGCAGAGGACTATGCAGATAGATTGGCCTGAATATTGCATTTATCGCCAAAGACTGCACAAACGTCACGGACACTGGATCCTTTCATTAACCTGCAGCTAAATTTGATCTTTAAGTGGCGCAACTTGATGTAGTTCTATCGAGAAGTTCGGATCCAATCACAGCAGTTTATGAGTAGCTTTGTATTTCTATCAATCATTTCTTTCAGCGGGCAGAATCTGTCAATAACACAAGGACTTGTAAACATGTTTCACGGTCCTGGAGTTATAGAAATATTCTTTAACTATTTCATTGGAGCAGACAATCGGAAACTGACTGGCATTGTGACACAAGCTAGTTAGATTAATGAATCTGTTATTAGCGCAAGATCTAAACAACACCAGTGTTTATGTAGTTTTTGCCAGTGTATGAAATACCGTATTTTAAAAATTCAACTCACTGTTTTATAGTGCAAAGTCTCAGTAGGAAGTTTTCTTGCTAAACAACTTTCGTATGAAGTGGCCAGTAAGATGCAAACACTGTCGCAATGATTCAGGATCACTGATTATTAAAATTACTTTAGTAACATACAGCAGTGTAAGTTTTGAATAAAAACTGCTTGTGCTGTCTAATTGTCATTAGCGTTTTTGCTGATAAATAAAAAGCAAACGAAAATTGTCACTCCTAATGAAAATGAGTTAAAACAGTAAAGCAAATTGTCAAAGCACATTTTTTATGATGAAAATCATGACAAAGTAGGTAACAATATTTTCCTTTGATATAAGTTGTAAACTTATAAACGCCTCAGTAATGAACTTTTTAAATTGCAAATACAGGAAATGAAACATTCTATATCAGATTGATCAAATAAATATTTTTTTTTATTTCATTAGTTTCGATTTTTGATGAAGTTTGGTATAAGTTGAACATAAGAGAAGCCTACTGTTTAGGATGAAATTAGAAGAATGTTGTGGCAACAGCGTTCTTTCTATAATTTTCTGGGATAGTCAGGTTTGCGACATTTAAGATTAAAAGTAAGGATGAATGATCTCGAAATGTAGCCTAATCTGTTGTAATCATTTGTATTCTTTAGCTTCTTAGCTCATTTTCACTCTCCTAAAGTTAAGAAAAAAATTGCAGCCATAGGTGTCATTAATTTTTACGAAGATTTTGATTTCAGTATATTCATTGTGGATGACGAACTGCGGCTGTGATTTAAACTGGCGGTTTATCAGGTAATAAATATGCAAACAGTCGCTTTTATTACTGAGATATTTTGCATAGTACAAACTTCAGCTATATATTTTCCATTTTTTAAATCATAGCTATATTAACATAAAGAAACTCACAACATCCAAACCATGTATACAGTACACAGAAGACTGCTTAAGCTTTTCCTGTCTGCCACCAGAAAGCGCTGCGAGCTATAGACCCGAGGCCAGCCAAGTGCACCTGACCACCACCAAGATTTGCTGTCCCAACTCAAGTTATTTTTATAAAGGGCCATCTACATCAGTGATCTCACTGGTTTCTTCAAAGCAGTGGAATTCCAAAGTATAAATGACGAAGAAAATGTGTTACATGACATAGAGGAAGCAATCAGAGGTGGTTTGATTTGGTTGAGTGCAGCAGTCCGTCAGAGTGCTTCATCGTGATGGCTTGGCCAATGTGCCACTCTTTTGATGTTTGGTGGCAGGCATGGGGCCTGGGACAGGTAGCAGCCACTCAGTCCATGCGGTTCTGGCAAATTTGGATGGGTCAAGACATGTCGCCATGCATGCACTACAACTCAAACACAGACTAGATAGTGTTTTATATATTTGGACACACGGTGAAGAGGGCATCAAACTTATGTTGGAGTGACATACACCAATTTCGAGACCATGAAGAGTCCATTCAGCTGATATATGCTAATGCTGATGATATTTGTTATTAATCACAGAGCTGAGAAGGTACCTGTAACAAACTTTTCACTGCATGAAACTTCCTGGCACATTAAAACTGTGTGCCGGACTGAGACTCGAACTCACGACCTTTGCCTTTTGTGGACAAGTGCTCCACCATCTGAGCTACCCAAGCATGAGTCCCGCTCCATCCCTACAGCTTTACTCCCGCCAGTACCTCGTCTTCCACCTTCCAAACTTTACAGAAGCTCTCCTGTGAACTTTGCAGAACAAGCACTCCTGGAAGAAAATATATTGCAGATACATGTCTTAGCCGCAGCCTCAGAATGAGATTTCCATTATGCAGCAGAGTGTACACTGATATGGGTACAGCACTTGCTCGCAAAAGGCAAAGGTCCCGAGTCTGAGTCTCGGCCTGGCACACAGTTTTAATCTTCCAGAGAGTTTCATATCAGCACACACTCTGCTGCAGAGTGAAAATCTCATTCTTCTTTTCACTACATATTTAACAACAACTGAAATAATTTAATTACAAGAGAGATCAATCTGTGAAGTAAAACTGTTCACCAAGAAGAACTGAGTGAGCTATCCACATGTTTGTTTACACTCTTAATTAGCCAGTGAGAGTCAATTTAATCAAGCAGCAGCGTGGAACACTGCAGATTATTATTCAGAACATAGGTAATAATGACTTTTTATAGCCACTATGCATTATTATGCCTCATCCACATAAGGGAAAACCTAGACACCTATAGCAAGACCCATAACATCCATAAACATAATACTTGCAGCAAAGAAGACATAAATCTACCAACCTGTCGACTGTCCAAAACAAGAGACAGTTTTCTGGTGATTGCTGTGAGGATATTGAACAAACTACGTGTTGCACTGCAGAGCCTGTTGCTGGACAACTTCCAGAAACAAACTGCTGAAGGCCTAAAACAATGCCCACTATACTCGGTCCAAGAATTCTTTTACTGTGAAGAAAGTGAATGGACTCAGTGAATATGACTTAATATATATACATTACCGTTATAAAATTTAGATGTTATTCTGTAAGTCATTATATTGTAAATCACTTGATTGTAACTTTGGCGTAGTCTGTCCAGTCATGACTGGTGAGCGACAAAGACCTAGTAATAAATGATATGTATTTTCAAACGTAAATACACCTCATATACAACATTTAGATGGCAAATTTTATATGTTTAATTGCCTATTTTAATTATTTAATCATAATTTTTCTGTGTTTTACACATGACTTTACTGTTTTTGCAGATAATCCTAAAATGTTCAGTTGTCATCATCATCATCATCATCATTTAAGACTGATTATGCCTTTCAGCATTCAGTCTGGAGCATAGCCCCCCTTATAAAATTCCTCTATTATCCCCTATTCAGTGCTAACATTGGTGCTTCTTCTGATGTTAAACCTATTACTTCAAAATCATTCTTAACCGAATCCAGGTACCTTCTCCTTGGTCTGCCCCGACTCCTCCTACCCTCTACTGTTGAACCCATGAGTTTCTTGTGTAACCTTGCTTGTCCCATACGTGTAACATGACCCCACCATCTAAGCCTGTTTGCCCAGACTGCTACATCTATAGAGTTCATTCCCAGTTTTTCTTTGATTTCCTCATTGTGGACACCCTCCTGCCATTGTTCCCATGTACTAGTACCTGCAATAATCCTAGCTACTTTCATATCCATAACCTCAACCTTGTTGATAAGGTAACCTGAATCCACCCAGCTTTCGCTCCCATACAACAAAGTTGGTCGAAAGGTTGAACGGTGCACAGATAACTTAGTCTTGGTACTGACTTCCTTCTTGCAGAAGAGAGTAGATCGTAGCTGAGCGCTCACTGCATTAGCTTTGCTACACCTCGCTTCCAGTTCTTTCACTATGTTGCCATCCTGTGAGAATATGCATCCTAAGTGCTTGAAACTGTCCACCTGTTCTAGCTTTTTTCCTCGTATTTGGCACTCAATCCGTTTATATTTCTTTCCCACTGACACTACTTTCGTTTTGGAGATGCTAATCTTCATACCATAGTCCTTACATTTCTGATCTAGCTCTGAAATATTACTTTGCAAACTTTCAATCGAATCTGCCATCACAACTAAGTCATCTGCATATGCAAGACTGCTTATTTTATGTTCACATATCTTAATCTCACCCAGCCAGTCTATTGTTTTCAACATATGATCCATAAATAATATGAACAACAGTGGAGACAGGTTGAAGCCTTGTCTTACCCCTGAAACTACTCTGAACCATGAACTCAATTTACTGTCAACTCTAACTGCTGCCTGACTACCCATGTAAAGACCTTTAATTGCTTGCGAAAGTTTGCCTCCTATTCCATAATCTCGTAGAACAGACAATAACTTCCTCCTAGGAACCCGGTCATATGCCTTTTCTAGATCTATGAAGCATAGATACAATTCCCTGTTCCACTCATAACATTTCTCCATAATTTGCCGTAAGCTAAAAATCTGATCCTGACAACCTCTAAGAGGCCTAAACCCACACTGATTTTCATCCAATTGGTCATCAACTAATACTCGCACTTTCCTTTCAACAATACCTGAGAAGATTTTACCCACAACCCTGATTAAAGAAATACCTCTGTAGTTGTTACAATCTTTTCTGTTTCCATGTTTAAAGATTGGTGTGATTACTGCTTTTGTCCAGTCTGATGGAACCTTTCCCGACTCCCAGGCCAATTCAATTATCCTGTGTAGCCATTTAAGACCTGACATTCCACTGTATTTGATGAATTCCGACTTAATTTCATCCACCCCAGCTCCTTTATTGCACTGCAATCTATTGACCATTTTCTCCACTTCCTCAAATGTGATCCTATTTCCATCATCATTCCTATCCCATGCTACCTCGAAATACGAGACATTACTGATCGTATTTTCACCTACATTGAGCAACTCTTCATAATATTCCCTCCATCTCCCCACGGCATCCACAGGATTCACCAGCAGTTTTCCTGACCTGTCCAAAATACTTGTGATTTCCTTCTTACCTCCCTTTCAAAGACTGCTAATTACATTCCAGAATGGTTTTCCAGCAGCTTGACCCATAGTCTCCAACCTGTTTCCAAAGTCTTCCCAAGATTTCTTCTTGGATGCTGCAATTATCTGTTTGGCTTTGTTTCTTTCTTCAACATAACTTTCTCTGTCTACCTGAGTTCTAGTATGTAGCTATTTTTGATATGCCTTTTTTTTCCTTTTACAGGCTGCCTTGACTGTGTCATTCCACCAAGCTGTTTGCTTCATCCTACTTTTAAACCCTACTGTTCCCTGACATTCTTTAGCCACTTCTAGTACTGCGTCCCTGTACCTTGTTCATTCCTTTTCCAGTCACTGTAATTGACTACAATCAACTAACAGGTACCTTTCTGAGATCGCTTTTATGTACTTGTGCCTGATTTCCTTATCCTGAAGCTTCTCCACTCTTATCCTACTACATTTGGACCTGACCTCCTGCACTTTCGGCCTCACAATCCCAATTTCACTGCAGATTAAATAATGATCAGTGTCATCAAAGTATCCCCTGAATACACGTGTGTCCCTCACAGCCTTCCTGAATTCCTGATCTGTTATTATATAGTCAATGACAGATCTGGTTCCCCTGCCTTCCCAAGTATACCGGTGAATGTTCTTATGTTTAAAAAAGGAGTTTGTGATTACTGACCCCATACTGGCAAAGAAATCCAAGAGTTGTTTCCCGTTCCTGTTGGCCTCCGTATCCTCTCCAAATTTACCCATAACTTTTTCATACCCTTCTGTTCGATTTCCAATCCTGGCGTTAAAATCACCCATGAGCAGAACACTGTCCTTGTCCTTTACTCTAACAACTACATCACTGAGTGCCTCATAAAAACGATCCATCTTATCTTGATCTGTCCCTTCACAATGCGAATATACTGACACAATCCTAATTTACTTGCTAGACGCTGTCAAATCTATCCACATCAGTCGTTCAGTTACATACCTTATTGCAACTACGCTGGGTTCCATATCTTTTCTGATGTAAAGCCCTACACCCCATTGTGCTATTCCTGCTTTGACTGCTGACAGGTAGACCTTGTATTCTCCCACTTCCTCTTCTTTCTCACCCCTTACCCGAATGTCACTAACAGCTAAAACGTCCAGCCCCATCTTACTTGCAGCCTCTGCCAGCTCTACCTTCTTCCCAGAGTAGCCCCCATTGATATTAATAGCTCCCCATCTCATTACCATTTGTTTGCCAAGTCGTATCTTAGGAGTCCCTGGTTTGTCAGTTGGAGGTGGGACTGCGTCAGCTCCAAAGGTCCGAGGCATTTTGCTCTGATTGTTGCCAGCATCATATTTAAAGTACCTGGGAAGCAGGTTGCTAGCCTTACTTGCCCTGAGTCCCATTGGGTTTTACCCCTAACGGCTGAGGGACTAACCGGTGGATTTGGTAGTCTTTGCCATATGAGCACAAAGGTGACCATGACTCAGAATATGTCCCAGATCCCCAACCTTATTCCAAAGTAACTGGTATCCCGACTGTCGGGACCACTTACTTGGCCACTCATACGTTGCCCATGGTTCATGAACTAGGACATGACTACAGGAACCCACACCATGAACCACAATGTTCAGTTGTTAAATAGTTAATTGAATGCACTATTTTGGAGGACTGTTTTACATTACTGTATGGAGCTAAGTCATATGCTGTAACTAGCTGTGTGTCATAATCAGACAGACCATCCTTAACAGGGAAAGTTTTTATTTGAATAAATTCATCTTGATCTACAAAAACCTTATCTATCACTGTGCTGCTTTCCTGTACTACCCTAGTAGCAAAATCAATAACTGACATCAAACTGAAAGAACCAGGTAATACTTTAAGGTCAAGCTTTCTATCAGACTCTTTCAGAATATATACATTGAAACGCCCACAAAATATCTGCTTCCTTCTGTCTGACAGATAGCACAACCAAGAATCCAAGTTTTTCAAAACTAGCTGAAAATTTCCCAATGGGGACCTATACACAGCTACAATTATAAAAGTACCATTATTTAGTTTAGGCTCACATGCGCTTGCCTCTATATGTAGCTCTACACACATTTTTTTAGTTTCCAAATTTTTGACACTATGACAAATTTTAACATATATGCCAACTAATCCTCTCTCCATTGTGTCTCTAATTACATGTGCTGAAAGCGCATAGCCACCTACATTTATCGTTTTAATACCTGTGACTATATGATGTTCAGACAGGCATATTACTTCTATTTTACCCTCAGTTTCTAAATCTTCTAAACAAACAAGAAGCTTATCTGATTCATTTTTAATCCCCTAATATTCTTATGCAATATACTAACATTATTTTTCACTGTGCTTTCATGAGAATCTTGTGATATACTAATATTGTTTTTCACTCTACTGTTACGAGAGTCTTGTGATATTTTAACATCTCTAGTACCTGCCTGTATGAGCTTCTCATTAAACTTAATTTCAATCAGTGTTGAATGATTGGACACTGATCTTAGCTTAAAAAAGAAGTACTCCCGTGAGTTTCAGGCCCCCCACCCTACAGATTTTGCTATCATCCCAGCGAATTTACCCTTCCCTTTCCTATTTAGATGCTGCTCATGTCTTGTGAAGTCCCACCTACCAATACCATCAACAGGGACCAAACCCATGCCTGACAAAGTAGCTTCCTGAAGCAACTGATCTAACTCCATATTGGCCCTTCTGAGAGAACTGTTCACTTGAAGCTGATGATAATTCATGAAACCAGGAACCAAGTTAATATTTATATGGTTTGTTGCAGATGCTATTTTTACCTGGTCACACTCAATATTGTGGCCCTGTCAATACTGTTTCCCAAAGCACCCACAACCACAACATGATCCTGCTTTGTAAAACCCATGCGCAGTGATCCTACAACCTCTATCACTTGGCTAAGACTTACACTGGGTTTGAAACTACTTGTGACCTGGTACCGGTCACCTAACTTTTCTGCAAGATCAGCCCACGCCTCTTCCATAGCTGCTACCTAACACCAGCTTTCTACTTTTCTGAAACAGTTGGTTTCCTAGTGAAAGTCTGTTGAAAGCTGACCATGCTTAGACCTACTTGAGCTTCTTGCTTAGATGACTGAGGTAGAAAGGAAAATCTGTTGTTTGTGCCAATGATGCGACTGTCAGACACTTTTCTCTTTCTGTGGTTCCTGTTCCTTGCTACAAGAACCTGTCTTGGTTCATTAATTAAGCTGGCTTTTAACTTGATTAATTTGTCTCTGTTTCCTGTTACCATCACGATTGTGCTGCCTCCATTCTCCCCACAATTCTACAATGTCCAATACAGCCCCAATAGTAAATGCTCGTGCCTCTTTTCCGGCATAATAACTGTCACTCCTACCCATTCTTCTTAACCCATCTCTGGTCTTATTCTTAGCGAAATTCGTGCTGCTCAGTCCTAAGACCTTGGAAGAAAATTTAGTTTCCTGACTGCTGTCTTGATTGGCTATTACTCTTCTCCCACTGCCGCTATGTGTGCCATTATCCATGCTTCTGTTACTCAACTGAGTTCTGTGACTACCGGAATTTTGTTAGTAATTATTCAAGTCTCACAAGAAACCTACTCTCTCTCTGAATTTCGTACTAACTGCCAGTTCCTCTCTCGGAGATTGATGTTTCTGTTAGGCTTCTGATAGCCACTTTCCTTGTTTTGGTAGCACACAGAGTTGTCCATGTGCTCCACCAAATCGAGAAAATCATCTGTCAGATCAGTGGGGCTATGAACTAAGTCCCACTGCAGGTAATATGGTAAGTGCCTCTTCAGAGTAGATATCTGTGTCAGCATTCCTAACTGTTTGTCTGAATGCACCAGTCTCTGCAGGTCGTCCCGCAGGACTCCTTCGCACTTCCACGACTATTACTGTAGCATGACCAGCAACTGCGGCTGTTTCGATATTTCTCAGTATTGTTTTAGAAAGGCACTTCAAACTTGCCACAGTCACAAAACAATGCAGTACATGGTTCACCCATATCTATGCACTGCTCTGAAACTGCCACTTGATGAACTTAATCTTCGTTTTATAGGTTATCCTTTTGATGAAACGATTTTTACAGTATCGTAAGGAGTCCGCTAAGAGGTACTCATTTAAATTTCTGTAGTATTTAATTTTGTGCTCATCACAAAACATATAGCTACAGCCCCACCCCCTCTGCCACCCGTGGCTCATTACTGTATAACTCAGTGGAGACTTCATAGATATGATGTCGTCCTCCAAGATCTCGTCCAGCAACTTATAATTTGCAGTATCCAGCTCTCATCTCTGTGTGGCACAACAGTACATGACCTATGCTTCTTGAAATTACTTTTAGTGCAGATCGTATCTCTTTCACTCTGTTCTCATGCCCCATCTGCACAGCATCCATCCTGTCCCTCAAACACTTCTGCATTCTTGTCAGTTTCTTTTCAACCTGACTGTCTGACCCTTTAAAAACGAGTGATCTGATCACTGAAATATTTTCTCAGCTGTTCGCACTGACTACTGAAATCTTTTCTAAGCCCTAGCAGTTGCTCCATTATACACACCCATGGTGACTAAATACCTGCTTCCCACACAGGCCTACTCTGACCCCCAAGCTCCCTCCCTACATCATTGCAACACTCACTGCGTGATTGCTTAGTATCCTCAGCAATCGCTATAAATATGTAAAGATATTGCAGGGCACAGATGCTGCAAGCAATTAACTGCATGCAATTAACTTGTGTCTGCAATCACCACCTGCTGCTGCAGTGGTGATGACTGTGAGCATTGCACAGCCACAGTTGTAGTATACTCAAACCCTCTACCTCTCTACTTGTTCATGGCTGTGCTGTGCTGCTGTGGAAACCGTTGCCTCTCACTGCTTCCCTGCTGGTGACATCTGCAAGTGTTGTTTGGCCGCCACTGCAATTATTTGGTGACCCTCTGTGTATGTGTGAACCGTTCTGTGCTATTGTGCAGACCAGTGCTTTGTGCTGCTACTGCCATTGCAGCATGTTCACATGTTTCTGAAGGCAACAACGAAACTAATAGTCCTCTTTGACTAAACTTCACACATGGCCTGCACCTATCCAACCTAAGCTTACAGTCTAGTAGCCTTATACACTAAATTTTTAGTGAACCCCAGATTGTGGCAGTATGATTTTATGGATGATAAGGTCTTTGGTTCATTGCTGTTGTCCTAGGGGATCATGTTACCATATCTGACATTTTCTTTAAGAATATAGTTAATTGTCACTGATGAAAAATCAAAATAAATAATTATTATGTTGTTGATAGGTGGTGCATGAAAAATAATGTTCATTAACTATAGGCTATATTTCAAAAATAACAGAGTATTTAACTTCACAAACTAAACAGCAGACTAGTCATTAATCTAGTCACTGTTGATGATGGGATCTACAATGCCTCACACTCCATATAATGATTAAAGTTAACAATAAATTTAAAATAAAACCAATAACACTGTACATGTTCATAGTCCAAATATTTTCTGTACTTCTATCAACACTAATCACAGTAAACACAAGTCAGTCCAGATACTTGACGAAATTATACAAAGTATCAACAGCTGCAAAATGACATATCAGCACTATACAGTCTGAGTTAGAGTCCATCATGGTATGAGATTTCTATAAGTCCAAACCAGCTCAAAACATGAAAATCGCAAGTTCAAATCAAATGGCTCTAAGCACTAGGGGACTTAACATCTGAGGACATTAGTCCCCTAGACTTAGAACTACTTAAACCTAACTAACCTAAGTACATCACACACATCCGGGCCCAAGGCAGGATTCGAACCTGCAACAGTAGCAGCAGCGCGTTTCCAGACTGAAGTGCCTAGAACCGCTCGGCCACATTGACTGGTGACAACTGATAGTTTGATGGTGGTTCATCCCAGATTGGCAGCATGTTGGAACAGGATTGACTCACTTTGTCTGCCTATATCTGTCGTTAAATGTATAAGGCAACAAAAATATGCTGTCCATGTGCTCAGAAAGGACATTGTCTTTGTTTCTGACAAAATAGGTATGGCCTCTGCCCAACCTGTAAATCGATCAATAAATGTAAAGAGGTAATGGAATGCTTCTGATGGCAATAGTGGCTCCATCAAGCCATTGCACAAGTGCACATATCTCTCGTAACGTTGAGAATGTCACCAGTGGGGGGAGTGTGGACATAATGTCCCTTTTTCTCCTTTGGCGAGCCAAACATACCTGTGGCATCTTTTAAAGATTTTGTTTCAACTGGGCCACATAAAATGCTCTGCCTTAGACGTTCCACGTTTTTGACATCTGGATATTCACATTATGAACATTACAAAATGTTTGCCTGCAGTAGCTTTCCGGTACAAAAGCGCGGAGTCTTCCTCTAGAGATGTCGTGCTACATTTTCAGATTTGAATTAGGCAACCACATTTGCGCTAGTTGAAGGCCAGTCTCCTCACCTGAGAGGAACTCAGGCGTATAGTGTGCCATTGCCTTGGTGCAGTCACTAACTCATTAAAATTAACACTTAGTGATGCATTGTTTATACATTTAAGATAATCTGCAGCTAATTTTTCTGCCCTCGATAGGTGCCATACATCAGTCGTGAATATTGCCTGTAAATATAGTGAAATTTTTAGCCTCCAGTGATGACTTCGAAAATTTCCAGCAATTCTCTGTCCTATGCACTCCCCCTCCCTTTCTTTCTTTTCTTTTTCTTTTTTTGCTGAGCAAGCAAATTGTCTGAAAAAATGGAAGATGTTGCCAATCAGATTCAACGAATCGTTCAGAAATGTTCAAATGTGTGTGAAATCTTATGGGACTTAACTGCTAAGGTCATCAGTTCCTAAGCTTACACACTACTTAACCTAAATTATCCTAAGGACAAACACACACACCCATGCTCGAGGGAGGACTCGAACCTCTGCCAGGACCAGCCGCAAAGTCCATGACTGCAGCGCCCGAGACCGCTCGGCTAATCCCGCGCGGCAACGAATTGTTACGAAGCTGTGCATATTGACCGTTTGACTTGCATTTACCACGATAGCCAAAGGATATGAGGAAACAGGGTGTGTCCAAAGTGTAACATTATCTACACTTTCTTTCACTGCCTCAAAAGCCTGTGGTATTTCTCATGATCAAACAATGCTGTCCTTACCTTTGGTTTTGATGCTTGTGCGTGCTGCTGTGGGAGTTTCCTGCAATTCTGCTTTTCTTTGTAAGCATACTTGGTAATAATTTTCCATTTGCAAGAATCTTCGTAATTCTTTGTACATAGTAGCATGTGGCTCTCACAGTCCAGCCTGCACCTTTTCCAGTGATGGAGAAATTCCTGACACTGTAATCAAATACCCCAAATAAGCTGCTTTTTTTGACCTAGCATACATTTCCTGTTATTGACGGTTATGCCATAGTCACTGAGGCGCTGTGCTCTGTGTATTCGCTAACTGTTTTAGAAAAAATGAGTATATCTTAAATGTAAGCAAAACGGTGGGAACCCTGTACAAAACTTCATCAGAAAATTTTGGCAAGTTTGTATAACGTGTAAACATTTTCAAAAAGACCAAAAGGGGTAATCATGGCAGTCTTGGCTATGTCTTCTGCTGCTACCAGGCTCTGCATATAAACTCCTGCACATCCCACCACACTAAAAAATGAGTGTGCTAACGACACTGGGTACCACATGGTCTTCACGTTTTATCTTCCTTGGTGGCCAAATGCAATCGGAATGCCCAAGGGTTGTCCAAGGGTCGAGTTATACCATCACATGGTTACTTGTAAAATTCTTGTTTGACTATTGCCTGGTGGTTTCATGGTAGTTTCTGCATGCATGCAAATAACTGGTGATCCTGGAGCACTCCGTATAAAATGTCTCGTGTTGGGTTTCAAAGCTTTCTTCTTGTTACCAAGTAGCATAGTGATTCACGGAAACTATTGAAGCAGTTGCGTGAAAAAAGTTATTAGCTGATAATTCCTGTAACTGTCTTGCCAGGCGAGATGCCTGAGTGCCTTTAGCGATATCACCTGAAATGTTATTAAAGAATTAAAGAACCGTCCTTGATGTCTGGCAGCAAACTGAAAATATCTACGAATTCTGCTTCTGTTACTGGCTACGATACATCTGCTACAATAAATTTCCGTTGCTGTTTCTTGCCAAGTCCAGTGTTTAGTTGTAGAGTTTCTCCCTGAATGTCTGAATTGCTGACTTGTTTGCAGCAGGAAACTGCAGTGGATTTGGTTGTCTTCTAATATGTAACATGTTGACTTGATACAAGCAAGGATCCAAACCCATGTCTATCAGGAAACTGCAACTTGAAAAACTGTCTGATACAAAGAGTCTGCGAGAGAAGGTATTGTACTGTTTTGTCCCTCTACCAACAGGTTTGAGATCTGTCGCTCTGGTTTTCCCAGACATAGAGCAATTCATTCTGCCCTCATGGCACCATCACATAGAGAACCGTCATGTCAAGCTGTATTCACACTGCCCGTCACATCACGGCATGTTAAGTCAATTCAAGTCATGTGTTCTCAACCTGTGTGGGCAGTCCTCAACTGCTTTTTCAGGGCAACTGTCATCTTTGCAAGATGATTTTCAAGAGTTTATAAACAAATTTCAAACATAAACAGTTCATCACGTCTATACACATTGCAGTATAATCTTTCTCAACCATGCGGTTTTGCACACCAGTTTCCTAGTAGTTACAAGTTCAGAGACTTATAGTAAATATCCATAGTTAGTTCCTGATGCAAGTCTCATAACTTTTCGTATATGGACACATGGAAGGTTACAGATAACATATACAAATGAGTAAATATCATTTAGCTTTACATAAATACAGATAAATTCATAGAAAAATGTTACATATAGGTTTTTACATAGCTACAAATACAGACAAACATATTACATATTGGCTTTACATATATGCACTACTGGCTATTAAAATTACTACACCACGAAGATGAGGTGCTACAGATGCGAAATGTATCCGACAGGAATAAGATGCTGTGATATGGAAATGATTAGCTTTTCAGAGCATTCACACAAAGTTGGCGCCAGTGGCGACACGTACAACGTGCTGGCATGAGGAAAGTTTCCAACCGATTTCTCATACACAAACAGCAGTTGACCGGCGTTGCCTGGTGAAACGTTGTTGTGATGCCTCGTATAAGGAGGAGAAATGCGTACCATCACGTTTCCGACTTTGATAAAGGTCGGATTGTAGCCTATCGCGATTGCGGTTTATCGTATCGCGACATTGCTGGTCGCGTTGGTCGAGATCCAATGACTGTTAGCAGAATATGGAATCGGTGGGCTCAGAAGGGTAATACGGAACGCCGTGCTGGATCCCAACGGCCTCGTATCACTAGCAGTCGAGATAACAGGCATCTTATCTGCATGGCTGTAACGGATCGTGCAGCCACGTCTCCATCCTGAGTCAACGGATGGGGACGTTTGCAAGACGACAACCATCTGCACGAACAGTTAGACGACGTTTGCAGCAGCATGGACTATCAGCTCGGAGACCATGGCTGCGGTTACCCTTGACGCTGCATCACAGAGAGGAGCGCTTGCGATGGTGTACTCAACGACGAACCTGGGTGCACGAATGGCAAAACGTCATTTTTTCGGATGAATTCAGGTTATGTTTACAGCATCATGATGGTCGCATCCGTGTTTGGCGACATAGCGGTGAACGCACATTGGAAGCGTGTATTCGTCATTGCCATACTGGCGTATCACCCGTTGTGATGGTAAGGGGTGCCATTGGTTACACATCTTGGTCACCTCTTGTTCGCACTGACGGCACTTTGAACAGTGGCCTTTACATTTCAGATGTATTACTACCCATGGCTCTACCCTTCATTCGATCCCTGCGAAACCCTACATTTCAGCAGGATAATGCATGACCGCATGTTGCAGGTCCTGTACGGGCCTTTCTGGGTACAGAAAATGTTCGACTGCTGCCCTGGCCAGCACATGCTCCAGATCTCTCGCCAATTGAAAACGTCTGGTCAACGGTGGCCTAGCAACTGGTTCGTCACAATACGCCAGTCACTACTCTTGATGAACTGTGGTCTCGTGTTGAAGCTGCATGGGCAGCTGTACCTGGACACGCCATCCAAACTCTGTTTGACTCAGTGCCCAGGCGTATCAGGGCCGTTATTACGGCCAGAGGTGTTCGTTCTGGGTACTGATTTCTCTGGATGTATGCACCCAATTTGCGTGAAAATATAATCACACGTCAGTTCTAGTATAATATATTTGTCCAATGAATACCCGTTTATCATCTGCATTTCTTCTTGGTGTAGCAATTTTAATGGCCAGTAGTGTAGAAATATATTTCTCTTGTTTTCAAAAAAGTATGATTGGTCACATAGAAATATTTTTCATATAGCTTTACATAAGTTTACAATATTTACAGTATTTACAGTCATTACAAGTTTAGATCTATGTTTTGCTTTTGCAAATGATGTCACCTGAAATAGAGGGGGATTAGACACGACATCCCATACAAGCCACAAGACCAAGTGCACAACTACAAATTAGCAAACAACAAAAGCAATGAACTAACGCCAAACACAAAAAATACTCGCAACACAGGTGTAAGTGTGCATTGCAAGCAAGGCCATAGCTACGCATAACTGTGTGTGTGTCCAGTGGCGAGATGTGTATCCAATCAGTTTGAAGGTGAAAGTGTAAGGATGTAGAATGATTAAGTATTCACATCGGTCAGTCGTTAGTAGTCGAAGACTGACAGTGCAGATAGTCAACCTCGTAGGCTGAAAATTCTTCACACATGCATAAAAGTTAATATAAAATTTGCTTTAAAGTTTTAAGTTGCTGCTGCAAGTATTCAATGAAGATGAATCTCTTCTTTGCTCCTCTGCTGCTGACAGGAACAGCTGAAATAAAACTCTTATACTATGTAGCTTCTCTGTAGAAGTACTGTGAGGTACATGTGTTTAATAGTTGTGTATAACTTAAGCTTGATCCATAGACGTGTTAACTGTTGAGCGTGGTATACCCTAAGATCACGATGAGCATATAGTCCAATAATTTTCACATGTTCTTGTTCTCCATTCTTTGCAACTAGAAACAAACAGCCTAAACTATAGGATGAGGCGTCACATGTCATACAAAAATCTAAATTAAAATCATGGTGATGCAAAAAGTTTGCATTAACCAAAGCATGCTTAATACTATCAAAGTCTTTCTGACACTGGTCAGACCATATCCATATCTGATTCTTTTTGAGTAGGTTCCGTAGATGTTTGCTGTTTAAAAGATGGTGTGGTAAAAATCGTCGAAAGAAAGAGCAAATTCCAAGGAAAGATTTCAATTGTTTTCTAGTCTGTGGACTAGGAAAATTCCTGATTGTGTCTAACTTACCCCACTGTCAGGTCGTATATCTTGAGCGTTAAAAATTTGTCAAAGATACTTAATTTCACTGCAAGCAAATTTCGACTTTTTGAGATTAGTTGGCACTCCAGCTTGTTTGGATGTATGCAGAATCTTTTGCAAAGTATCAATGTGTTCAGACCAAGTCTTATTGGCTATAAGCAGGTTATCAATGTAGTGAGTAACTGATTCAACCAATGCATCACCTAGTACAGTATCCAATGTGGGGATAAACACACCTGAACTGACATTCAGACCGAAGGGAAGGACACAAAATTTATAGTTTGGCCCACCAAATGTAAAGAGAGCATACTTTCTAGAATCTGGTGTGATTGCGACTTACCAGAACGACATGGTCAGATCTATTGAGGAAAAATACTTAAAATCTAAAAATTTCTGGAGTTGCTCCTCTAAATTCTCAGGTTTTGTAGAAACAGGTAAAAAAATCTCATAACTGCAGGAGCATTCAAAACACCTCTGATATTCCTGTTGGGTTTCTTTACAACAAGTAAAGGGCTGCAGTAAAGTGATGTGGAATGTTTGATGATTTTCTACACTAACATTTGTTTCAACTCATGCAACACAGCAAGTCTTTGGGATAGCGGCACATTATAGGTTTGTGGAAGAAAATCTGGTGAGGCTTAACTTCTATTTTATACACATATGTGTTGATCACACCTGGTCATTTGCTAAATACTTGTACATACTTGGGCATAATGTCGTAAAGTTCAGTAGATTCATCATGTGTGACAGCTTGGTTTCTGATAACTTATTGCTAATTAAAGCTTTCAAGTCCTCAAACTTGGCATCAGGTGTCTGTGTCTGTTTGTCAGCATCATCAGTGTTCTGTATTAACTGAATCTTGTACCTTGTACAATATTTATCTTACTTCAGAGTCCTGGTATCCAGGTCAATTGAAATTTTACTGCCTTTATCTTTAAGAATACATTTACATTGGGAGAAGTCAATAGTGCTGTCCTTCTCACACAGTATGTCTAAACCTAAAATATAATTAGTGACCAGGTTTTGTACGATGATGAATGGACATTGCACGATACCATTACCTGCTTTGACAATTCATAAATACCTGTTTCTTAACCCTAAAAGACTTATTGCCTATGGCAGTTAAAATTTTACAGCTCTGGGCAGAGTACTCTGATACGGGTTCGAACTCACACATTTTCTTGTAAAAATTATTGGACAAGACACTAAGAGCAGCTCCTGTATCCAGAATAATAGTAGTGGGAATACCACCCACAACACCAGTAGCTGAAGCCAAAACAATTTCATTGATGTGCTCTTGTAACAGTTCATCAGACAAGTTTTCGTCTTTATTATAACTTATGAATGATAATGGTTGCTGTGTACAATTGTCAGGTACATGACATTGTGCTGTTGCAAAGTGGGTACGTCAAATAATAAATTTAAATAGAAGTCGCCCCTCAAATATTCCACAGCCACGACCTGGAGCACAGTAGTGACTGTTTTTAGTTTCACAGAATCATATTTGTAATGGGTGCAGGCACAGACAGAGGTGGAGTATCACTAGTTACTTCGATAATATTTAGATAAGGGTATTGTTTATTCCAGTCTCCAAACTGTGGCGGTCATTGAGTTTGCATGTTTTGACTCACCTGCAGGCTCGTAGATGCATTCCAGTTTTGAGTTTGCATTTGTGGCAGCAGCAATTGCGACTGACCTGTATTATTGTATTGCTGAGGTGGTGTTGCGGTGTTTTGATGCTGAGCAGTGTAGTTGTTGTTTCTCCAGCTCTGTTGCTGGTTTGGTGGGGTTTGATAGTTATTTTTGTTTCTCTTCAAATTTTTGTTACCATTCTGATAATTATTATTACCATTGTAGTAGTTGTTGTTACGCCATCTCTTATTTGGATTGCCGCCAGTAGAATAAGCAGTGTTATAATTGCTGTTTGTGCTGTGTTGAGCATGTTGATTCTGTTGTGTATATACATTTGCCATGTGAAACGGTTGATTCTGTTGGCTTGAGTGTCTGACAGCAGCCTGCTCGCTGGTATTGGGTTGACTAGCCCGCATATTTTGCATGGCGCTGGTGTAAACATTGTAGCAATTGTTTTGTCGTACGGAACGCTGGTCCTCGTAAAGAATATCATCATAATCGAGCACCGTGAGAAAATACTCTGCGTCGTTGTCAGGGATGTGCGGAAGTTTTTCTTTGTTATAAAACAGCAGTCATGCGTTCAACGCACGGAAGATATCGCACGTTGCAACTGGCTCTCAAGGAAATGTCCCATATTTAAATATTTATCAAAACACCAGAGCATATTGCCTTGCTTAGGATTGAATGGTTCAGGATCCACAATCTGCCTACGAAGTCGTTCCCGTACAGAGTGTGACGAAAATGTAGATAAAAAGGCTCTCTCAAATTGTTCGTATGTGACGCATCTGCTGGCTTCATTATATACCCATACAGCTGCAACGCCTTGGCTATAGCCGACAACATAAGATATCCTCTTACGGTCATTCCTGGTACGAGGAAATGCATTTCTGAAGGCTTTAAGAAAAATGACATTGTAATAATCATGGTATTATAGTAATGTTTAGTTTCTGAATGATTACTGTAAGGTTCAACGGGCGAATGGCAAGGAAAATGTTGATAATTATCACGACTGCAATGCACTGTGTCATGTCGACGTGTGTACTGTTGTTGTTATGAGTATGTAGTGTGCGGTGTGTATGCGTCATAAATGTACTTGTATTCACTGCCAAACTGCGTGTTTTTCGTTGCTGTTACCGTCATTGCACGCTGTTTGGACTTAATTGTCAAACTGTTTCGATGCGCTGCTTGACTGATTACGTGTTTGTTGTTATTTATAAATTCCGCTACAGTGTCGTGGACAACAGCTGGAAATTTTTCTTGTAAGCACTCGTCAAAGTATTTGTCTTTTTGCTCTAACCAACTGTGAAATTCTCTGCTGATGCATCAGCAGTGGTTCTCAGTGTGTAGTCTTACTTTATCAGAAGCTGTTTGTCAATTGTGTCAACCTTGTTTTCGACATTGGCAATACGCGTTTTTATATCATCATGCACTGCCGAATAAGATTTAATCTGAATGACTACAGACACGCATGTTTTACTGAGATTGCGTTCTTGTGCTTGGATATCTGTCACATCTTTGTGTTATCGTGTTGTAATGCAAGCTCTGAAAATTTCGCGTTGCAGTTGGACACTTGTCCAGTCAGTCTATTATTTCTCTCCTCAACATACAAAGTGTCGTTTGATGTTTTAAGTGCAGCTAAAACTGATTTAATTTCATCATGTCGTGTTTTCATCTCGAAATGAGCTGTTTTCAAAGACGTCATCTGTTAGTCGATACGTGTGTCGATGTCCTGTTTATGTTGTGTCATCTGATTCTGAATGGGTTCCATATGATTTTTGTTGTCAGTCATCATGTTTTTCAATGTGCAATTGTCCGCCCCCGCCACGGAGTTAGTCATGACGTCAGACACCAAAATGGGTTCGGAACTCGATTTAGGCATATTACTGGTGGACGGTCTATTTTCTAAATTCATGTCACCCGAATAGTCAATAACATGTCGCTCGTTAGTATTCAAGTCAACAGTAACGTCACTTTAATTATTTAATGGGATGTCAGTGTCGGATCGTGTCTGTGTTTCCAATGTATGGTCCTCCATCTTAGCTAATTGTTTTCTAGTCAGTACCATGCCAAACGTAATGTATGACACAATAAAAACTTAAACTCATATGTGTAATCAGAATAAACGTAATAATTCATCTCGCTGTGCGACAATGACTGAACAAGAAAATAATTGTCACAAGTAATGGTGGAATTTTGAACACTGCACGCCATACTACGTCGCACAGAACTAAACTAAGCCAAAATGCGAACTGATAAAACTGTGTTGTTGCACTGTATGAATAATGAAAATAATTGTGGAAACCGTGACGTAGCTTAAAATCATGGCTACAGAAACGGAAAATTGTGATAACTCTACCAAGCAAGCTACGATAATACAAAGCACTTGGGCAAGATTGCTGATGTAAAGATGTGGTGCTTTACCTTGTATCAGAAAATGCAACGTAATATCAAGTGCCGATATACAATCCAGTAATTCTACTTAAATGTATCCTGTTGGTAGTATCCAATAAACTTGTACTAAAAGGAAGACAATGTAGTACATATATCAATGCGTCCAGACACGAAGTCGGCAATTTAATTTAGCTCGTAGGATCTGGATGGAGAAAATACAAATAATTCTACTAATTCTACAACATTGGAGATAGGCTACAACCCTGTCTCACTCCCATCCCAACCACTGCTTCCCTTTCATGTCCCTCGATTCTTATAACTGCCATCTGGTTTCTGTACAAATTGTAAATAGCCTTTGCTCTCTGTATTTTACCCCTGCCACCTTTAGAACTTGAAAGAGAGTAGTCCAGTCAACGTTGTCAAAAGCTTTCTCTAAGTCTACAAATGCTAGAAACGTAGGTTTGCCTTTCCTTAATCTTTCTGCTAAGATAAGTCGTAAGGTCAGTATTGCCTCATGTGTTCCAATATTTCTACGGAATCCAAACTGATCTTCCCCGAGGTCAGCTTCTACCAGTTTTTCCATTTATCTGTAAAGAATTCGGGTTAGTATTTTGCAGCTGTGACTTATTACATTGATAGTTCGGTAATTTGCACATCTGTCAACACCTACTTTCTTTGGCATTGGAATTATTATATTCTTCTTGAAGTCTGAGGGTATTTCGTCTGTCTCATACATCTTGCTCACCAGATAGTAGAGTTTTGTCAAGACTGGCTCTCCCAAGGCCGTCAGTGGTTCTAAAGGAATGTTGTCTACTCCTGGGGCCTTGTTTCGACTCAGGTCTTTGAATGCTCTGTCAAACTCTTCACGCAGTATCATATCTCCCATTCCATCTTCATCTACATCCTCTTTGTATAGACCCTGTATATACTCCTTCCACTTTTCTGCTTTCCCTTCTCTGCTTAGGGGGCCGAAAATTTAATAGTCATGGGTGACTGGAATTCGAGAGTAGGAAAAGGATGAGAAGGAAACATAGTAGGTGAATATGGATTGGGGGTAAGAAATGAAAGAAGAAGCCGTCTGGTAGAATTTTGCACAGGGCATAACTTAATCATAGCTAACACTTGGTTCAAGATCATAAAAGAAGGTTGTATACATGGAAGAAGCCTGGAGATACCGACAGGTTTCAGATAGATTCTATAATGGTCAGACAGAGATTTAGGAACCAGGTTTAAAATTGTAAGACATTTCCAGAGGCAGATGTGTACTCTGACCACAATCTATTGGTTATGAAACTGCAAAAAGGTGGGAATTTGAGAAGATGGGACCTGGATAAACTGACAGAACCAGAGGCTGTAGAGAGTTTCAGGGAGAGCATAAGGGAACAAATGACAGGAATGGGGGAAAGAAATACAGTAGAAGAAGAATGGGTAGCTCTGAGGGATGAAGTAGTGAAGGCAGCAGAGGATCAAGTATGTAAAAAGACGAGGGCTAGTAGAAATCCTTGGGTAACAGATGAACTATTGAATTTAATTGATGAAAGGAGAAAATATAAAAATGCAGTAAATGAAGCAGACAAAAAGGAATACAAACGTCTCAAAAATGAGATCAACAGGAAGCGCAAAATGGCTAAGCAGGGATGGCTAGAGGACAAATGTAAGGATGTAGAGGCTTATCTCACTAGGGGTAAGATAGATACAGCCTATAGGAAAATTAAAGAGACCTTTGGAGAAAAGAGAACCACTTGTATGCATATCAAGAGCTCAGATGGAAAACCAGTCCTAAGCAAAGAAGGGAAAGCAGAAAGGTGAAAGGGGTATATACAGGGTCTATACAAGGGCAATGCACTTGAGGGCAATATTAAGGAAATGGAAGAGGATGTAGATGAAGGTAAGTGGGAAATACGATACTGTGTGAAGAATATGACAGAGCACTGAAATACCTAAGTCGAAACAAGGCTCCAGGAGTAGACAACATTTCATTAGAACTACTGTCAGCCTTGGGAGAACCAGCCATGAGAAAACTGTTCCACCTGGTGGGCAAGTTGTATGAGACAAGTGAAATACGCTCAGACTTCAAGAAGAATACGTCCACGAGACTCAGAGGGCCATAGTCACGGGTTCACAGGTAGATGACGTGTTTCTTGACTTCCACAAGGCGTTCGATACAGTTCCCCACAGTCGCTTAATGAACAAAGTAAGAGCATATGGACTATCAGACTAATTGTGTGATTGGATTGAAGAGTTCCTAGATAACAGAATGCAGCATGTCATTCTCAATGGTGAGAAGTCTTCCAAAGTAAGAGTGATTTCAGGGGGGCCGCAGGGGAGTGTCGTAGGACCGTTGCTATTCACAATATTCATAAATGACATTGTGGATGACATCGGAAGTTCACTGAGGCTTTTTGCGGATGATGCTGTGGTATATCGAGAGGTTGTAACAATGGAAAATTGTACTGAAATGCAGGAGAATCTGCAGCGAATTGACGCATGGTGCAGGGAATGGCAATTGAATCTCAATGTAGACAAGTGTAATGTGCTGCGAATACATAGAAAGAAAGATCCCTTATCATTTAGCTACAATATAGCAGGTCAGCAACTGGAAGCAGTTAATGCCATAAATTATCTGGGAGTACGCATTAGGAGTGATTTAAAATGGAATGATCGTCGGTAAAGCAGATGCCGGACTTGGATTCATTGGAAGAACACTAAGGAAATGTAGTCCGAAAACATAGGAAGTAGGTTACAGTACACTTGTTCGCCCACTGCTCGAATACTGCTCACCAGTGTGGGGTCTGTACCAGATAGGGTTGATAGAAGAGAGAGAGAAGATACGACAGAGAGCAGCGCGCTTCATTGCAGGATCATTTAGCAATCGCTAAAATGTTACAGAGATGACAGATAAACTCCAGTGGAAGACTCTGCAGGAGAGACGCTCGGTAGCTCGGTACAGGTGTTTGTTGAAGTTTCGAGAATATACCTTCACTGAGGAGTCAAGCAGTATATTTCTCCCTCCCACGTATGTCTGGTGAAGAGATCATGAGTATAAAATCAGAGAGATTAGAGCCCACACAGAGGCAGACCCACAATCTTTCTTTCTACGAACAATACGAGACTGGAGTAGAAGGGAGAACCGATAGAGGTACTCACGGTACCCTCTGCCACACACCGTCAGGTGGCTTGCGGAGTGTGGATGTAGATGTAGATGTAGATGAATTCCAAACTCAAAGAAAGCAGGTGTTGACAAGTGTGAAAATTACCAAACTGTCGGTTTAATAATTCACAGTTGCAAAACACTAACACGAATTCTTTACAGACGAATGGAAAAACTGGTAGAAGCCGACCTCGGTGAAAATCAGTTTGGATTCCTTAGAAACGTTGTAACAAGCGAGGCAATACTGACCCTATGACTTGTTATAGAAGATAGGTTAAGGAAAGGCAAATCTACGTTTCTAGCATTTGTAGACTTAGAGAAAGCATTTGATAAAGTTGACTGGATACTCTCTTTGAAATTCTGAAGGTGGCAGTGGTAAAATACATGCAGTAACAGGCTATTTACGATTTGTACAGAAACCAGATGGCAGTTATAAGAGTCGAGAGGCATGAAAGGGAAGCAGTGATTGAGATGGGAGTGAGATAGGAGTGTAGCCTATCTCCAATGTTGTTCAATCTGAACATTGAGCAACTAGTAAAGGAAACAATAGAAAAATTCGTCGGAGTAGGTATTAAAATCCATGGAGAAGAAATAAAAGCTATTAGGTTCGCCGATGACATTGTAATTCTGTCAGAGATAGCAAAGACAGCAGTTGTATGGAATGGACAGTGTCTTGGAAGCAGGATATAAGATGAACATCAATAAAAGCAAACCCCAGGATAATGGAATGTAGCCGAATTAAGTCTGGCGATGCTGAGTGAATATGATTAGGGAAAAAAATGGTTCAAATGGCTCGTGATTTGTCAATTCAGTTTTAAATTGGTTCAAATGGCTCTGAGCACTATGGGACTTAACATCTGAGGTCATCAGTCCCCTAGAACTTAGAACTACTTAAACCTAACTAAATAAGGACATCACACACATCCATACCTGAGGCAGGATTCAAACCTGCGACCGTAGCAGCAGCGTGATTCCAGACTGAAGTGCCAAGAACCGCACGCCACACCGGCCAGCAGAGGAGTTTGTGGCACAACTTGACTAGAAGAAGGGACTGGTTGGTAGAACATGTTCTGAGGCATCAAGGGATCACCAATTTAGTATTGGAGGGCAGCGTGGAGGGTAAAAATCGTAGAGGGAGACCAATACATTAAACAGATTCAGAAGGATGTAGGTTGCAGTAGCAACTGGGAGATGAAGAAGCTTGCACAGGGTAGAGCAGCATGGAGAGCTGCATCAAACCAGTCTCTGGACTGAAGACCACTAAAACAACAACAAACAAGCTCATGTGAAAGATTTGTGATTAATTATGTTTTGCACTTTTCCACATTGCTTTTCTATTCTTTTCCAATATCTTAATTTTCTAAGTTAAGATGATGAACAGGATTTAAGAAAGAAAAATAATCATTAAATTCTGTGGGCTCCTAAAACATTTGTATAATTATTGGATTAAAATATCAACAGAAGCATTAAAAACTACGACTTGAAAAGGCTTTAGTATAGCCACAATTCTATGATCTACAGAAAGCTCATCAATTTTTTTTTTCAAATTATGGGTATGTGTTGAGTTCTTATTAGGATTAATGTTTCAAACTTTCGCTTCTTATACAACAATTTCAAAATTGTTACTTAGAGTGACTATATTGTTTCATGCAGCTTGAAGGAGTTGAGAGATATTATTTGTAGCAGCATTAGGAGACTGCAGTTGTTTGGAAACTAACCTTGTTTTCCAAAATCTTGCTTTCAAGTGCTAGAGTCAGGACTAAATCAGAAGTTTCCATATTTTTATTAAATTAGGAGCTTCTTCCCCCTCTGCATTCATATTACTCTTTAGAATGATACTGGAGGGACACTGCAAAATTTGTATTAGACTGTGTTTGATTAATAAGAATGAATCAAACCTGGAAGACCATCTAGATAGGAGCAGTTGCCTCAGAGTCGTAGCAACACATCTGTCAGTTGCTACTGTTTCATTTACTTGTTGCTGCCGAACTACAGAAACACTAAGCAAAATATAAATGCATTTATTATCTCATAAAACTCTTTCAGTTCCACTGTACTCATGACGGACTCATTTAGTACTAAATTTAAATTAGGTGTTAAACAATTTATAAGCTTAGCATTTGGGACACATTTTTAAATTCTTGACACCATAGTTGTGGAACCTTCGTATCCTTGACCTCTGCACTTATGCAGTTGTATTTTCATCTACTCTAAATCCGTTATTATCTCTTTTTCATAACTGTCACCATCATGGACCCCTTACCTCATGCAATCCTATAATTGATTCCTTTATTGGAAACTTCTTTCTGTCTGGTTTGATTAAATTCAGTTGCAGATATCTTACAACATCTCTAAATTGATCCCTTCTTCATAGATCATGAGTTGTGACTACAATAAGTGACAAGAACAGCTGTTATTTAATTTCCAGCCGGTGTGGCCGAGCAGTTCTAGGCGCTTCTGTCTGGAACCATGCAACCGGTATGGTCGAATGTTCAAATCCTGCCTCGGTCATGGATGTGTGTGATGTCCTTAGGTTAGCTAGGTTTAAGTAGTTCTAAGCTCTAGGGAACTGATGACCTCAGATGTTACGTCCCATAGTGCTCAGATCTAATTGAACCATATTTTTGTCATTTAATTTCACCAGTAATCTGCTCATAAATGCAATCATTTAACAGTTGTATCATCTTGCTTTGAAATTATGGGCTCAACTATTTTAGCTGAGCTATTTTATTTCAGTTTTTTCATTTGAAAAATGTACCCTCAGAACAGGATAGCATGTGGAAAGGAAGTCCATTGTATTTAAGAAATTGGCATTCTGTTCCCTATTTCAGAAACATGATGGCTGTGGGAAGCTGTTTGATATAATGTCCTTGCTTCATCCAGTATTTCAGAAAGTATAGCTGCCATTTGAACATGCCTTTCATTGAAAAGTGTGTTAGTGCGCTGTCCAGTCACATTAGAGTGACCACCTGTCAAAAGTCTGAACAACCACCTTTTGCAGCACAGACCACTGCAAGACATGCAGGAAGAGAGTTGAAGTAGAACGTTTTTCAGATAGCACAAATATTTATTTACAACCGAGCAAGTGATTTATAATGCTGAAAGACTCATTATGACTGCAAAGATAGATTCTCTCTGACTGATCATATACAAACTCTGTAGATAGTAAGTGGAACATTATGTGCAGTGGGATCACAGTGGAATTGTAATTACTGGCATTGTTGTATGCTGCCATTTTGAATACAGAATGTAGATTTATGAATTATGATAATGTTTCATCTTGTACAAGGGGATGATGGATACTGGAATGTAACTAGGAAAATCGTTTGTGGAAAATTATAATTTCATGACTGGAAAAGATATGTTCAGTTCTCTGCTTATTTTAACTTATCCCTTGTTTGCAGCTTGTAACATTATTTGGTGCATCCTAACTTGTAGGGAACTTTGTATCCTAGGAAATCAGTAGAGCTGCACCACAGTCGTTTGTGCTTATTTTAAGAGATTAAATTCTGGACTTTATCGACATTGGTACACAACTTGGACATTGATCCCCATGCTGCAGGGTGAGTGCATCGTAGCACCTAAGATGGTTTCGCCTCAACAAACAATTGTACCTCTGACCATTTTAAGAATTTTCAGAGTCGACGATCACCGAAATTCTGCAGAGCCACAGAGATTTTGTTCCAGGCAGAGTAATTTATTTTATACCTGGAAGAGCGGGAGATAATTGTGTAAAAATATTTGAGAAGTGACTTCTTTCACCCAAAAGTTTTCATTCAAGTAACTACATATTATTCAGCCATAATAATTTAACTTCAACATTCACCGGGGAAGGGAAGAGTCAGCGAGATTCTGGAAGCACCAACAGAAATGTGGAATCATGCCTACTCCAATGATGTAGCCAGCTGCTCTAGGTTGCTCGGCTGATCGAGGTGGTTGCACAGATTCTTGATTGGATTTAAACCCAGGGAACTCGGTGGCCAGGTTTTATGACAGACTCGTCCTGGCGTTCTTCAAACCAAGCATGTCTACTGTGAGTCATATGGCATGTGAGTGAAATGTCTTTCTAGCTGATGTCATTGTGCTAATGAAAAAGAAACTGGATATAGAGAGGATATGGTCTCCAAGGCTAGATGCATACATGTGTTGATCCACTGTGCCTCCCAGAATGACGAGATCATCCAGGGAATGTCACACAAAAATCCCCCAGATCATAGTGCTCCATCCCGTTTGCTAGGTGTTAACTCTCAGACATTTCATGATGCACACGTCAATGGCCATCTGTGATGGAGTATAAAACCTGATTCATCTTTAAAGTCTACCTCTTGCCACTTGTTGCTGGTATTGGTATGCCAGTTCCAGCCTTCATCGGCAATGAGCAGCAATCAGTGTGGATGCGTTAACCAGGCACCTTCTTTGGAGACTCATATGCAGCAACTTTTGCTCAACAGTCATTGAGGAGACACTGTTGGTACTCCCCACCCCCCATGGTTCATATCTGGGTGGTCAGTTGCTCGACAGTTGTACGTTTGTTCACTCATACACACAAATCTTCACAGCCATCGTTCACCCTTTTCATCTATGGCCGGTGTTGTTTCACATTTGCCTTGGTGCGATTTTAGATAACGGCATTTTGCCATGCATGCTGTGTAATGTGTCGACAGAATTGCCGACACAGTGTTATTTTGAGGGGGCCGATATGCACGCTATAAGCTCCCGCAGAATATCTTGAAGACTGAAACAGGACGCTCAATGAATGCAATAAAGAAAAGTGCGTTGCTTTTGGAATACTTAACTTTAATCTATCCTTGTTGTATACATCGTTCTTCTTGTTGAGACATGCTTTAGACGATAATTATCCATTGCTATGTAGAGCTAATGGCGCCTTGCTAGGTCGTAGCCATGGACTTAGCTGAAGGCTATTCTAACTATCTGCTCGGCTACTGAGCGATGCTTCGTCAGTCTAGTCGCTAGCAATGTCGTCCGTAATAACTGGGGCGAGTGCTAGTCCGTATCTCGAGACCTGCCTTGTGGTGGCGCTCGGTCTGCGATCACACAGTGGCGACACGCGGGTCCGACATGTACTAATGGACCGCGGCCGATTTAAGCTACCACCTAGCAAGTGTGGTGTCTGGCGGTGACACCACAGTGTTCAGTAAACACAGCAGCATGACAACAATTTCCAAACTTTGCCGTTTTTGATTTGCTTCCATCCTTGCCCTGAAAGCCAATAATCATGTCCTTTTGGAAGTCAGATAAATTGCTCTGCATCCACATTACGACAATGATGTACTGTTTGCCACGTCCCCCCAAATATGCTTTATATACCTTCCAATGCAAGTGTTGCCACCTGCGTTTGTGAGTGTATGTTGACACTGAATGTAGGTGGACATCACTTTAATGTGACTGGACTGTGTAGTTTTGCCACGTTTCCATGCGCTATAAATACTACACGCAAAAGTTGTATGTATTTTTATTTTCCTGCTTATACCTTACCAGTTATTAATTTGTCCAACTTGCAACGTATTTTCTCCATCTCTATATAGCCAGAAACACTACACAGTATGTTGAATTTAACCCTTTGACTGCCGCGGACGTGTGAACCCGTCATACCTCGCCATTCCCCTGGCGCGCCGGGCGTGTATACACGTGGCCTTGGGAGTTAGGCGCGCAGAGTCACAGCTACCTGAGCGCTATGGACGCGTATACACGCAGAGCTGTCTTTCCGCCCTGATCTTCTAGTACCTGTTCAGTGGTCTGACTGTGTAGTTCGAGAGTGCATATATCTTTGTTGCTGTGTTCGCTCTTTGCAGAATTCGACTTGGATTCCCGTATTTTCGTCAGTTTCATTGTTTTCTACTTGAGAAATGTCACGTCGCCGTGATTGCACAGATAAAGAAATCCTGGATATGCTCACTAAGAGTGACAGTGAGTGTGAATTATCTGACGTTGCTAACAGTGATGAGTCTTCAACAGCCTTAGTCCTCAGCCCTTTACATCAGAGGGGAGAGCAAGAATTACAGTCAGCAGTTCCTCTGAATTCGAGGAATCAGAAAGTGACAGTGAATCGGTTCAGAAAAGAGCGTGCTTAAGTGACACATTTGACTGGAAAGAAACAGATTTCCAGCCGTTATATCATTATTTCGATGACTCGAGTTCACGACACAAATGTCAATTAGACACTGACCCAAGCATTCTTCCATTTTTTGTGATATTTATGTCTCAAGAATTGTTGCAATTTATTGCAGACGAAACAAATCGTTTTTACATTTACACCAGAGAAAATTCTACAGAATCTGTGAATTCTAGATTAGATTAGATTAGTACTTGTTCCATAGATCATGAATACGCCACTTTGTAATGATGTGGAACGTGTCAGGTTAATAAAAGACGTCTATACAAGATATTACGTTAGACAAAATATTACATGAGACTCAATATTTTTAATTTTTTTTCTTTTTGTGGAGGTTGGGAAATTACCCACTTACTATATCCAAAAATTCATCTAATGAGTAGAAGGAGTTGCCATTAAGAAATTCTTTTAATTTCTTTTTAAATGCTCGACTGTCAAAGTGAAAAGACACTGGATTTGAGGAAATGTATTGTTTTGTTGCTGTTTGACTTCTAATGGCGCAAGTTAAGAAGTTAAAATTAAGTGATTATTGGTCCAGAGATACACTTTTGAACACACCAGTTTTCAGCGAAATTATGTCCCGAGACCGTTTCTGTGTACTTCTGAGAATGTTACACTTCAGTGATAACTCTGCGAGTACTGGAGGCGACAGTCTATTTAAAATTAGGACGATTGTTGTCAAGTTCGTACAACGTATCGTAATTTATTTCGCCCACATCATAAGTTTTGTTTAGATGAAAGTCTCTTGCTGTTCAAAGGACGATTATCTTTTAAGCAATTTATTCCAACCAAGCGAAGTAGATTCGGAATAAAGACATTTGTACTGTGTGACTGTCAGAGTGGGTATATTTTAGATTTTATTGTATATACGGGCGCAACAACAGAAATTGGGTTCCACAATTTGGGAAAAAGTGGCAACATAGTGGCAACTCCTATGGCTCCATATTGGAACAGGGTCATATTCTATATGTCGACAACTGGTACCCCTTGGGCTTCACAACCATGGAACATGCACATGTGGCACTGTTCGTAAGAACAGGCGCAACATGCCAAAACTGAAGAAGAAATTAAAATGAGGAGAAACTGAGTTTAGGTCCACTGACAAGGTCCTTGCTCTCAAGTGGTGCGATAAGAGAGAGGTGTCCTTGCTGTCAAGTGGTGCGATAAGAGAGAGGTGTACATGTTGACCACAAGTCATTCAACACAGATGATTGAAACAGAGAAGACTGACAGAAATACTGGCGAAAAAATAAAGAAACCGCAATGTATTGTAGATTACAATTCGAGTATGGGTGCAGTTGACTATTGTGACATGTTACTGAGTTCAGTGGAATTAGTGCTTAAGATTGTGAAATAGTATAAGAAACATTTTTCTCACATTCTGGATTTGTTTATTCTAAACGGTCTTTCTCTCCACCGGTCGGTGGCAGGGCGAAAAATGGCACTCGCAGAGTTTCACCTTTCTCTCGTAAGGGACATAGTAGAAAAATTTGCTACAGAACGGAGAAAATCTGGTAGGGGAAGGCGCTACGATAACGAGAATCCTCTTGCGATTCACAGGGAGATATTTTCTGGCTGTTATCGTGAGTGAACATTCGCAGAAAAGTACGCTGATGCGCAGATGCGTGGTTTGCACGAAACAGAAAGTGCGCCGGGCAACTAGATACCAATTCAAAACTTGCAACGTTCCATTATGTGTTGCACCCTGCGTTGAGACTTATCATACAAAGAAGCATTACTAATCATTGGGAACTAATTCTGAGATAATTTATTGACGCTTCTGAATGAATAACTAAAAAAGGCAAAAATGTAAAAAAAAATTATATAAATCTATTTTTAACTTCGCCAGTGCCGGTCCAAGGACTGGATAGATAAGAAGGATGGGAAATAGATGCAACAGGTGTAAAATTACTCAACCGAAGCCTGACGTCTTCATATGTAGCAGTTTACTGGCAGGTGAACGGACTTGGTGATTGAGATGGCGCAATATCTGTACTGTGGCAAATGTAATTACACCTAGTACATTGCGCCAGTATAAGACCCATACATTAATCTGAATATGATACATTTAAATTATTAACACGTAACATGGACAGTTATATTCTTTTATCCTTAGTAGTACAAATGTAGATCACACTCGATCTACTTGTATGAAACATGTTTTCCATAACAGATTTAAACGCCTTTGATCAACGAGAAACAACATGACAAAGTTAAAACTCTTTTCTCACTGTGATTTTTCTTGCTACTTATCCTCTGTTGTCAGCTAATATTGAAAATTGGGGCTTAAAATTTGTTGTTCGAATAAGACTGGCTGTGAAGCATTAATAGAAACTAGTATTTGAAAAAGAAGTATCGAATACACCCTGCGTTCATCTTTTCATAAAAACCAACAACTTTGTGACTAATTTGTAGATTATTGGAAAATAGTAAGGGAATAAAAATGTTTATTCCTTATCGTTGTGCAGTCAATCTGTTGTTGTTGTGGTCTTCAGTCCAGAGACTAGTTTGATGCTGCTCTCCATGCTACTCTATCCTGTGCAAATTTCTTCATCTCCCAGTACCTACTGCAACCTACATCCTTCTGAATCTGTTTAGTGTATTCGTCTCTTGGTCTACATCTATGATTTTTACCCTCCACGCTGCCCTCCAATACCAAATTGGTGATCCCTTGATGCCTCAGAATATGTACTACCAGCCGATCCCTTCTTCTAGTCAAGTTGTGCCACAAATTTCTCTTCTCCCCAATTCTATTCAATAGCTCCTCATTAATTATGTGATCTACCCATCTAATCTTCAGCATTCTTCTGTAGCACCACATTTCGAAAGCTTCTATTCTCTTCTTGACTAAACTATTTATCGTAAATGTTTCACTTCCATACATGGCTACACTACATACAAATACTTTCAGAAACGACTGCCTGACACTTAAATCTATACTCGATGTTCACAAATTTCTCTTTTTTCAGAAACGCTTTCCTTGCCATTGTCAGTATAAATTTTATATCCTCTCTACACGACCATCATCAGTTATTTTGCTCCCCAAATAGCAAAACTCCTTTACAAATTTAAGTGTCTCATCTCCTAATCTAATTCACTCAGCAGCACCCGACATAATTCGGCCACATTCAATTATCCTGGGGTTTGCTTTTGTTGATATTCATCTTATATCCTCCTTTCAAGACACTGTCCATTCCATACAACTGCTCTCTTTGCTATCTCTGACAGAATTACAGGCCGGCCGGTGTGGCCGTGCGGTTAGAGGCGCTTCAGTCTGGAACTGCGTGACTGCTACGGTCGCAGGTTCGAATCCTACCTCGGGCATGGATGTGTGTGATGTCCATAGGTTAGTTAGGTTTAATTAGTTCTAAGTTCTAGGTGACTGATGACCTCAGAAGTTAAGTTGCATAGTGCTCAGAGCCATTTGAACCATTTGAACAGAATTACAATGTCATCAGTGAACCTCAAAGTTTTTATTTCTCCTCCATGGATTTTAATTCCTACACCGAATTTTTCTTTTGTTTCCTTTACTGCTTACTCAATATACAGATTGAATAATATCAGGGATAGGCTACAACCCTGTCTCACTCCCTTCCCAACCACTGCTTCCCTTTCATGTCCCTCAACTCTTATAACTGCCATCTGGTTCCTGTACAAATTGTAAACAGCCTTTCGCTCCCTTTGAAAGAGAGTATACCAGTCAACATTGTCAAAAGCTACTATAAATCTACAAATGCTAGAAACGTAGGTTTGTCTTTCCTTAATCTATTTTCTAAGGTAAGTCGTAGGGTCAGTATTGCCTCACGTGATCCAATATTTCTACGGAATCCAAACTGATCTTCCCCGAGGTTGGTTTCTACCAGTTTTTCCATTCGTCTGTAAATAATTCGTGTTAGTACTTTGCAACCACGGCTTATTAAACTGATAGTTCAGTAATTTTCACATCTGTCAACACCTGCTTTCTTATATTTTTTCTGTCTCATACACCTTGCTCACTAGATGGTATAGTTTTGTTAGGCCTGTCTCTCCCAAGGCTATCATTAGTTCTAATGGGATGTTGTCTACTCCCGGAACCTTGTTTCGACTTAGGTCTTTCAGTGCTCTGTCAAACTCTTCACTCAGTATCATACCTCCTATTTCATCTTCATCTACATTCTCTTCCATTTCTATAATATTGTCCTCAAGAACATCGCCCTTGTGTAGACCCTCTATATACTCCTTCCATCTTTCTGCTTTCCCTTTTTGCTTAGTACTGGGTTTGCATCTGAGGTCTTGATATTCATGCACAGCGTTCTCTTTTCTCCAAAGATTTCTTTAATTTTCCTGTAGGCAGTATCTAACTTACCCCTAGTGATATGCGCCTCTACATCCTCACATTTGTCCTCTAGCCATCCCTGCTTAGCCATTTTGCACTTCCTAACGATCTCATTCTCGAGACGTTTGTATTCCTTGTGCCTGCTTTATTTACTGCATTTTTGTATTTTCTCCATTCACCACTTAAATTCAATATTTCTTCTGTTACTCAAGGAGTTCTACTAGTCTTCATCTTACTACCAACTTGACCCTCCGCTGCCTTCACTACTTCATCCCTCAAAGCTACCCATTTTTCTTCTAGTGTATTTCTTTCCCCCATTCTTGTCATTTGTTCCCTTATGCTCTCCCTGAAACTCTGTACAACCTCTGGTTTAGTCAGTTTATCCAGGTCCCATCTCCTCAAATTCCCTCCTTTTGCAGTTTCTTCAGTTTTAATCTACAGTTCATAACCAATAGATTGTGGTCAGAGTCCACATCTGCCCCTGGAAATGTCTTACAGTTTAAAACCTGGTTCCTATATCTCTGTCCTACCATTATATAATCTATCTGATACCTTCTAGTATCTCCAGGTTTCTTCCATGTATACAACCTTCTTTCATGACTCTAGAACCAAGTGTTAGCTATGATTAAGTTATGCTCTGTGCAAAATTCTACCAGGCGGTTTCCTCTTTCATTCCTTACCCCATTCCATATTCACCTACTACGTTTCCTTCTCTTCCTTTTCCTACTGTCTAGTTCCAGTCACCCATGACTATTAAATTTTCGTCTCCCTTCACTATCTGAATAATTTCTTTTATCTCATCATACAGTTCATCAATCTCTTCATCACCTGCGGAGCTAGTTGGCATATAAACTTGTACTACTGTGGTAGGCGTGGGCTTCGTATCTATCTTGGCCACAATAATGTGTTCACTATGCTATTTGTAGTAGCTTACCCGCATTCATATTTTCCTATTCATTATTAAACCTACTCCTGCATTACCCATATTTGATTTTGTATTTATAGCTCTGTATTCACCTGACCAAAAGTCTTGTTCCTGCTGCCACCGAAGTCAATCTCTTGCATTCTAAATTTCATTTTCATCATGCGTTCACACAACTAGACATGCTAACCCGAAGTTTACATTGTTTTCTGGCCTGATTTTCACTCCAAACTTTCATTCCAGTTATACAGCTTGGTATGTTTAATGGAGCATAGCTTTTAGCAAAACCGGAACGGAAATACCGCATTTTTGACGTTTTTACAAAATCTTCAACTTTGTTCTTAATTCATTCAGTACTGAAAAGCGCTATAGAAATGAAGCTTTCTATTTAAGAACCCTGTGTTGTTAGGTTACTCCATTGCAAGTTTCACAATAGCATTAGTTCAGGGGATGCAAGAAGCCAAACTTCGAAATTTTTTCGGACGCCTTTTTTTTGGCCGATTTTTCTACAATTTTCTGGCTCAATATGGCTCGTAAAATTCTTTTCATTATTGTCCTTAAGAGAACGCATATAGTTGTACAAGATAGCCAAATTTTATTTCTTTACAAAAAATTTTCCCGAGATATTACAGCTCAAAGTCGCCAAAAATTCACGTTGGCTCTGCGTGAGTCATATTCAGCCGAGAAATATTCAGCACAGGGCGGGTTGAATAGCGCGGGCTGATCTGCCCCCGGTGGCGGCTCTGAGAGACAGGCATGCAGCGCAGGCCACGCCGCCTCAGCGCACCAAGCAGGTGGCGCGCCTTCATCAGTCAAAGGGTTAAAATAGAAGGTATAGCGTAGCCAAAATCATTCATTTTTCTGACCTCTTTTAGTATACTCATTATAACAATCGCAGCTAAATGATCTTTTCATCTTAGTATCTTTACGGCAATGTCCCTGAGGCTTGCAAGGCCCGCTATTTATAATTTTTAGTTTTGTTTCTTAGTTCAATATACTTTTGGATAATTCACTATCAGTGATAATAAGTCCATGTTGCTGGTTATCATGGAATTGCGAAGAGCAGTCTTTTGGCAGTTAATCGTGGTTTATTGCTGGTGGTCCGTTTTCAAATTGTGCAGCACCAGAATTTACAATCAGTTCTTTTTTAGAGCTGGTATTGTGTCCTCAACAAACTTGCAAACTGTCAGAATCTTTAAATACTTCATTTTTGCAACTGTATTGACTCACCTTTTCAAAATTTAAATCATCAGGCTTTTCTCCAGTTTCACTTTCATTATTAATTTTTCTTACATATTCGTTCTGGGTGAGTAACTGATCACTGGAAGATTGTTTCTGTCTTCATCGTCTTTTTAACTTCTTCGTCTTGGCAGATTTTCAATTTTCTCTTTTGAGCATCACTTAAATATCACATATTTCTAGACATTGTGGTATTAAGTTAATGCAAACGTTTAAGAGCAACCCATCTAAGGAAAACCAGCAATATGTTTTACGTTAATGCATGCACAGCTCAGAAGAAGAGAAAATAATCTGCACTACATAGATAACTGATGTACATAGTGAAAGTGTTGTTAATAAAACTTCTCTATTTAAACTTGACTGAACTGCATGTGACTGCTTTAGTCTTTAAAAAAACTTGCATCTGACTGCGTATTTAACTGAACTGAACTTTATCTGACTGCATGAAAATATTGTTGGAAAATTAATACTCAAAATTCACATCTGACTGCATGAAAGTTTAGTGGTAAAAATAAATGAAAGTCACCAACCTGCATCTGACTGCGTCTGTAGACTTAGCTCGTGCACTCCTTCCCATTTAGCCGATAATAAAACATATATTCAACTCAGCCGTAGTGCAATGGCATAAAATTGTCATTCTAGATAACTTTACTCATTTTGGCCCTGTTTGTTACTTAATAAAAATTCTGTCCTGATCTGAATAATTTGCCAACTGTGCAATGGCATATAGATTATTTTACTTTGATAAATTAAATTATTAGCTTTACTCATGGTAACTTTACTTTAATGTACCTTTTGGTTCAATGGAATCACAGGATGGGAGAACGACATAAGGTGTGAGATGAAACTCTAATTCTATCTAAAAAAATATTTATTGTTCAAACTTTTAAGGCACATGTCGCTTATTGCATCAACAATAGGATTTCTATCTAGCTTTTAGACATTATTTAACCAAAGAAAACCTATTTTATTAACTATTCTTTCTAGTTTCCCCAGGTATGTGGCGAGTTCTGCTCAATATATAGCTTATTATGTGCGTAGCGCCAATTCTTACTTTGATGCTGTCACGACTCGGCTGCCTCCTGCAGGCATATAGCTCCAACTCGAAACACGTATGCTGTCTCTGCGCATCTCCTGATTCTCCTCACCACTCAAACTTTTACCGCGTGCACCCCGCTCTGTTAGCTGTCAAAGATCTTACTACTCGAAGATGTACTACTCGTCCAACCTTGCGGTTGGGAACTATCGACATTTTTCACTGGCTCTATCCTGATCGAATCTCAGCACATACCTTTCAATAGCAATGGTGGAATCCATGTACCGCATACAATACTAGCTGCCACGAACTGTAGTATTCTTGTTAACATTAAACAAGAAAGGGTACAGAATGTTTGCTGGTAAACTTCTGTTTGCTCCTCCTTAATGGGTCTCCATCATGGCTAAAGTGAATATAAGAGTACATTATTCAATAAACTGCTTAAGTCAGTTTCTATCCCTCAGAAATATGGGGCACCCTTCAAACACTCCCTCCTCCCTCCCCCCCCCCCCTTCCAGGCACACACGGTGGGATATTTGAGACTGTTATTTGCGCCACTTCATTTATATGGTATCCACCCCGATAGCTGATTGCTCAGCGTGACGGATTGCCGTCCTACAGGCCCAGGTTCGATTCCCGGATGGATTGGGGATTTTCTCTGCTCAGGTACTAGGTGTTGTGCTGTCTTCATCATCATTTCATCGCCATCTGGCGCGCAGGTTGCCCAATGTGGCGTCCAATGTGATAAGACCAGCAGCAAGGTAGCCGGACCTGTCCCACAAGGGCCCTCCATGCCAATGACGCCAAACGTTGATTTCCATTTCCATTTATATGATCATTCTTCCTGTACTTAGGCTAGAAAATTTAAAAAGAGAGATGGATAGGTTAAAATAAGATATAGTGGGAATTAGTGAAGTTCAGTGGTAGGAGGAGCAAGACTTCTGATCAGATGAAATATGGGTAATGCAGGAGTATGTTTTAGTAAGGAATAAAAAAAAATAAGAACACTAATAAGCTACTATGAACAGCATAGAGAACATATTATTGTAGCCAAGATACACACAACGCCCATGGCTACCACAGAGGTACAAGTTTATATGCCAACTAGTTCTGCAGATGATGTAGACTTTGAAGAAATGTATGATGCAATGAAAGAAATTATTCAGATAGGTAAGGGAGACAAAAAATTAATAGTCAGGGAGGACTGGAATTGGACTGTAGGAAAAAGAAGAGAAGGAAAAGTAGTAGGTGAATATGGACTGGGGGTAAGGAATGAAAGAGGAAGCCGCCTGGTAGAACTTTGCACACAGTGCAACTTAATCATAGCTAAAACTTGGTTTAAGAATAATGAAAGAAGGCTGTATACCTGGAAGAGACCTGGAGACACTAGAAAGTTTCAGACAGATTATACAGGGTAGCCCATTGATCGTGACCAGGCCAAACATCTCACGAAATAAGCATCAAACGAACAAACTACAAAGAACGAAAGTTGTCTAGCTTGAAGAGGGAAACCAGATGGCCCTATGGTTGGCCCACTAGATGCCGCTGCCATAGATCAAACGGATATCAACTGCGTTTTTTAAATAGGAACTCCTACTTTTTATTACATATTCGTGTAGTACGTAAAGAAATATGAATGTTTTAGTTGGACCACTTTTTTCGCTTTGTGATAGATGGCGCTGTAATAGTCACAAACATATGGCTCACAATTTTAGACGAACAGTTGGTAACAGGTAGGTATTTTAAATTAAAATACAGAACGTAGGTACGTTTGAAAATTTTATTTCGGTTGTTCCAATGTGATTCATGTACCTTTGTCAACTTATCATTTCTGAGAAGGCATGCTGTTACAGCGTGATTACCTGTAAATACCACATTAATGCAATAAATGCTCAAAATGATGTCCGTCAACCCCAATGCATTTGGCAATACGTGTAACGACATTCCTCTCAACAGCGAGTAGTTCGCCTTCCGTAATGTTCGCACATGCATTGACTATGCACTGATGCATGTTGTCAGGCGTTGTCGGTGGATCACGATGGCAAATATCCTTCAACTTTCCCCACAGAAAGAAATACGGGGACGTCAGATCCAGTGAACGTGCGGGCCACCGTATGGTACTTCGACTACCAATCCACCTGTCATGAAATATGCTATTTAATACCGCTTCAATCGCACGCGAGCTATGCTCCGGACATCCATGAAGTAGGAAGTATATCGCTATTGTCATGCAGTGAAACATCTTGTTGTAACGTCGGTAGAACATTACGTAGGAAATCAGTATACATTGCACCACTTAGATTGCCATCGATAAAATGAGGGCCAATTATCTCTCCTCCCATAATGCCGCACCATACATTAACTCGCCAAGGTTGCTGATGTTCCACTTGTCGCAGCCATCGTGGATTTTCCGTTGCCCAATAGTGCATATTATGCCGGTTTACGTTACCGCTGTTGGTGAATGACGCTTCGTCGCTAAATAGAACGCGTGCAAAAAATCTGTCATCGTCCCGTAATTTCTCTTGTGCCCAGTGGCAGAATTGTATACGACGTTCAAAGTCGTCACCATTCAATTCCTGGCGCAGAGAAATATGGTACGGGTCAATCGGTGTTGATGTAGCATTCTCAGTATCCACGTTTTTGAGATTCCCGATTCTCGCGCAGTTTGTCTGCCACTGACGTGCGGATTAGCCACGACAGCAGCTAAAACACCTACTTGGACATCATCATTTGTTGCAGGTCGTGGTTGACGTTTCACATGTGGCTGAACACTTCCTGTTTCCTTAAATAACGTAACTGTTCGGCGAACGGCCCGGACACTTGGATGATGTCGTCCAGGATACCGAGCAGCATACATAGCACACGCCCGTTGGGCATTTTGATCACAATAGCCATACATAAACACGATATCGACCTTTTCTGCAATTGGTAAACGGTCCATTTTAACACGGGTAATGTATCACGAAGCAAATACCGTCCACACTGGCGGAATGTTACGTGATACCACGTTCTTATACGTTTGTGACTATTACAGCGCCATCTATCACAAAGTGAAAAAAGTGGTCCAACTAATACATTTATATTTCTTTACGTACTACACAAATATGTAATAAAATGGGGGTTCCTATTTAAAATAACGCAGTTGATATCCGTTTGACCTATGGCAGCACTATCTAGCGCCATCTGGTTTCCTCCTTCATGCTAGATGAGTTTCGTTCTTTGTAGTTTTTTCGATTGACACATAATTCGTGAGATATTTGGCCTGGTCACTATTAATGGACCACCCTGTATAATGGTAAGACAGAGATTTAGGAACCAGTTTTTATATTGTAAGACATTTCCACGAGCAGATGTGGACTTTGATCACAATCTAATGGTTATGAACTGTAGATTAAAGCTGAAGAAACTGCAAAAAGGTAGGAATTTAAAGAGATGGGACCTGAATAAACTGACAGAACCAGAGGTTGTGGAGAGTTTTGGGGAGAGCATTAGGGAACAATCGATGAGAACAGGGGAAAGGAATACAGTAGCAGAAGAATGCGTACTTTGAGAGATGAAATAGTGAAGGAAGCAGGGGATCAAATAGGTTAAAAAACGAGAGCTAGTAGAAATCCTTGGGGAACAGAAGAGATAATGGATTTAATTGATAAAAGGAGAAAATATAAAAAATGCACTAAATAAAGCAGGCGGAAGGGAATACAAATGAATCAAAAATAAGATCGACAGGAAGTGCAAAATGGCTAAGCAGGAATAGCTAGAGGAAATGTAAGGATGTAGAAGCATGTAGGGATAAGATAGATACTGCCTACAGGGAAAATAAAGAGGCCTTTAGAGAAAAGAGAACCACCTATATGAATATCAAGAACTCAGATGGAAAACCAGTCCTAAGCAAAGAAGGGAATGCAGAAAGGTGGAAGGAGTATATAGAGGGTCTATACAAGGGCGATATACTTGAGCGCAATATTATGGAAATGGAAGAGGATGTAGATGAAGATGAAATGGGAGATATGATAGTGCATGAAGAATTTCGTGGACCATTCAAAGACATAATTTGAAACAAGCACCTGGGACTAGACATCATTCCATTAGAACTATTGATAGTCTTGGGAGAGCCAGCCATGACAAAACAGTTTCATCTGGTGATCAAGATGTATGAGACAGGCGAAATACCCTCAGACTTCAAGAAGAATATAATAATTCCAATCCCAAAGAAAGCAGGTGTTGACAGGTGTGAAAATTACTGAACTATCAGTATAATAAGTCATGGGTGAATATACTAACACTAATTCTTTACAGACAAATGGAAAAATTGGTAGATGCCGACCTCAGGGAAGATCAGTTTGGATTCCAGAGAAATGTTGGAACACACAAAGCAATACTGACCCTACGACTTATCTTAGAAGAAAGTTTAAGGAAAGGCAAACCTATGTTTCAAGCATGAGTAGACTTAGAGAAAGCTTTTGACAATGTTGACTGGAATACTCTCTTTCAAATCCTGAAGGTGGCAGGGGTAAACTACAGGGAGCAAAAGGCTATTTGCAATTTGTACAGAAACCATATGGCAGTTATAAGAGTTGAGGGGCATGAAAGGGAAGCAGTGGTTGGGAAGGGAGTGAGACAGTGTTGTTGCCTGTCCGCAATGTTAGATAATTTGTATAATGAGCAAGCAGTAAAAGAAACAAAAGAAAATTTTGGAGTAGGAATTAAAATCCTTGGGTAGGAAATAAAAGCTCTGAGGCTCGGTGATGACGCTGTAATTCTGTCAGAGACAGCAAATGTCCTGGAAGAGCAGCTGAACGGAATAGACAGTGTCTTGAAAGGAGGATATAAAATCAATGTCAACAAAAGCAAAACGAGAATATATATAATGTAGACTGGCTTTGGCAAGGAAAGTGTTAACATCAAGTGTAGATTACATGTCAGGAAGTATTTGTATGGAGTGTAGCCATGTATGGAAGTGAAACATGGATGATAAATAGTTTACACAAAATGAGAATAGAAGTTTTCGAAATGTGATGCTAGATAATATATATGTATATACACCGAGAGAGAGAGAGAGAGAGAGAGAGAGCGCATGTAAAGGGGAAAGGTTGTTAGCAAGAATCTTGAGAAGTTCCTGACCACTTTCCTTCAAATTTTTACATGATACTATTACAAACATTCAGGCAGACATATCCTACCCATTTTTCTAATAAATATATAGGATCTATATAATGGGGAATCATTGCTGGCAACAAACTAGAAAAGTCCTTAACCAATCTACTTCACATATTCCATGACATAAGCATTTGGACAAATATAGGTTGTATATTTTTAAATATATTTGTAATACAAAAAGAAGGGAAAAGTTGTCAGCAAAACTCTCAAAAATTCTTCAAATACTCTAGTTAACATAGGCTATAAACTTTTTCAAACAACAATGTAAAAGTTTTCTATTACAGCTGGTTGCAAGAAAGAAAATTCTGTGCTGTGAAATTGTATTTCGTTTTCTTTCTCACAGGCAGTTTTAATTGTGATAGCAAGGCATTTAAAAGTAATGTGACCTATGTATATAATTTTTAACAACAATGTATACACAACTATTTTCTGTTTTGTTTTCTTTTTCACAATCGGTTTTAACAGAAAGTAGGAATATTTTATTTATGGCTTCTGTCCTTATGTTTAGAACACTATTATGGAAGCTATATTATCCAAAACTTTGTAATCCTACCCAATTCCGGACTAAAACTATACTAAAGAGGGTCATTGAAGCTGTTATCTTCACAGATCTATTAGCAAGAGAGGTCTCTCATACCCCTTACACCAGTGATCCCAACCAATTTACTGGTTGATTTTAAATGGCTTCCATTCTCATCAAGGCTTCATTGGCAATAACAATAAAAAAGGTTTAAGGTTAGAGAGAGAGGCAGAAATAGATGGGCAGTTAGGGGGCGAGGAAATTGAGATGGGGGAAGGAAAGAGCAATGGACAGAGAAACAGGAGAAGAGGTGGAGGGAGGTATGTGAGGAGGAGATGGATGGGGAGAGGGTGGTAGAGGTGATGGACACATAGATTGAGAGGAGGAAGAGATCAACAAAGACAGGCAGAGGATGAGGAGATGGACAGAGAGTGGAAGAAGAAGATCAGTGCATATATCTGACTCCCTTGCATAGGCCCTATTCAGCAACTGTGAAGCACTATCGGATTTGTTAGTTATTCACTACAAAGTCAATCATAAAATGTGGTGAGATTCCTCTGAATAAGAGATGACGTCTCTGATTTTAATTTGTTCGTCTTCAACAATGAAAACCACATCTAACTATATCACATTCATTCACTTTGATGTTACTGACAGATTTTAAAGATCATGCACTCAAAAAACAGGCAGTGGCGATTCGAAATTCCTATTCCGACGAAATATTTCCCTTGATGCGCTATTAAACACTGTATAATCCAACTTCGCTTATTTCTGATTCACAGCCCATTCACTACATATAGCCCTGTCCAAGTGTGCCCCACTACTGCTTTCAGGCGCTCGCTACTAACTTACATTGTTGTTGTGACATGACAATGCCCTGTCCTCTGCAAAGGCGGTAGACTGCAGGAAGTTCTAGATGCTAAGGCTGGCCAGCTGCTAGGTATTTCATTGGCAAGAATATCGATTATGGTATCCTTACAACAAGAATAACTCCTTAGTAGTCTCTGTGACCGTCGTATTTAATTTACTCTTGTCTTTGCTGCCACTATAGAAACGATACCGAGGAGATCTGAATACTATCTCTAGATGCTTCTCTAAGTGCTGGTTCTCTACACTTTATAACTACTACTACTACTACTACTACTACTACTACGACGACGACGACGACGACGACGACGACGACGACGACGTGATCAGGCCCAGTGGACCGCACGCATCTACAAGTCTCCTCCCCCACTGTATTTTGTCCATTGCTGCTATCCGCCATCCGTCCACATCTATTGACACTTGGTTTACATCTTCATGGAGTCCATCCCTCCAACACTTCTTGGGTCTCCCTGGCGGTCTCTTTCCTGTAGGTGTGAAATCCAGGAGTTTCTGAGGCCATCTGTGATCCTCCATCCGTGCCAAATGGCTGGCCCACTGCATTCATTTGGCTTTTACAGTTCCTGCTATGCTGGTCTGCTGGTATAGTCCCTCAAGCTCTTGATTGTATCTGATCCTCCATTCCCCTGTATCTGCATCCAGAACCAGACCAAAGATCTTCCAAAGCACTTTTCTCTCAAAAACAAGGAGCTTATGGAAGTCCTGTTTCCGTATACTCCATGTCTCACAGCCATATAGAACAACAGGCTGGATCAGGGTTTTGTACAGTCGAATCTTCAACTGTCTGGAGAGATATCTGGACCGCAGCAGTTGTGCTAGGCTGTGGTAAGATCGGTTTCCTGTTTGTATTCTGGCATTGATATCTGCTTCACATGACGAGTTCTCAGTGAAAAGTGCCCCTAGGTCTTTGAATTCATGCACTCTCTTGTAGGACTGGTCCCCAACCTGCAGTGATTGTAGATGACAGCAGTCTGACAATGACCACACGTCATAACGATGTACTCTGTCTTGGCTTCATCTATTTTTAGCCCAAATTTGCTGGCAGCCTCTTTTAGTGCTTTGGTCATTTGCTCCAACTCCTCTTCCGACCTAGAGAGTAAACAGATGTCACCTGCATAGGCTAAGTATGCCAGTCTCTTTCCTTCGATTTCAATCCCTTCGTTCTCTTGGAAGGTCTTGCGTAAGATCTTCTCAAGAGTAAAGTTGAACAGGATAGGGGACAACCCATCTCCTTGACTGAGTACTGTCACAATTTCAAATTCCTCAGTTACGCGATTTCCCATCTTCACCTTTGCACGTGTTTCGTTCAGACTGATCTCTATCAGATTCCTCTGCCATACCAAACTCCGTTCAACAGTTGAGCAGGCTCTTGCGATGTATGCAATCATAGGCCTTCTTAAAAGCAACGAATAAAATATGCAAATCTTTACGATATTCATCCAGTTTCTCAGAGAGCTGCTGGAGACTGAAGATGTGATCTACTGTTGACCGTCGTGGCCAGAAACCTCCTTGGTACTCCCCAATCACTGATTCTGCCACTGGTTGAGTTCTATGTATGAGGCAATTGGACAGGATCTTATAGCAGACGTTAAGCAGGGCGATTCCTCGATAGTTGTCACATATCAGTTTGTCGCCCTTCTTGTGTATTTGACAAATCAGAGCTGTTTTCCATTCTCCTGGTAGTTCTTCTTTGGTCCATATTGCCTGTATCTGTCGGTGTATTTTTCTGCAAGTTTCTCTCCTCCTGCCAGCATCATTTCAGCCTGTATTTCATCTTCACCTGGACTCTTATTCTGCTTGAGGTGTCTGATTCTGGTTTTTATCTCATCTAGGGTAGGTGGGGGATAGTCTGCATTGGCTGTAATTCGGTACTGGAAATCAAACTGCAGTTAGGGTAGCAGCTGTCGAAAGTACTCTTTCCATCTCTCAGCTATGTCCCTATCGTTCGTAAGGATCTTATCATGGGAATCTTTGACAAATGTCTGCTTGGCCTGGTGACCTTTGCAGAGGTACTTCACCTTCAGAAACATTTCCCTAGTCTTTTGTCCTCTGAAGTCTGTTTCTGCTTCAGTGATGATATCCCATACGTATTTCCTCTTTGCTCTTCTCAGAGTTGCTTGTGTAGTCTTTTGGACCTCAAATTGTGCTTTGCCCTGTTCCAGATTTGTCCCCTTCAGCCACTTGCACCTGGCTTCCGTCTTCCTTTCCAGGGCATCTGCACATTCCTTTCCAAACCAGATCTTCTTGCCCACGGTGTTTCCCATGAGTGTTTCCTTTTCTGTATGCCTAACTGAGCTTTGGATGTTTTCCCACATTAGTTGAAGGTCCTGATTCGCGTCCATTTCACCGAGTGCTTCAAAGCAGTTACTAAGTTGCAACTGGTATCCAGTCTTCGTTCCTTCATCTTTTAGTTTCTACACATGGTACCTTTCCACTCTTTTTAACTTAGGCCCCGTTCTTCCTTTACACTGTATGTTTAAAAGGCCTCTGACCGGGAAATGATCACTCCCACCTTCAGCACCCTGCACTGTCTTAAGGTCTAACACCCATCTCTTGGCTCTGAGATCAATGGCAACATGGTCTATTTGATATATAATGTTCCCGTCTGGTGACACCCAGGTTCCTTTATGTATGTTTTTCCGCTGGAAGTTTGTGCTGGAGGTGAACAACCCTAATGATGTAGCGAAGCTGATGAACCTAACCCTATTGTTATTGCTTGCGTTGTGTAGACTGTACCTTCCTGTTGCGTCTTGGAATATTTGTTCTTTCCAAACCTTGGCATTCATATCACCAAGGAGGATCCTCAGGTGTCCATTTGGTATAGCGTCCATCACTGCCCCTAGCTGTGCATAGAACTCGTCTTTCACTTCACTTTCGCTCTCCTCTGTGGGAGCATGACAGTTCACAAAAGTCGCCTTAATATGCTTTACGTCCATTGTTAGAACAGATATTCTTGGGTTGACTGAAACGAACTCTGAAACATTAGTGGCCAAAGTCTTACTGACGCAGAAACCAGTGGCTAACAGATGACCTCATTCACAGGCTCCATACAGAATAGTACAGTTTCCAACATCAATGCTGCCAGCATCCTCCCACCGGATTTCTTGCACTGCAACTAGGTCTAGTTCGTACCTCTGAATTTCTTTGACAACACTGATTGCAGCTCCTGCCTTGAACAGACTCCTTACGTTCCACATTCCAAATCGTATACTGTTTCTTTGCCATTGACGTCGTGTATTTTTGTCAGTAAAGTTCCGAGGCTTACTTGTAGTCTTGACAGCATGTTTAATTTTTTACGAAGAGAGGGTGCTGGCCTCCCGTCCAACCTGCGGTGTTACTCTCACAGCTTTCAGGATTGCTGGCTTTTCTTAAGGGGTGGGTTCCTCTCAGGAGTTGGGTTAGAAGTAGGAATAAGAAAATTGGCCAAGGGATGCCGACAGGGGAGGAGACACAAGTAAGTGGAAGCAATGTCAGACTCAGCTCAGGTCCCCGCGGACGCCACCCACGTGCTTCTAGCTGAAGTCCCCTGTCGAGAAATACTTGGCAGCTATCTTCAAACACCTCTCAATTCAATTTTCCAGCATTTCAGTGATGCTCACATGTGTGGGTCAAACAAATCTGTTTATGTTTAATATCAATTGTTCGTCGTATTCAGTATGGGGTTATCTACACTTAAGAAATATACTAAGATGAAACGCACAAGTCATGTATAAATTCACCTCACGATTTCTGTCGCCTTATTATGGCGTTTCTGTATGGGACTGTTGCTCCCTATGTCGTTAAAATACTGTGTTGTGTATGTAGTGATGCTGAGATCACATATCTGTAGGTGTGTTACAGGGAAGAATATGGAATCCTCGAAGTGATTAAGCACTAGCAACCCGATCTTTGCACTTCAGATCTGCAACAAATCACTCTCAATCATATGCAGTGTTCCGTAAATCCCAAAGTGAAGGAGAGGCTCCAGGAATGTGGAACAAGTCAATTTGCACATAAACAGATCAACCACTGCTGGCTACCCCTATAAAGTGTACTATCAACAAATTGTGACTAGCGCTAATCCACTCAAACTGTTAACTATGGTAGTTATCAATGGATGTAAGAAGTTAAACAGCTAAGGCATAATATAAAAAAATTACACTTCTCCTCATTCTATACTGCACAGTAGCTGGTTTAATCTAAACTTTAATCAAATTGTTCACGTCACACTATGCAGAGCAATGTTAGCTTTCTATACACTGAAAAATTTCGGATCTGTATAATACAAATAATAGACATACATGGAATTTACATTCCTGAGGCCAAGTATGATCACAGACTGTAGGTGTGGCTAACTGGGTGTGTTTCTTCAGTATTTGAGAATTTTCAAATTCCTGTCTGATGTCTATTGACAACCTGTTACGGACTGTTGCATCAGAATAAAAGTTCCATTCTGTGCCTAGAAAGACATGCATAGTCGATATGAAAAGTATTTCCACTTCTAGTATTGCGGTTGTAAATTCCTGGATGCATACTAAATTCTGTCTTCACCTCAAGTCTCGTAAGGAAGTACATGTATTGGCAGGTGAGTTAAGCATCCCTAGGTCCTTGCAGAGGCTTCTGCAAGATGATCGCTTATTAGCTTTACGCCATATTCTTACTCTACGCTTCTGAAAAAGCAACTCTGCCTGCTGTTCAGCACAGAGTGAGGGTTTTCTGGGTTCCAACCGTGCCTCGCTTCGACGGGTAGACCAACTGAATAGCTGAACAGCTTAATAGGAAAAGACAGAGGAACGTAACAAAGAAAAAGCAGACACCCAAGAAGAGTTTCAGGTTCCTGCTGTATGTGTGTAGAAGCACCTCATGATTTCTGTCTGCGTTTTTCAAGTACTTTTTTGATAGCAATGTGATACGATTTGTGACGAGGTCCTTCCTTTAAATTATCGGAGTATATTAAATAGAATCATGCCCTGGGCAATAATAGGCACTCGTGCATCGGTTCTGACCAGTTGACAGTAGTTCCAATCTTTAAAAAGTATGAACTCCACATGAACATAAGTAGTCACCACGCAATTGGTGGTGTGTGACATACGTGATTGTGAATGACTTTGGTTAGATGTTTACTTCTGTGGATATACAGCGTTGTGTTGTGATTTTGATGTTTATCCGATATCGGAGAAATTGCGTTGGCTTCATGAGGAGTACGAGTAAATAAGGAAACTATCTTATTTAATTGCGCATTTGGCAGTAGTGACGAGCTGTTCTGGCAGAAAATTCACAAAGTCCAGGTTTCAGGCGTGAACTGTAATTATTACATACAGTGCATATATTAGAAAATTATGTGTGTGAACACCTTACGTGTTCAGGGTGGTGAGAGAAGTACACAGCGAACAGCAGGTAGTTCGCATTCAATTTGATAACGCGTCAGACAGGTAATTACGACGGTGGCATTGTTTGTGTTTATGTAGGCTACTTGTTGGTAGTGCATTAGTTGCCGCGTACTCGTTTTCTGTCAATTAATGCTTTGTGCTTTAGAGGGGCGATAGCGGGGCAGGAAGGATTGCATATTAATCAGGATTGCTCGCCGAAGACGTCGAAATGCCTTTCCTTGTTCCGTGGTTAGACATTGGTTGAGCAGCTTTCTACTTGGTGGTCTTGTTGCGTGTCTGGTCCTCTACTACGTTTACTTCGATCATCATGGTACGTTTCTCAAGTTTATTTGTGGTAATAACATTGTGTTTGGCATAATGTCACTGAGAACTCTTGCGTTTTTATAAGTGTTTGTTTTCTGCATAGAATGTGAGCTGGTACGATCTGACTCCAGAATCTCCGTGACAGGATGAAAGTCAGTAGGCCTAATTTTTTTTTTTTCATTTATGTGGATTAATATAGACCCACTACTGTATGACTGATTCTTTCAAATTATTAAATAACTCTGTAGTTAAAGCTCAGATTGTTAGCATTAGGGTTCTCTGTAGTTTGTTGCCATGAATGGTTCAAGAATTTATCATTTCTCAGAACTGTGCAGTTATTGCACCAATGAAGTTAATTCTTGTTAATGCCCAGCTCAGATATGACCCCATAAATAATCCAGTCACTGATACTGTGTGTTTGATTATGTAAAGTGAAGGTAGAGGGGGGGATAAAGGAAAAGGAAGGAATTACAGATGTTGGCTGCATTGGAATGAGCGGCAACAAGTGAAAATGTGTGCTGGACCAAGATTCGAATTGGGTATCACCTGTGTACAAGGCAGTTGAGTTAAGCACTGTGCCATCCAGACACAGTGTTTATTGCAGTTACACAGGGCTATCTCGACACAACTCCCAGCCAACCCACATTCCCACCTAGCTCAACCTATCCACAGTTTCCACCCCTGTCCTGCATTTGGGCTACTATGAAATTCCCACAGGAGGCCAAACGTAATTTTGCCACTACACTGAAGCTGTTGGATTCATTGCCCACCGAGGCAAATCAATTATAAGAGTGCTAGGTGACACCACATGGATACATCACACACTCATATAATTGATTGACCATGAATCCACCACCTTCATTGTGGATGTACAAATTCGGCGTCCTGTGGGAATCTCAAAGTAGCCTGCATGGAGGACATTGATGGGGACTGGATAGCTGACACTAAGTGGAAATGTGGGTTAGTCAGGAGGTGCACCGAGATAGTCTGTACAGTTGCAGTAAACACTGTGTCCAGATAGCGCAGCTTGTTAATGCAGCTGCCTAGTAAGCGGGAGATCTCAGGCTCAAATCTTCACACATTTTCACTTGTTGCCATGGATTCTGCATAAAGTCGCAATGCAGCTGACACCAGTAATTCCTTCTCTTTATGTTTCTCCACCCCCTTCACCTTCAGTTTACATAATAAATGTCACATAAGTGGATTCCACCTGGTGTCTGTTCTTTTGGACATGTCTGAAAAAACAGAAACTATGTAGTCATGTAGCCCAATTTACAATAAATTTAAACCAGAGGTGGTCAACCTTTTTTACCTACCACCCACTTTTGTATATCTGTTACTAATAAAATTTTCTAATCCTTGACTGGTTTCTTAGTAATGGTGATTTGTAAAAGTAGGGAAGTAACTTTACCGTACAAAATTTATAAACAAAATTATAGCAACTCAAACTGTATAATAGCAGTTATGTAACATTGTACTTTGTCAAAATGTTATGAAAACCTAATGAATATATTTTTAGAATCCCTACTGCCCACCATGAAAGGTGGGCAGTAGGTACCAGGCTGACTACCGCTTATTTGGGGATAGATGTTATACTACTGGAGAATAGCATTTCTTTTTGAAAGTAACTTGATTTTTTTTCCTCCTGCATTTAGTAATCTTAGACATCAGCTGTTGGTAATGACAATTCTGCAGCAAAAATTTGCATAAAGAAACATATTACTAATTATAGGTCCAGTAAATCAATGTGATAGAATTATTGAGCAGTTACTTATTGTTGTTCGGAAAAACATGGAATTCTTGTTATGTGAAGGACATGTTCATGTTGTAGAACCATTCCTATCATAAAATTTGTTCAATTACATGTAGTGCTGAACCATGTTTAAGTATCCATCAGTTTAATTTTCTGTGACAACCTGAAGTATATCTGTTCCCATAGTGGCTTTTGCCTTTCAGACAAAAACTAAGTTTCTACATATGTACAATGCATAACACAGTGAAGTGCATGGGAGGGGATACTCCCCTGTATACCATGTATTAGGGTTTCTTCCTGTTCCATTTGTATATGGAGCTCAGTTAAATCATTGCTTGGGTGCATTCATGTGCACTAATGGACTGATCTTACCCTTACGATCTCTGTAAGAGTGATACATAAATATATTCCCAGATTTCTTACTGAATACTGCTCCTTGAAATTTCATAAGTAATCATTTGTTGGATACTTGGCAATGGTCTTCAGGCATCTGCTAATTCATGACTTTCCACCATGAGTCAGACAAACATGTGACCTTTTGTGATACCCTCATTTTTAAATGTTCAGTGTCCCCTGTTTTTCATATTTGGTACCTTTGAAACTTAGGCAATATAAGATGAGTCACACAAGTATTTCATAAGCGTCCTCTTTGTAGACTAATTGCATTTTCTCAGTATTCTACCGGTGAACTGATGTCTACAATCTGCTTTACCTATGTTGTGCCTGTGTGATTATTCCATTTCGTATCTCCATAGACTGTTACACTCGGGTCTTTATATGAGTTGACTGACTTCATCTGTGGCTCATTGATATTGTAGCCATAATATCTTATGTTTGAATTTGTTTCTTACCATGTATTCTGATTTGAATATCTTCATTTCTCTGGCAGAGATGGGCAATTTGATCAATTTATTTATTAACAAATACAAACATTTGTTCTTTATAAATAGTTTAGAGAGCTGAAATAATCCTTTTTTGCATTTTTTATCGCAAAGAATAAGTTACGGAATGGCTTCTTTCTACGATGAATAAAATTCTTCATTGCGACATGAGAACCCACACACTGGAGATATATTACCACAGGAAATAGCACCACACTGTAGTCTAGTATGTACGTAGGCAAAATTAACAGTTAGTTCCAAGAAATATTTGGATATGTTGAATCTGTCGATGCCATCTGCATGTTTTGATCCATATCGTCAAAGTGGCGGACTTAAACCAGTCATTAAAATCTTAATTGTATAAAGCACATGTTGTAAGAGAATTAGTTATTCTCATAACACCACATTTGTTGGCTTTGCCAACTCTTGACTAAACTGCATCCTTCCAACATAATTTAGACCTTTGGCTATCATGCAGGGTTAGTCAGCTACAATAACCTGCGTTTCCAGCCAGTCCCATCAGCCTCTATGATGAGTGTCAGCTTGGATTGTTGCAATAATCTGATGTCACATGCTACAATGCCATTATGATGTAGATCAAAACTGATGCCCAGTTTCAACTGAGCTCAATATTTTACACTAAAATATTTACAGGGAAGTTGAGTGATGAAATGATTGTTGCAAGTTCATTTTTCTACATGAAACAAGCTTCCTGAACCCAGGGATGTGGTGCGAAGGAATGAAGTAATGATTGCTATCTTTTCCACAGTTGGAATTATTTTACAAATTCAGTCAAGGCTAACACTGAATGAAGAAAACTCTCTTCTCACATTCTTTTTGCTGTCCTTCCCTTCTTGTTTCCTCAAGCTCCTTGTGGAACGATTCACTTAATGAAGCATTCTGTTTTATCAGTGGATACTAGCAGCAACATGCTTGGATTTACGGGCCGAGAGGCTCGATTGGCTGGACGTGTGCGTGAGATGGAAGAGCAAAACCAACTACTGCGACGACAGTTGAGTATATCACAGAGCCATCTTGTGGCTGCTATGCATGGCAGTAGTGCCACCAACAGCACTCCAACACACCACTCTCCTGTCAACGGTCGGAACTGCCCTACTCAGGTACGCTTAAGATGATGCCTCTCTTTTAAACTTAAAAGGCTAATAGCAGTTAGATACTAGTACACACACAAATGAAAATATAATTAAGTACACAGTGATTTCAATTGAGCGTATAGTCGCATTTGCAACCAACTTAGCGAGAGTTATGATAGGTCACTGCTTTTCAGTTTTCATAATTGATGAAGGGTTGTTATATGTTGAATGTAGAGTGAGGTTTGTCAGTGCCACACCCACACCTTGGGAGTGTGCTACAGACCAGTCTCTTACCACAACCATTGTTCCGTTTGTATAATCACTGGCTCCTCCAACTCAAAAAAAAAAAAAAAAAAAAACTGCTACCCAACCCAGATGTACATTACATATCAGTTTCATAATTGAAGACATGATGTCTTGGGATAACTTGGCTGTGATCACTTTTGGCATAATGAAAGAAAGCAACATCTGTGTCACTGTAAATATTTTGTGCACGAACTCCATTGTGCACTATTAGTTTTTAGTTCTGAAGATCTGTTCATCAGATCAAAACCAGTATTGACACTAATAAGTAAAATACTTTCTTTCGTCACACTTACCTGTTTGACACTACAAGAAAAGAGGAGGCGGGGGTACTGTCAGACTTGAGCCTCCAAGTCAACAAAAAATTAGCAGATAACTATATGTAAACAGAGTAGTATGCTGTGAAACCCACTTTGATTTATATGCATTTTCTTTAAGATAATTACAGTATGTTTGATATATTATGAATTATGCTAACATTAGTTGTACTCGTGGAATAATGGCTTATTTGTAACTAAATGCAATTTAGTTTTCCTCATTCTTTTATGGTTGTGTTGAATAGTTCAAAGTATAGGCTACATACTTTTAGAAACAGGGAAATATCTCTTTCCAGAAATTTAAATTTTAACGGTAAATATAACACAAAAATCACAAAACTATGAAAGCTATTTTAAGTTTACAGCGCACAAATCTGCATCAAAAGATTTAAAGATTTATTAGTTAAACAATGTACAACCGTTAAGAAAACTATGAATACCACAGGGAATGGCTGGCTGTTCAAAACTAGACTATGGGTGTTTTGGTTATGCATCTGCATGTCCGTCCCTTTACGCCATCTCAGTACTATCTATCATCGTGGCATCCGTTTGGCTACTGGTGCCTTTTACACTAGTCCGTTGAGAGTATGTATGCAGAAGCTGTCGAACTACCACTGTCCTACCGCTGTGACTTTCTCCTCAGCAGATATGCATGCTGTTTGTGTGCCTTGCTTGGCCACCCATCCTATGCCTCCTTTTTCAATGACTCCTTTGGTCGCCAGTATGAGGGATTTCCCTCTTCTCTGTTATGTCCTGGAGTTCGCTTTTGGCTCTTGCTCCGTCAGCTTACCTGCATGATACCTGCAACTTTCCCGGTGGGTGTAAACCATTCACCACCTTGGCTTTGTGCGGCGGCCTGTGTTCAACTTGGCCCTAATTTAATTCCTAAGGACACTACTCCAGCCTTGTATGGAATTTTGCAATAGTACCTTTTTGTACACTGATGGATCTCAGACTGACTGTGGTGTCAGGTGTGCCTTCATTATTGGCACCTACATTTTTCATTAGTGGCTTCCGGAACACTGCTCAGTATTTGCAGCAGTGCTCTTTGCCCTGTATCAGGCCATGCAGTACATCTGGCGACACAGGCTTTACAATTGCGTTATCTGCTCCGAATCTGTCAGTGTCGTCTGTGTGCTGTAGACCGTCCATCCTTAGTGCAACGGGTGCAGGAAAGCTGTCACTTGCTCACTCTTGATGGAGCCAGTGTGCTGTTTATGTGGGTTCCTGGTCATGTCAGTCTGACAGGAAACTAGGCTGCTGCCAAGGCTGCAGTCCCTCGTACCTCAACCCGCTAGTTCTTACATACACTCCTATGATCTCTGTATTGCTGTCCGTCAGCAGGCAGTGTCACTTTGGCATCACCACTGGTCCCCCCTTTACGGAAACCAGCTCCTGGTTATTAAGCCTCTTCCAGCGGCTTGGATGACCTCCTCTCGACCCTCTTGCCACTGTAGCAAGGTTGCGTATCAGGCACTGTCTTTTTAGCCGTCACCATTTGTTAAGTGGTGTTCCCCTGCTCCCCCACCATTTTGTATTCATTGCACTCAACCTTTGATGGTCCGTCTTTTGCTGAAGGAATGCCTTTTTCACAACCACTTTCAGTCTCATTTGTGTTTGCCATCTCAGTTATTAGCTGTTTTAGCGAATGACGCTTGGGCTGTCGACTGCATTTTACTTTTTATCTATTGTAGCAATATGGCGAGGGCCATTTAATTTTTAGTTCAGGGCCTCTGTTTCCTATGGCATATTTTATAGGCCTTTCTCCAAGTCCCTGTTTTTAGCTGTCTTCTCTTCCGTCGATTAGGATTAACGTGTAGTCATTTTTAACCCCTCTCTTTGTCTTTGTGTTCTACAGTTCTGACATGGGCATGTATGATTCTGGTTTTTTGTGCCCTTAAAAAAAAAAAAAGGAATGGTGCAGTGTAACAAAATCTCAGCAAATCCAGTGTGATTCAATGTTTATGGTGAATCAGGTGATGGTGAATGCTTGGTGAGGGCTTTTCACTGGCTGCACAGGGACTAGGCATATCAGACTGTAGTTTTCTTTTCATTCATTTCTGACTACTTAAAAATAGCTTTGACAGCAAGAGAACATGTATCATAACCTGATCATAATTTTGGGCCTGTATGACTTTAATGTAACAGTATCTGATACTCATGTGTGTACAAGTGTTGTCGGATCAGTGTAATAATATTTTTAAAAGAACCTTTATGTTTTAAAAGTTTTTTTTGTGCTATAAGTTTTTATTGTGAGGTACACAAAGTGCAGAGTGTTCTTGTTAACACCATTAGTAATGTTGATTTTTTATGGAATCATAAATAGATAGTGGATTTCATATAATCACAGAAAAGAATGACTTAATTTGTTTATTGTGCAGCTGGTTGCCCTTGCATTATCTTTGATTCTGAGATGTTGCAATGCAGCCTGTTGTACCAGAAAAAATTTGGGAAAAAACGTACAATTTGTTCTCTTAAAAATTATTTTTCATCTGACTTCACTTTTCAGTCATGTTTTTGAAGTGTTTTCTTGACCTAAGTTCAGGTAAGTTCATTGGCTTTTAAAAGTTCCTGTTTTGGCAAGAATAACTACCTTTGCTGGGTACTAATTAAGGACATAGTATTTTGGAGCATAAGATTAAATTTATCATGTTGTTAATCCTTAAAGAAATCTTTGTGTAGTGGCATGACATCCTGATTAGTGGAAATGTATGGTAAGAAAAAACTCACTTGAATCCGGAGGAAAAAGTGGTATCATACAGACCTGGGGTATCATTCTTTGCTCAAGATATGTGCCCAGGGGACAGTACATGTCATAAATATGGAGAATGTAACATGATTGATCTCTACAGCACTTCAGGCTCACGACCCATTAACGGTAGGCATAACAACTATTGTTGGTTCAGTGTTAACAAGATACCCGTCAGCTGAAGTGGGCTGAGCATAACAGCTTCACAGCGTGACTTAACCAATCATGTAATGTGATACTGTGAACTTGGCAGTGTCTCAGTGTTCTGACAGTTCTGTAGATGGCTTTTGTTTTCACCTGCAGCTGTTTGCCCTTCTCAGTTGAAAACTGCCAACAGCACTGCTAGCTGTCATGGATCTTCATGTGCCAACTCAACTTTAGTCCCATAACCCACCTCACCCTTTTCCAGACCTGCCAAAAGTGTTAGATATGGTTGCAGTGTCCCTGGCATCATTGTGGCCTATGGTACTGGTAAGTTAATGATGCATAATGGTGGTGTTTCCCTGCCGATATTACAGTGTTGTGCTGAGGCGGGGAGAGTGCGCTGTGAAAGGGACCAGCCAATAACATCTCTGTGCTGTATTGGCGGGCAGTGTGTGGTTCAGGGTGCACATAGAACAATTTGAGTCAATTTTCATGTTAACTTAGTTATGGTGAAACTGTGTAGTCGTTGTAACATGAATTAGGGCTGACATCAAGCAAACATGACAAGTGAGCCTGTAACACCAAGAAGCAACAGCAATAATTTACTAAGCATATAAATTTTTCTATGATGAGTCAGAGCAGAAACAGTGGTCTGAGGTGGCAATTAACACCTGCATCCATGACGACAAGGACTGGAATGTGTGCTGTGGGGACAGAGACAGAGAGTTCGCTGGGCAATGCCATAAGTATTCTGCATCTCTCTCTGTGTAGAACACATCATGCACCTGCCATCTTACTTGCCACCTCTCTTAACAGTGGTGTGGCTTCTTCTGCAGATCAGGGCTTCTACAGATGGTGGCTCTGCCATCTCGTATTCCAGACACGAGTGAAGACACCCAGAATTAAAGGTGGTGTTGGTGATGGGGCAATACGAGTACTTCATGTGATTTACAACTCTCAACCTGATATCCATGTCATTATGGGTGAAACCATCTAGATGCAGAGATACCAAGGGCTACATCTGCTTGATGTGCCACCACATTAGCCCAAATGCTGTTTACACGTTCTTGGAGCTTGAGGACAGAGCTTGGGTATCCATTTGGAGTAGCAGTCATACCTGAATGAGCCCTGGAATCTGTGTTCTGAATGTGTACTTAGTTGGACAAAGCAGTTTCTAGTGCTTCAAGCACAGGCTGAGGAGTCCTGGCCTCCGCTTGCATTTGTGTGCTATATTGCCTTGACTCTTCCTTTGGGTAGATATTGTGACAAAAGTACTTGATAATATACACTATGTGATCAAAAGTATCCGGACAACTGGCTGAAAATGACTTACAAGTTCGTGGCACCCTCCATCGGTAATGCTGGAATTCAGTATGGTGTTGGCCCACCCCGAGCCTTGACGACAGCTTCCACTCTCACAGGCATACGTTCAATCAGGTGCTGGAAGATTTCTTGGGGAATGGCAGCCCATTCTTCACACAATACTGCACTGAGGAGAGGAATTGATGTCAGTCATTGAGGCCTGGCATGAAGATGGCATTATAAAACATCCCAAAGGTGTTCTGTAGGATTCAGGTCAGGACTCTGTGCAGATCAGTCCATTGCCGGGATGTTACTGTTGTGTAACCACTCCACCCTTTGCATTATGAACAGGTGCTTGATCATGTTGAAAGATGCAGTCACCATCCTCGAATTGCTCTTCAACAGTGGAAAGCATGAAGGTTCTTAAAACATCAATGTAAGCCTGTGCTATGATAGTGCCACACAAAACAACAAGGGGTGCAAGCTCCCTCCATGAAAAACACGACCACACCATAACACCACTGCCTCCGAATTTTATTGTTGGCACTACACGCGCTGGGAGATGAAAAACATATGTTTTGTGGGATGTCCGGATGCTTTTAATCACATAGTGTATATCTCTTTGAAGTTTATTTGGCCAAGGTCTTGGAAGGAGGTCTGAGATCTGTGTTTGAATATTGCGAGGAAGATTACCCGATCTCTTTAGCTGGAGCTGACTATGCTCTGCCTTTGCTGTTTGAGGTGTGGTTGATATGGCCTTAAGTTGAGAGATTAACCATCTCTCATTCTTTTGTATACGTAGGACACAGTACAGTTGTTTGATCTGCTGTTGCATCTGCAATGCATTCAGCATTTCATGTAAGATCCCTTAGAGCTCCAAGAGGTTATTTCTTACAAGTGTTGTGTCCTATATCAAATGTAATTATTTTTATATTGTATGTATCATTATGAATATAATGTAAAATTTGTAGTATGTCTGGTTAGATGTAAGAGAAGGCTTGGCGGTCCTAATCTTGGCAAGGTTAATGAATCAGTAACTAAAAATAAAATAAATATATTCTTGCTGACAACAGACATTTGTTCTGGTGTCAAAATTGCCATTGGGCGCAACTAGAAGCCATTTAGATTGGTGTGGCAGGACATCAGCCTAAAATTAATGCCTCTGATACAGTTACTCATTAGCAATGCCCAACATTGTAGTTGTGTTATGCTTTCAGGAATACAGTGCCCAGGCCCAAAAATTGTCAGAAGAGTTTGTGGTTCATAATAAGTTTCAGAGGAGCGATACGAAGGTAGTCATAGAATGTATGCACGCAAAAGGAATAGTTAATATCGTGTTCTGTATTTGTTACTGGTACTTTTAAGATAGAACATATATAAAAGTGTGGTATGCATCAGCATGTAGGGAGATTTGCCCTCCAAAATGTTTTGTAGTTCCAATGTCTTGCTAGAATAAAGAAGTATATTCTGTGTGTTGTCCATGTGGGTCTTTAAAATGTGTTGCCCCACATATGACCCAAATAGAACTCAACATTGATAACTTATAAACATTAAAGGAATCCTGCTGCCGAATGGTGTTAGAATGTCGTCATGGCCAATTACTACATGCTTCAGCTGCTGACTTGTGTGTGCCATATAACTAGGATCAGAACTAGTTACTGACTATATGTGACCAACAACAGTGATTTCAAATATGGGACTGATCCCAAATAGGGGTAGGTCATGCTGAAACTACTATTATGGTTGTCCAGTTGAAAGGGGAAATTCTAATCAGCAGTAATAACCACCTGTCTAGAGCAATAATCACTGAGCGCACGGCACAATATTATACCCATCTCCTTATGGGACAATGACAGTTCAGTACATTTACTTCTAATGTTTTCCTGTTAATGTCTGGAATGGCTACAGTCAATACAGTAACACAGGAGTGACACCACGTTGTTTTTTGACGAGTCATCGTTTAGCATACAGAACAGTGCATATATCTGTGTGCAGTAGCTCTGAGTAGAATAACATATTAAATAATGTTTTGGCGTACCTCTAAGAGAGCATTTATTACTCGAAAACATGCTCGAAGAAAAATATGTGGTACTCACCCACGGTCATCCTGTTGACACCTGTTTAAGTAGTTATGCATTTTGACTACTGCTTCACAGTGTCTTTATCCCCTCTTGAGCTTTGTTGTAAATAATTCACCACGGTTCAAAAGGAACAATGATTATATATACAGGGTGTCTCTCCTAAGAGGCATCAAGTGTATTTTCTCTGCTGTTTTGGCAGATATTTGCAATTTCGTTGTTAGGGTGTGCAGTTGGAGACACACCAAACAAATACTAATCAACACATGTTTCATGTGACACTTAGTGTTAACGGAAGGTGTCAGTTTGTTTCCCATTACAAACAAAATTATTTTTAAATTGTAATTTTACATGACCATTTGATAGGATAACCAGTTCTCCAGCAGTGACAGTACCACCTTGGCCTGTGATGCCTGCTACCACCTTGTGAGAGTGCTACTCCCTCACCGCTGAAGTACAGATTATTCTTCCAGTTCTACTTCCCCTGTTAATATATTTTTATAAAACAAATACTGCACTAGCCTTATTTGGGTCTGCGCTATTGAGTGTGCATGTAAAATTCAACTTTTAAAAATCATTTTGTTTGTAATGGAAACCAAACAGACGCTTTCCCATGGAACAGGGCATTGCATGAAATGTGGTGAGTTGTATTTGTTTGGGCTGACTCCATCCCTCCATCCACTCATTCCAAAAACGAAATTGCAAATATCTGCTCTCTCTCTCTCTCTCTCTCTCTCTCTCTCTCTGTGTGTGTGTGTGTGTGTGTGTGTGTGTGTGTGTGTGTGTGTGTGTGTTGTGAAAGTGGGCCAAAGTGAGCCAGATCTGACAAGCATCGGTGGGTGATTTGTAATGCTCAAGCTCTAATATTTACAGTGATACAGACGTGCATGTTTTTTAAGCCCCTGCTGTATGGGCTGCCCTGCATGACAAGTGTGTTGTGTGGGAATGATATCAACCTGTTTTGCGGAACAACCTACACCTTAGGGGCAAGAAATAATTTTCCAGCCCCCGATGTGTAGGTGCTGGGCACAACAGGTGTGCTGTGTTGGAGTAGTGTTAGTCTGCTTTGCATGGCAGCATACACATCATGGGACGAAAAGGGTTTCTAAGTGCTTATGTAAACTGTGCTTCACAAGAGGCATGTTGTGAGAGTAGTACCAGTCCATTTTATTGAACTCTTTTGTTAGGCTACATGTGTGGATGGGCATGCTTGGGATAAGGTTGAGATGGATATAGGAAGAGATGGAGAGCGTAGGGGGTTGGATAAGGAGAGACGGGTCAAGAGGAAATGTACAGAGAAGGGGTGAGGAGGAGGGGGGGGGGAGAGAGAGAGAGATAGGGAGGGAGGAAGGGAGGGAGGTAGGTAGGTAGGTAGGTGGAGATGGGTAACTAGGTGTGTGCATTATATGTGATGTACCTGTATGCAGGTGAAACCAAGCACAAACGTAACAAAACCTGGAGAAAAAATGACATTCATTACACCACATTAAGGATATCCTTAGCACAAAAAAGGGTGCATAATGCTGCAACCAAAACTTTGGTCATTTACCCAGTGATACAAAATGTCAGACAGCAAAGTAAAATATGAAAATAAACTGAAAAAGTTTCTCCTTGATGACTCCTTCTGTTCTGTAGAATTTCTGTTGTTGGAATTTGTGTAAAAGGTTGTTGGTAGGGATTACTAACTCACATGTGTTGTAAATGATCAACGCTTAGGCATTTGTTGACAGCCCTGGTGCAGATTGCACACATGCTTGGATATTGAGTAGTTAATTCTGTAATAACTGTCAATTAAATTATTATTACACTGCAAGGACATTAATTAGAGCCTATTTTGTTTTATTTTGAAGGTTTCACTCACTTCAATGTATTTATCAAAAGAAAAAAAAATCTGAAGGGTCAGTTTCTGTGTACATAGGTTTTATTCAAATGTTTAGGTAAGCATTAAGTGAAGAATTTAGGTTGTTTTTGTTACACATATATTTAGTAGTGCCATAGTCATGGGATTAAAGGTTTCAACTTCTATCTTTTATTTCTTAATCAAAACATGTACAGTTCACATGCTTATACACGATCTTAGGTATACAAGTTGTGATTTGTAACGTTATTTTAAGTGTACTACATTACTATACTAATAGTATACACATGTGAGTTCTGTTCATCTATCATTGCTAATCTTCATCCTTTCAATGGTGTTTTCAACTTTGGAAACAAAAAAGTCCACAGGGGCCAAAAAAGATATTTAAAAGGTGCAAAAACTGGCAATTGATCATAAATAATGAAAAGTGTGAGGTCATCCACATGAGTGCTAAAAGGATCCGCCAAACATCAGTTACACAACAAATCAGTCTAATCCAAACACCATAAATTCAACTAAATACCTAGGAATTGCAGTTACAAACAATTTAAATTGGAAGAACACATAGGTAACGTTTAGGGGAAGGCAAACCACGCTACGCTTGTCTGTCCTCTTTTGGAGTACTGCTATCCTTACCAGATAGGACTAACGGAGTACATCGATAAAGTCCAAAGAAGAGCAGCACATTTTATATTATTGTGAAATAGAGGAGAGAGTGGCACGGATGTTGTACAGGATTTGGGATGGACACCATTAAAATAAAGGTGTTTTTCGTTGTGGCAGAATCTTCGCAGAAAATTTCGATTAGCAACTTTCTCCTCTGAATGTGAAAATGTTTTATTGATGCCAACCTACATAGGGAAAAATGATCATGATAATAACATAAGGGAAATCAAAGCTTGCACGCAAAGATAGAGGTGTTTGTTCTTTCTGCGCGCTATACACAATTGGAATAATACAGAATTGTGAAGGTGGTTCGATGAACCCTCTGCCAGGCACTGAATTGTGATTTACAGAGCATCAAAGTAGATTTAGATATAGATGTCTGCAGAGTATGGAGCATTAGGCAACTCAGCGATTTCATTTTTTGTGCAGTAGTTACACAATTACAGGGATGAATGTGCGGGTGCGTTATTGTGACCTTCCTGTCATAATGTCATTGGTAGACGTCGAAGGGCGTTCAGAATGAGGATCGTCTTTAACTTCCATCTGGCTATTTTTAAATCGTGTGAACCATCCATAACACCGAGTATGGCTTTAGCACTCATCATCGTAGGCTTTCTGCATCATTTGGTGTGTCTCTGTAAAGGTTTTTTTGAGTTTCGTGCAAAATTTAATGTAGACATGCTTCTCCTCTTACTCTGCCATTTCAAAATTTGCAAACTGTGTGGCACAATATTCTACTCAATACGGTACGGAACATAAATAAGAGACATACTATGATGACACTTCTGGCAGTCACATATTAATCACTGTCATGTGCAGGGATGCCAACAGCATTTCACTCCGACAAACCATTTGCATGAAATTATGAATGTTCCAGAATTTTTCGAACAGACCTCATATATTAGTGTTCCACGTAACTTTAGCAACTCTTGTGAATTGTAGTTAATAGGATATTAATGTTATTGTCGAGATACATTTTATAAAAAGATTGTAAACAGAATGAGAAGCATTTGAGCTGCCGTAGGAAAGTTAGTTACTGGATTCTATGCAGCTGTTGCGACAGATGGTTACATTGGGGGAATGTAGTGGCATGGGAATTGGGGACGTAAACGGGTCTCTTCTGTGGCACTACAAAGTATGTTCAAGGAGTAGAAAAATTGCTGAACAGGAAGGGAAGATTAGAGGCTTTAAGGCTGAACTGGAAATAGTAGCAAAGAACGGGGCCTCAGACAGAGAACAGTTTCTGGCAATTTCATCATTTGCACAAACAGCAGATTTGCCTTGCTACTTCAGTTAACTAAGGAAGAGTCTCAAGTAGATGTAAGTGTAGTTAATACTCAACAGACTTTCACCAGCGAACCAGCTGTTTCAGAAAAAAGTAGAAAGCCCACTGTGGAAGAGATGTGGGCCAGATCTTGCCAGAAAAAATTATTAGACAGGTACCAGGTCACAAGTTTTTTCAAGCCCAGTGCACGTCTTAGCCATGAGATACATGATTTAGGATCATTGTGTAAGGGTTTTTGAAAACGGATTCATGTTGTGATAGTGGGTGAAGCAGGAAACACTATCATTAGGGATTAGGGCTACAATAATGAGTGTGATCTGATAAAAATAGCACCTGCAATGAATCTTACAAGTGTTGGCTTGGTTCCTTCTTTCACACAGTGTGATTGGCCCTAATTCTCTCTACTTTGTCAGGCATGGGTTTGGTTCCTATCAATACTATTGGTAGATGGGACTTCACAAGGCATGGCCTAGTTCTCAGTAGGAAAGGGAAGAGTTAATTGGCTGGGATGATAGCAAAATCTTTAAGCATGGGGGGGGGGGGGGGGAGGGGGGACTCAAACTCATGGGAGTACCTCTTTTTGAGGCTAAGATCAGTGTCCAATGATTCAACACTGAATGAAATTATGCTTAATGAGAAGCTCAGACAGGCACATGCTAGAGATGTCAAAGTATCACAATATTCTCATAAATGTAAAGTGAAAAATAATGTTAGTATATCGCATCAGAATATCAGGGGATTAAAAAAATATACACTACCACTCATTAATTTCAATACGCCCTGATATTTCGAATTTGCAACACAAATCAAATGTTATTTCTCACAAAATATTATTATATTAACTTCCACATGTTGTTGTTGGTGTTGTTGTTGTGGTCTTCAGTCCTGAGACTGGTTTGATGCAGCTCTCCATGCTACTCTATCCTGTGCAAGCTTCTTCATCTCCCAGTACCTACTGCAACCTACATCCTTCTGAATCTGCTTAGTGTATTCATCTCTTGGTCTCTCTCTACGATTTTTACCCTCCACGCTGCCCTCCAGTGCTAAATTTGTGATCCCTTGATGCCTCAAAACATGTCCTACCAACCGATCCCTTCTTCTAGTCAAGTTGTGCCACAAACTTCTCTTCTCCCCAATCCTATTCAATACCTCCTCATTAGTTACGTGATCTACCCACCTTATCTTCAGCATTCTTCTTAGCACCACATTTCAAAAGCTTCTATTCTCTTCTTGTCCATACTAGTTATCGTCCATGTTTCACTTCCATACATGGCTACACTCCATACAAATACTTTCAGAAACGACTTCCTGACACTTAAATCTATACTCGATGTTAACAAATTTCTCTTCTTCAGAAACGATTTCCTTGCCATTGCCAGTCTACATTTTATATCCTCTCTACTACGACCAGCATCAGTTATTTTACTCCCTAAATAGCAAAACGCCTTTACTACTTTAAGTGTCTCATTTCCTAATCTAATTCCCTCAGCATCACCCGATTTAATTTGACTACATTCCATTATCCTCGTTTTGCTTTTGTTGATGTTCATCTTATATCCTCCTTTCAAGACACTGTCCGTTCCGTACAACTGCTCTTCCAAGTCCTTTGCTGTCTCTGACAGAATTATAATGTCATCGGCGAACCTCAGAGTTTTTACTTCTTCTCCATGAATTTTAATACCTACTCCGAATTTTTCTTTTGTTTCCTTCACAGCTTGCTCAATACACAGATTGAATAACATCGGGGAGAGGCTGCAACCCTGTCTTACTCCCTTCCCAACCACTGCTTCCCTTTCATGTCCCTGGACTCTTATAACTGCCATCTGGTTTCTGTACAAATTGTAAATAGCCTTTCGCTCCCTGTATTTTACCCCTGCCACCTTTAGAATTTGAAAGAGAGTATTCCAGTCAACATTGTCAAAAGCTTTCTCTAAGTCTACAAATGCTAGAAACGTAGGTTTGCCTTTTCTTAATCTTTCTTCTAAGATAAGTCGTAAGGTTAGTATTGCCTCACGTGTTCCAACATTTCTATGGAATCCAAACTGATCTTCCCCGAGGTCCGCTTCTACCAGTTTTTCCATTCGTCTGTAAAGAATTCGCGTTAGTATTTTGCAGCTGTGACTTATTAAACTGATAGTTCGGTAATTTTCACATCTGTCAACACCTGCTTTCTTTGGTATTGGAATTATTATATTCTTCTTGAAGTCTGTGGGTATTTCGCCTGTCTCATACATCTTGCTCACCAGATGGTAGAGTTTTGTCAGGACTGGCTCTCCCAAGGCCGTCAGTAGTTCTAATGGAATGTTGTCTACTCCCGGGGCCGTGTTTCGACTTGGTCCTTTCAGTGCGCTGTCAAACACGCAGTATCGTATCTCCCATTTCATCTTCATCTACATCCTCTTCCATTTCCATAATATTGTCCTCAAGTACATCGCCCTTGTATAAACCCTCATACAGTAAAGCTGCATGTCCTCGGGAAAAATTACTGCTGTAGTTTCCCCTTGCTTTCAGCCGTTCTCAGTACCAGCACAGCAAGGCCGTTTTGGCTAACGTTACAAGGCCAGGTCAGTCAATCATCCAGACTGTTGCCCCTGCAACTACTGAAAAGGCTGCTGCCCCTCTTCAGGAACCACATGTTTGTCTGGCCTCTCAACAGATACCCCTCCGTTGTGGTTGCACCTATGGTACGGCCATCTGTATCGCTGAGGCACGCAAGCCTCCCCACCAACGGCAAGGTCCATGGTTCCACATATGTAACACAATCACATTCATTATATTTTACTTTCATCAAAGTATCCTCCTCTGGATTTAATGACTGCCTCATAAACTCAAGGCCTGCGGTCAATAAGTTTTTGTAGGTATCATGAATCTGTATGATTCCACACATCCTTAACAATATTCCAGAGATGTTCCTTGCTGGATGTATTAACTTCTCTGATAATTCTGTCCACTTCATGCCAGACCATTTCAATGGGATTACAATCGGGGCTTTGGGACGGCCATACCATATCATTTAGTACTTTTTTTTTTCCTTTGATGCAGTGTAGTTCGTACAGTATGCTGGCCGATGTTTTAGGTCATTAGCCTGTTGTAATGTGAACCCTTTCCCTATTAAGCACAACCCACTTCGTATTGCACGATACTGAAGTATACGATGGTACTGCTTCTGCTCCATATATCCTTCTATTTTCACAGTGTCGCCGACTCTATCTTGGAAAACATCCCCAAAACATAATAGAACCTCCGCTGTGTTTAACTTAGGTAGAACTTACTGCTGAGCTACCCTTTCCCCTACAAGTTGGTGAACAAATATTCTCCTTCTGGATCCAAAAATCTCAAACTTCGATTTATCTGTGAATAAAATCTTCTGATATCCAATTATGATGTTTTCTAGCCCATTCAAGTCTCTTCTGTTTATTTAAGGGCCTCAGAAGGGGTTTTGTTGCTGTGACCCATCCTTTCAAGCCGGCTTCAGTCGGTCACCTTTTTACTGTTGCAACAGATATTGTTGTCGTGTGCATTTCTATCAATTCTGCACGAATTTGGGGCGCTGTTTTAAATCTATTTCTCTTACTGGTAATTCTGATATATCTATCATCACTTTTAGTTGTTTTATGAGGTCAGCCTGGTCGTGGCATGTCCTTATTGCTACCTGTTGTCTTCTGGCGATGAAAGGTGTATTGCACTCCCCCTATAGACACACTACACTGTATCGCAATTTTGCGAATAGATAAACCTGCTTGGCTAAGTGCTACAATTGCAGCGTATTATCTATAGATATCTCCACTCGTGGAGCCATACTAGCGATGTGCACATGTCAGTGCCACAAAGGAACTGACGTGCAGGAACAACATGTTATGTATTGTAGCAATGCTTGCCGTTTGCTGCGGCCATCACATCACTACAGGGAACAACACAGGTGCACCAAGTGCGGCATCTGTCGGCAAATAGGTAAACTAACATATCAGATAGGTACATAACATTTATGTACACAACATTGTTTCTTTTGTACTATTGTATCTTGATGATCACAAACAAAAATCATGACATGCGTGCAACTGTTGTACTATTCCTTTGCTTCTTCAACCGTACCCATGATATTAGACCTTATCTACAGAGAACTAGATGTCATTTATTGGGTGTATTGAAATTAATGAGTGATAGTATAGATGAAATATAGAAATAGAGAAGAAATTACAAAATAAAACATAGGAAACCTGGTGAAAGTAGATATAAAAGAAAATTTTACAATAGATATTAAAAGCAATCTAACAAAACCGAGACTGACCAATGCAGAACCACAGGATGTCGAAAGCAGATGGAGACAGCTGAAGGGCTGTATTCAAGAAGCAGCTTCCAAAATCGTAGGTGAAAGAAAACGGCCTAATAAAATTTGGTTTAACACAAAGTGTCATGAAAAAGTGCTCGAAAGGAGAAATGCATGGATTAAAGAAAGGGACAATATGACATTGAAGGAAAGATGCTATAAACTCTGCTAAGAAGTGCAAAGAACCCTAAGACAAGAGAAAAGGGGATACTATAACAATATGATCAGAGAAGCAGAGGATGATTTCCAACATCACAGGAAAAGGCAGATGTATCAAAATATATATAAAAAAAAAAATCCTTTGGTAAATTCAATGAAAGGGAACAGCTTATAAAGGATCAGTATGGGAAAATATTGACCAACAAAAAATATTGACTTACAAAAAAGGTGGAAGACATACTTTTCACAACTTCTCAACTGCAATGCCCCACTCTCTTACTTTAAATTGGAAGAACCTGATACAATTGATACAGCTGATACAGTTACTACCCCATCAGTGAATGAAATACAGCAAGCAATAAAGAAATTAAAGAATGACAAGGCTTGTGGCGAGGACAAAATACACGCTGAGTTATTAAAGAATGGAGGCCCACAACTGGAATTAGAAATACAGGCGTTAATAGAAACAATTTGGGAGACAGAAACCATTCTTGCAGATGGGAAAACTGCAATTGTGTGGCCCATATTTAAGAAGCATGATACACTTGTTTGTGATAACTACAGAGGAATTGCCTTACTGAATGTCACCTACAAAATCTTATCGAGCTGCCTATTAAACAGGCTGGTACCAATAACAGAAGAACTGTTTGGGGACTACCAATGCGGTTTCTGCAGAAACAGATCCACATTAGATCACTTGTTCACCCTAAGACAAGTAACTGAGAAGGCGTGGGAATTCAATGTAGATGTCCACATATTATTCATAGTTTTTAAAAAGGCCTATGATAGCATACACCGACAGACACTCCTAAATATAATGAATTAATTTAAAATACCATCAAAATTAATCAGATTAATTAAAATGTGTATAGATGAAACTTAATATCACATAAAGACACTGGTAGGAGAAACTGACGATTTTAAGGTGGACACTGGACTGAGACGAGGGGATGCCATTTCACCTATTTTATTAACCTTGTCCTAGTGAAGGTCGATAGAGAATTTTCTAAAACCAGTCCACAAGGGATCCAGCTACAGTATGTGAACATTACAAGACTTGCCTATGCAAATGATGTAACACTAATAAGTAGTTCCAAAAGAGAATTGATCAGAATGATGCAAAACTACTACAAAATTGCTGAGAAAACAGGATTACATGTTAATGAAGAAAAGACAGACTACCTGCCCATAAGTAAGAAAATGAGAAAAGATGCACCTCTGACTGTAGATGGATTCAGTTTCAAGACTGTTGACCGGTTCAAGTACCTAGGAAGTCTTTTTAGTAATAACAACAGAACAGATATAGAAATAGATTCCCACTCAAGAGGAGAAGGTTGAATTGGGCAGGCCATATAGCAAGAATGACAGAGAAAAGACTACCTAGAATGGCATTCAGCAGAACAATAGATGGAACGAGAGGAAGAGGGAGACTCAGAATCAGATTGCGGGATAACATCTGTGAGGACACAACTAGGATGAACAGCAACAGCAACTGGACAAACAGCGCATTGGACAGGCAGAAATGGAAGAGGCTCATTGAGCAGGTGTATGCTCGATAAGGCCCTTGCCACATGTAAAGTAAAAAAAGTAAGTATACATGAGGAGCTTGTTTGTTTAGAAGATGTAAAAACTGAGGATGGAATAGATGTTATATGCCTCTCTGAACATCATATCATCACAGATGTGGAAAAGGTAATGTAGGTGGATATAAGCTTTCAGCACATGTAAGTAGAAACACGATGGAGAGAGTAGAAGTTGCCATACATCTTAAAATTTATCATAGTGTGTAACATTAATGAACAAAAAATTTTATGTAGAACAATGTGCCTCTGAGCTTAAACTAAATAATGGTAATTTTATAATTAGAGCTGATACAGGTTGCCATTTGGAAATTTTCAGCTATTTCTGAAAAACATGGGTTCTTTGTTGTGCCATTTGTCCGACAGAGGGAAGCAAATTATTGTTTGTGGGAATTTCAGTGTAGATTTTCTGAAAGAGTTTGATAGAATGAAGTTTTATTGGTTCTTTCAATGTGACCTCAGGTATTGGTTTTTCTGGCTGCAGGAAGACCCACTGAGTAGGATACAACTGCCAAAAATGTGTAGAGGTTGGAGTGTTGTGGGGGGGGGGGGGGGGATGGTTTTGGGTTACGATGTGTCCCATTCCATCGACGAGCTGTCATGCAATAGTTAAATGTGCCAATTTTTACCTTTCAAATCTCTTTTGCTGTCACCATTCTTAAAGTTATTGCTGCAATGGACCTGCTATGCAGTACCACTAGACCACACCATGTGACTTCTTCACCTTTTACATTGGCGCAGGTGGTGGAAAAAGAGCTCCGTTCTATTTGAGATGACACAGTTTTGCGACAACTCTTCTGCATTGTAATCACAATGTCCCCTATGTACAATCCCTTTTACAATCACGGGTGATATAGAGCTATCATCAATTGGTAACTCACAGTAGATCATAACATGTATTAATGTACTTCTTTGACACTTGAGAGATCCCAGGAGTGACAAATGACAGTTCTCATTTATTTTTCATGCATTCTTGCACTTACATTATCGCCAGCATCTATTTCCTGCATGACTTCCAACACACTGCCAAGCTGTGATGCTGTGGGCCTCCACATGACGTGGAGATACACATTTGCTGTCGTGCCTTATTGGTATATTGAGATGGCTTCTTTTGCATCAATCTGCACATACAGCAAACTAGAGCATGCACAATGATACATGCCCGAACTACCTAAACCACGTTTTTGGTTTCCACAAACACCTTTTGTCAGCCTAAGTGGTTAGAAGTTGAACATGTCATTCTGCAGAATCACCTTGCTACACTGCAAGGTTCACTGCCAAGGCAATCTGTCAAGAGCATGGGTACTAGAATCTGTGGAGCTTTACTTAAAACTTCTAGTTTGATTTGTAAGGATTCCAGGAGAATGAGCACCAGCCGAAGAGGCAACGTATGAGTGTTGCTCCATTACATGGTTGTATATAATTGTAGAATGTTGTGTCATAACTTTTTCTGAAGTCACAGGTTCAAGGATTTACAACTGATGGCTTACTCAACTGAATAATTTTTTGTCTGCTTTTTCACATTGTGATGCATTTATTTTCTGTGTTTTGCAGTCAACAGTGTTGTTTTACAACAACTTCTGAATTTCAAAATGATCTAAACTGGTAGTCAGGGTTGTCAGAGGGCACACATATGCCTTTGTGGATGTTTGTATAGGAAAACTGTATGCTGAAGATTTCCAAGTTGTATATTCCAAAGTTGATTAACCAGATGGTGTGACAAGTCGCTTTCCTGGAAAGGATGAAACACAGTTGTCACCTCAGTTACTAAACCTCATATCAACATTTGTCCTGTTTCTTTTCTCTAACAATAGGTTAAAGGAAGGCGTTCATATAATCTTGTTATCACAGCTGATAGACAGTGACAGTGACAATTCAAAACACCGAACTTGGCAATGAAGAAGATGATGAAAAAAGAAACCTCGCAGGTGACAAACTGTAAAGATAAACAAACACAGTAGAAATGTAATACAGCAGGAAAACCGCACCATGTGGTAAGAACCACTGATGATGATGCAACTGCAGTGAAACATGTCTGGGACAAAAACAAACGGTGGTCTCGCGGTTCTAGGCTCTCAGTCCGAAACCGCGCGACTGCTACGGTCGCAGGTTCGAATCCTGCCTCGGGCATGGATGTGTGTGATGTCCTTAGGTTAGTTAGGTTTAAGTAGTTCTAAGTTCTAGGGGACTGATGACCACAGATGTTAAGTCCCATAGTACTCCGAGCCACAAAAACAAAATAGTGTTTTGCGAAAGGCGGATCCTACTCAAAAACATCTGATTATAGTAGTATTATGTAAAAAGTTGAAGTAAATCAATCACTTTCAGGATTTTTTGTAATGTTTCCCTTCATGTATTACGAGCAGACGTGGACTCTGACCACCATTTATTGGTTATGAACTGTAGATTAAAACTGAGGAAACTGCAAAAAGGTAGGAATTTAAGGAGATGGGACTTGGATAAACTGAAAGAACCAGAGGTTGTAGAGAGTTCCAGAGAGAGCATTAGAAAACGATTGACCAGAACAGAGGAAAGAAATACAGTGGAAGAAGAATGTGTAGCTTTGGAGATGAAATAGTGAAGGCAGCAGAGGATTAGGTAGGTAAAAAGATGAAGGCTAGTAGAAATCTTTGGGTAACAGAAGAGATATTGCCTTGAATTGATGAAAGGAGGAAATATAAAAATGCAGTAAATGAAGCAGGCGAAAAGGAATACAAATGTCTCAAAAAAGAGATCAACAGGAAGTGCAAAATAGCTGCGCAGGGATAGCTATAGGGCAAATCTAAGGATGTAGAAGCATATGTCACTAAGGGTAAGAAAGATACTGCCTACAAGAAAATTAAAGAGACTTTTGGAGAAAAGAGAACCACCTGCATGCATATCAAGAGCTCAGATGGAAACCAGTCCTAAGCAAAGAAGGGAAAGCAGAAAGGTGAAAGGGGTATGTAGAGGGTCTATACAAGGACAATGCACTTGAGGGCAATATTAAGGAAATGGAAGAGGATGTAGATGAAGGTAAGTGGGAAATACAATACTGTGTGAAGAACAAGACAGAGCACAGAAATACTTCAGTTGAAACAAGGCTCTGGGAGTAGACAACATTCCATTAGAACTACTGTCATCCTTGGGAGAACCAGCCATGACAAAACAGTTCCACTTGGTGAGCAAGTTGTATGAGACAGGTGAAATACACTCAGGCTTCAAGAAGAATATAATAATTCCAAACTCAAAGAAAGCAGGTGTTGACAAGTGTGAAAATTACCAAACTGTCGGTTTAATAATTCACAGTTGCAAAATACTAACACCAATTCTTTACAGATGAATGGAAAAACTTGTAGAAGCTGACCTCGGGGAAGATCAGTTTGGATTCCGTAGAAACGTTGTAACAAGCGAGGCAATACTGACCCTATGACTTGTTGTAGAAGATAGCTTAAGGAAAGGCAAATCTACATTTCTAGCATTTGTAGACTTAGAGAAAGCTTTTGATTAAGTTGACTTGAATACACTCTTTGAAATTCTGAAGGTGGCAGTGGTAAAATACAGGGAGCAAGAGGCTGTTTACAATTTGTACAGAAACCAGATGGCAGTTATAAGAGTTGAGAGGCATGAAAGGGAAGCAGTGGTTGAGAAGGGAGTGAGATAGGAGTGTAGCCTATCCCCGATGTTGTTCAGTCTGAATATTGAGCAAGTAGTACAGGAAACAAGAGAAAAATTTTGAGTAGGAATTAAAATCTGTGGAGAAGAAATAAAAGCTTTGAGGTTTGCCGATGACATTGTAATTCTGTCAGAAACAGCAAAGGACCTGGAAGAGCAGCTGAACGGAATGGACAGTGCCTTGAAAGAAGGATATAAGATGAACATCAACAAAAGCAAAACGAGGATAATGGAATGTAGTCAAATTAAATCGGGTGATGCTGAGGGGATTAGATTAGGAAATGAGACACTTAAAGTAGTAGATGAGTTTTGCTATTTGGGGAGCAAAATCTGATGATGGTTCAAGGGGAGAGGATAAATGTAGAGTGGCAATGGCAAGCTAAACATTTCTGAAGAAGAGAAATTTGTTAACATCGAGTATAGATTTAAATGTCAGGAAGTCTTTTCTGAAAGTATTTATATGGAGTGTAGCCATGCATGGAAGTGAAATATGGGCGATAAATAGTTTAAACAAGAAGAGAATAGAAGCTTTTGCAGTGTGGTGCTACAGAAGAATGCTGAAGAAGATCATGTAACTAATGAGGAGGTACTGAATAGAATTGGGGAGAAGAGAAATTTGTGGCACAACTTGACTAGAAGAAGGTATCAGTTGGTAGGACTCATTCTGAGGTGTCAAGGGATCACCAATTCAGTACTGGAGGGACGCATGGAGGGTAAAAATCATAGAGGGGGATAAGGAGATCAATACACTAAGCAGATTCAGAATGATGTAGGTTGCAGTCATTATTCAGAGATGAAGAGGCTTGCACAGGGTAGAGTAGCATGGAGAGCTGCATCAAACCAGTCTCTGGACTGAAGACCACAACAACAAAAACGTTTACATAACATTTATATATTATAAATATTCAAAAAATAAATAGCCTATGTTCGTTAGAGTAGTGTGTAATAATTTGAAGTTAATCAACAAGTACTTATCTAGATTTTTGGTAACAATGCCTCTTCTTTAAACACTGCATATATGTTTATATATTGAATATATTTAAAGAGTATATAACCTATGTCCATCTGAGTATTCATGAGAGTATCGTGTAAAAATTTGAAGTAAATCAGTAAAGAACTTTTTGAGAATTTTGCTAACCGTGTTTTCCATTTAATCATTACACAAACCTGATCAGCCAGAACATTTAATAGATTTAATAGCCGGTCTGCCCACCCTTGGCACAGATAACAGCAGCAATGCTTCATGGTGTTTAAGCATTGAGACCTTGGTAGATTGGGCTGGAGGCAGTTGGCACCACATTTACACACACAAGTCATCTAATTCCCATCAATTCTGAGGAGGGGGGCGATGAGCACTGATGCCATGCGCAGTCACATCCCAGATGTATTCAATCAGGTTCAGACCTGGTGAGTTGGCAGGCCAGTGCATCAACTGGAGCTCGCCACTGTGTTCCTTAAACCACTCCAGCCCTCTCCTGGCCTTGTGATGTGGAGCATTATCTTGTTGAAAAAGGCCACTGCCATTGGGAAACGTGATAGTCATGAAGGAATGTACGTGGTATGCAACTAGTGTACGATATTCCTTGGCTGTCGTGGAGCTTTGCTAGAGGTCCACTGAAGACATGGATGCTCATGTGAATGTTCCCCAGAGCATAATGGAGCTGCTGCCACCTGGTCTCTGTTCTGCAGTTCGGGTGTCAAGGATCTGAAAAATTACAGATTCGTGATCTCCCATCAGAATGATGATGAAGAAGAAAGCGTCAGGATTCATGAGACTATGTAATGTGTTGTTGGCTGCAGAGCCCCATCGTCAAGAGTGTTCGGCACAATGTGTGTTCAGATACACTTTTACTTTGCCCAGCATTAAAGACTGATGTTAATTCCACCACAGTTTGTCACCTGTCCTGTTTTACCAGTTTGCTCAGCCGCTCAACCCCACTACACCTGGCCAAGATTTCACGAACACCCAACAAATTGTGCAGTTTCTGAAATGCTCGTGCCGAGCCTCTGGGTCATCACAATCTGCTGTTTTTCAAACTCAGATAGAGCATGCTCCTTCCCCATTCTGCACACGTACAGCAGGCTCACTGATACTTCATGCACTGCATGTGTGTCCAACTAGCAATCTTTCCTAACCATGTGACACTGCTATTGCTGTACGGATCTGCCTGAACATAACGTTCTGGCAAATCAGTTTATATGTGTATATTAAATTGATGTATAACCTGTGCCTGTTCAAAATTCATTTTTGTATTGTGTAAAAATTTGAAATAAATCAGTCAAGAACTTTATGAGATATATTTGATAACAATGTTTTCTCCATATAAGCTACATTTATATTATGTTTATTAAAAAATATGTAGCTAGTATCAATCTGAATGTTTGTAAGAGTATTGTGGAAAAATTTGAGATAAATTGACCAAGTTCTTTTCAGGATTTTTGGTAACAAAATTAAACAGTGACTTGTCTTTATATAGTAGTAAAGGTAATATGAATCTGGGAACTGCTGAAATAATTGATAATAACTTTCATTGTATTCTTCCTTCACAGGAGGCTGATGTGCCAAAATGTGAAGTCATACATGTTGCCATTGTTTGCGCTGGATACAATTCCAGTCGATCGGTTGTGACATTAATAAAGTCTATATTGTTCTACAGTAAAAATCCACTACACTTTCACTTAATAGCAGACTCAGTTGCACAGGTGATTTTGCAGACGCTGTTCTATACATGGAGTGTCCCACAAGGTACTTATATTTTACTTCTAAATATTTATATTATAAATCTGTGAATTTGTGAAATAATTAGTAATCACAATTTGACACAGAAGTTCCATTAGGTAATAAGCTGCTGGTTGAAATGATAAAGGACAATTAGTGAACAGTTCTTTCTGAAAAGCTGATAGAGGTATTATATGTCTTCAATAAAGTTTGATAATTTCAGAAATAATTGGAAAAATTTGATGTAAGGAGGGGGGGGGGGGGGAGGGGGAGGAAAAAACTGTCAGCTTGGCATGCATATACTTTAGATCAGGTGTCCTTCATTTATAAATATGAATTTTAGAAAAAGTGTGAAAAAAGCGGTTATTGAACTCAAGAGTTGGAGATAAATAGGATTTGAGTGTAGTGTGTGCTGACGGATTGTATTGTCATATCTAAATGGAATAAGTTTTATGTTAAAAATAGTAATCATCTGTGTCTTGATTCATTAGTGCTAGCACAGTTAATTTTTTTGTGTTTTACTGGTAATTAGATAATGAATTTTGTATGAAAAATTTGAATAGGATATTTCAATTGGAAAGTTGGAAGTGAGCTTTACATGAACAATACTACTGCAAGCAGTAGTCGGACTTGCTGGCTGATGTGCTGTGGGTCACCAGTTCATATCCAATTCCTAGTCAATATTTGTTATTTAGTATTTATTATTTCTAGAAGGTATCCAAAGTTTCTTACGAAGGTAATTTTTACATTTTCTGGAATGTTCTAGCGTGTATGAATAGCAGCGTTCTTTGTGCAGAAAGCAGTTCTGTTCTGTCTGTATGTTGAAGTCCGTAATAAATTTGCTTTCAGTGCTAGTGTTGTACTTCATTGATGACTCTGCTCTTGGATTTATACTTGATTGTGGTTATGTTGTGACAGTATTATGGGTCTCTCTTTGTAATTATAGATTATAATTTTATGGTTTCTCCATAAGAAAGCTTTGTCAGTTCATGAACATCATTGTAAGAAATATTCTGAGAAATTCTTAAATATAATTGCTTTGGATGAATGAAAATTTGCTATAAACAGCTAGTAACTCAAAACAAAACCCTGTAGTAACCCATAACTGATTGCTCAAAACCAAGTGTGTTTATTACTGTGTGATGAACATGAAACTGGGGTACACTGTTTTCTGCCATGCAGTTATGGTAAAAACATGATCCACTACATGTATTGATTATCCTGTAATATTGTACAAAGTCAAAATCCTCCACAAAATTAGCAAAGGAAGTCATTTTTCTACTGTTTGTAATAATTAGGCAAAAATTATATTGAAGTGATTAAACAGATCACACTTAAAATTGTTTGAAGAAACAATTAACACTAACTATATGTACAAAGCTAAGTCACAAAATGTTCTTAAAGGCAACAGTTTCTAATTTATTGGTTTCAAATTTCATCTGCCAAGATGAATGTAGGCTGTTCAGCCGACAGTCAATTTGAAAACCAGATTTTTTTGTCGCTGAGAATGTTTTCTGTATTGTCCTTTGGTTCTGTTATTGTCGCATGCTTTATTTACCTTCCACATTTCCTCTGTTACCAAATTTCAAATGGCACACATTTTTTTCTTAAAGCAGGTTGGTATTATTCAGAATTCCAATGGACCATATTATTCCCCACTCTTTTGGCGGCAAAACCCTATTGTTCAAATAATCTCCATTCAATGCTGTGGCATTAATGCCCGCATGGTGCCACTCTATTGGTTGATGTCAGATCCAACATCTTGCTACCCATCATCCATGTACTGCTTCCCTCAGAGTGCATCCTTCATTGGGCCAAACAGATGCAAGTCTGAAGGTTTGGTGGCGAGGATCCCCATTGGCATACACCTTGAGTACCTCAACTGGTGGATGAGTGTGTGATCACTAACAGAGATGTCCAGTTTTGTAGTGAGATATTTGATTGTGATCCACTGATTATCTCGAATAAGAGTGTCCACATGTTCAAACAGCTCTGTGCATCCGAACGGCACATGGGAGATCGGACATTTTGCGCGACCTTGTTGCGATGAAGGCAGATGCCTTGTCCAATAACACACCATGCTTTTGTTCTCTGCCAGGTCTCCGTAGACATTCTGCAAGCACTGAATATGTATGATGCTCTGGTTTTCTGTCAGAAGAAACCCCATGACAGCTCTCTGCTTGGAACACACTTCCGTTAACAGACACTATTTTGAAGGCTGTGTATATTGCCGCCACCTATTGGAATTTCTGGAACAATAGGTGCTGAAGTGGGAATATTCCATGATGTCCCACAACGAATTCCACAGTTTTTTTCCAATTGAAACTGGCCAAGAAAAAAAAGTGTGGTGTATTACTTATTGAATGCCCCTTGTATTAACCTTTTGTGCCTCAGAATGTGCCCTACTGACAGATCCCTTGTGCCCTAAATTTCTTTTCTCCCTGATTTGATTTAGTACTTCTCTGTTTAATTTTCAGAATTTTTCTGTAGCACCAAATTTTCAAAATTTGTGTTCCCTTCTTTTCTGTATTGTTTGTAATTCATGTTTCGCTTACAAGGCTACACTCCAGGGAACTGCTTTCAAAAAATACTTCCTGACACTTAAATTTTTAAATTTATATTAGGTACTAACAAACTTATCTTTTTCTGAACTTTTTCCTTTTTATTGCCAGTTTGGATTGTATATCTCCTCTATTTTGGTATTGCCAGGATTATTTTGCCCCCCAGGCAGCAAAACCTATCTACTAGTTTTAGTGCCTCATTTGATAATTTATTTCACTACATTCTATTATCCTTGTTTTACTTTTATTGATGTTGATCTTATAACCTCTTCTTCAGACACTGTCCATTATGTTCAACTGATTGCCAAGTCATGTGCTGTGTGTGAGAGAATTGCAATGTCATTGGAAAACCTTAAATTTTTTTTTTATTTCTTCTCTCTAAACTTTAATTCTTTTTCCAAATTTCTCTGCATTTTGTCCCTGTAACCTTCAGAATTTCTGAGAGTGTGTTCACTTAGTATTGTGTAATACTTTTCCCAAATCAACAAATACTATAAACATGGATTTGCATTTTTCCAGTCTAACATCAAACATGACCAGAGTCTCTGCATTTTATATCTTCTATATTTTAGCATAACCAATTATTTTTCTGCTCAAACAGTGAACTACGTTTAGTGCCTCATTTCATAATTTAATTTCCTCAGCATCGCCCAACTTAATTTGAGTACTATTCATTAACTTTATTTTACTTTTTTTGGCGTTCTCATTATACCCTCTTTTCAAGGCGCTATACATGCTCTTCAAAGTCCTTTGCCACTTGTGATAGAATAACAATGTCATCACTCAAAGGTTTTTATTTTTCTCCTTGAACTTTAATTCACTTTCTAAATTTCTCCATAGTTTGCTTCACAACTTGCACACTGTACAGTCTGCATAACACTGGGGATAGGCTATGACCCTGTCTCCCTCCCTTTTCATCTACTGCATCCCTTTCATGCCTCTCAACTTTTACAACTACAGTCTGTTTTCTGTGCAAGTTGTAGAAACCTTTTGTTTTCTGTATTTTATCGCTGCTACCTTCAGAATTTCAGAGTGTGTACTCCAGTCAACATTGTCAAAGGCTTTCTCTAAATCTACTAATTCTAGTGACATATTGTTTGCGTTCCTTTAACCTATCGTTAGAGAAAATAAACAGGGCAAGTGTAGATCTGAAGCCTAGTAACTGAGGTGACAACTGTGTTTCATCCTTTGCAGGAGAGTGACTTGTCACAGCATCTGGTTAATTAACCTTGGAACAGATACAGCTTGGAAATCCTCAGCACCCGGGTTTGCTATACAAACATTCACAAAGGCACATGGGTGCCCTCTGACAACCTGTGACTGCCAGATAGATCATTTTGAAATTCAGAAGTTGTTTTAAAACAACACTGTTGACTGCAGAACACAGAAAATAAATGTATCACAATGTGAAAAAGCAGACAAAAAATTATTCAGTTGAGTAAGCCATCAGTTGTAAATCCTTGAACCTGTGACTTCAGAAAAAGTTATGACACAACATTCTACAATTATATACAACCATGTAATGGAGCAACACTCATACGTTGCCTCTTCGGCTGGTGCTCATTCTCCTAGAATCCTTACAAATCAAAATTATGGAAAAAACTAGAAGTTTTAAGGAAAGCTGCACAGATTATAGTACCCATACTCTTGACAGATTGCCTTGGCAGTGAACCTTGCAGTGTAGCAAGGTGATTCTGCAGAATGACATGTTCAACTTCTAACCACTTAGGCTGACAAAAGGTGTTTGTGGAAACCAAAAACGGGGTTTAGGTAGTTCTTAAGTGTGGGACGTATCATTGTGCATGCTCTGGTTTACTGTATATGCAGATTGATGCAAAAGAAGCCATCTCAGTGTACCGATAAGGTGCAACCTCAAATGCGTATCTCCACATCATGTGGAGGCCCACAGCATCACAGCTTGGCAGTGTGTTGGAAGTCATGCAGGAAATAGATGCTGGCGATAATGTAAGTGCAAGAATGCTTGAAAAATAAATGAGAACCATCATTTGTCACTCCTGGGCTCTCTCAAGTGTCAAAGCAGTACATTAATATGTGTTATGATCTACTGTGAGTTACCAATTGATGAGAGCTCTATATCTCGTGTGATTGTAAAAGTGATTGTACATAGGGGACATTGTGATTACAATGCAGAAGAGTTGTCGCAAAACTGTGTCATCTCAAATAGAATGGAGCTCTTTTTCCACCACCTGCGCCAATGTAAAAGGTGAAGAAGTCACATGGTGTGGTCTAGTGGTACTGCATAGCAGGTCCATTGCTGCAGCAACTTTAAGAATGGTGACATCAAAAAATATTTGAAAGGTAAAAATTGGCACATTTACCCCCCCCCCCCCCACAACACTCCAACCTCTACACATTTTTGGCAGTTGTATCCTACTCAGTGGGTCTTCTTGCAGCCAGAAAACACTACTCACAAGTTATTCACTTTCTCTACGCTTGTTGCCACTGTCAAAACCATCATATCCTTTCTGAGACATAGTTTCACTACACTGTTTCTTACAGTATCTGCCTGATTTTTCCCTATTACCCATCAAGCCTCATAGTGATAATTATTCCATATATTTATTTTGATTCTTTTACTGCCTCATCATCTAATCTAAGAGTTAATCTCAAATATGTTTACATGTTAGCTGTACTGATTTATAAACATCACTTACGTAATTAACTATGGCAATGCGTAGACATGGGAAGCCTCACACACCTTTTCAGCACACTGCAACATAAAATTCGTGGACAGAGGCCACCATCATGAGTATTTATTGTACAAGTTAGCTCTTCAGTGGGAGCTTCCCTCATTTGACCTTGAAGGACTCATTGAAATGTTGGCCCTTGGAATTTGACGAGCAAATGCAAATAGTGTCTGATCATTTCCTTGTTTCAGTAGTAAGAAACAACCAAGTAATCCTATCTACAATGAGCCTCTGGACTGCAAGACGTAAGACAACAATGTTATTTCATCTGCTCTAGCGTCAGTGTCTTTAATCTGGTTGAGCCATGAGTTAAAATGGACTTGAATGACAGATACGGGTACGTTATTCCACACTGCTTCAAAGCACTGCCAGAGTTCACTAATCAGAGGGGTCAGTGAGTGGGGGATATCAGTCTCTCAGCAACATGAGACCAGATTTTTCAGTGGATGGGAAAGCAGACCATGATGGCCAGGGTAACAGTCAAACACCCTCTGAATTGAGGTAGGTCAGGACAGCATGGGCATGATTTCAAGGGGACTTCAAAGACAGTGCACAGCTATTGGTATTAACATATCAGAAATGTAATGACTACTGCCCTATTTAATGGCCTTGCTTACCAGAGGTAACAGAGTTGTGTACCTAATGGCACCCCTTACCATAAAGCCTGGTGGTGGGCTCAAATGCAATCTGACAATGTTAGTTAGTTAGTTTTGTATCCTGGAGATCACTTGGATGATAAATCGTAATACTGTGGAACAAATCATTTTAGATTCGCATCTCAATTTAAGAAGACATACTAAAAAGTAATGCTTCCCGATGCTGTATTTGAAAACTCTTTAAAGTGTTTTAAATAAAACAAACTTTACTAACTTTCTATATCATCATTCTTCATGTCTACATATTTGTAGCCCTGTGTTGCTAGAGGGCTCCGAATGGTAGCATGCCACAATGCAGGGTTTGTCGTAACTATCTCGATGCTTGAGAAACAGCGTGCTGTAATCGAGTTTTGAATTCAAAGAGTTTGTCCACACATGGAGCACCTCTCCTTCAACATGTCAATGTCAGACAACACACAAAGCTTAGTATTACCTTGTGTGGTTTTAAATTTATCTGGAACCCAAGTTGATCCCCCCCACCCAAATTGGCTCTTTCTGTAAGCAATTTGTGTTAATAATCTGTCAAAAACTGCCTTCTTTGGAATTAGGGTTATTAACCTCTTCATGAAATCTTTGGTAGTTTCACCAATCTTGCATATCTTCTATAGTAGATGGAGTGGTTGTGTTGTTATTTGTTTTCCCAAAGATCTCAATAATTCTGAGGGAATGTTTGTACTTGAGACGCTTGGTTTCGACTTAAGTCTTTCAGTGCTGTGTCAAATATGGTTATGGTTATGTTAAACTACCTATATGTCTTCTTCTGTCTATCTTTATCCATCTTATGTCTGTTTATCTACCTATTTATCTATCTATCCAATGTATATGGTGTGTCCCAGTTTTGTTAGGACTGCTTGTGTTAAGTTCTAAACTGCAATGCTACCCTTTGGTGAGGTGTTAACGACCCATGAAGTTTCAGAAACAGCTCTGTAGAAAGTCAAACCACTAGCATTGCTGCAGCAGCCATCTTGGCTACAAATGTAACAGTACGTCTGACATTCGTCAGGAAATGGCAATGAGGCAACATCAAGGTTTTTGAGACATTCAGCATTTGTGGATGGTTTCTGGCTCCTCTTCCATAATGAAACCCCAGCCCGCAAAGTGAAGACTGTGCATAAGTTTTTGGCCAGCAAATGTATCATAGTCCTGGATCACTCAATGTGTTCACCAGATTTGGCCCAGTTGACTCATGGTTATTTCCCAAATTGAAGCTGACAGTGAAAGGACACTGTTGTGAATCAATTAAGGACATCCAAGAAAACTGTACTGCAGTATTAATGAAACTCCAAAAAAGGACTACAGTGACTGTTTCAAAACACTTTTAAAATGATGTCAGCTTTGTTTTAATTCAGGAGAAGACTATTTTGAATAAATACAGAGATTTTGTGAACATAATCCCTGATGTATTTTTCATAGCCGCAGTCCTGATGGAGCTGGGAGGCACTGTGTATATAAATTGATATCACCTGCCATGGTGATGTTTGTGTGTTCATGGTAATCTCAGGTATTTTGATACTGGTTTCACCAATAGGGTGGTTTCTGAGGAAGGTTAAAGTATACAAATTATAAACGTCTCATGTAATGATGAATGAAAGTCCCTCATTGCTGTGAAAATGTCATTGGCATATAACGGTGAATGGTGAACTCCTTGGAATCATGATATCTGGCGTAACCTGGCACTGTGCCAGAGTTGTGTGTCAGAGGCTGTTTAGTATCAGTGTTGTGTGGTGGAGGGTGCTTCGTGCCAATGTTACATGGTAGAGTATGCTTCATACCATTGTTCCATGGCACAGTGTGCTTTGTACAATTGTTGCATATCAGAGGTTGCATCCTACTGAAGTTGTGCAAGTGGATACTTGTTGTGCATCCATAGATACTTAGTGCTACCCACATAGAGCCAGGACGGGTTGCTAGTACTTTATAGTTCTCATTCATGAGGTGATTTTTTTTTCTAGTCTTTACTTCACAGATAATTTTTGAATTCAGCAATTTGTTTTTCATTTATTATCTTGTGCTCTCATCTCTTACTGTTTAGGTTGTGCACCATGATATTAAACATCACAAATGGAGCATCACGATCTGCTAAACATTAACTATAGAGTTTACATTATCATCATGCAGTCCCAGTATTTATGTATGAAAATGTTGTCAGTAGCAGTACTGATGATTCCTATAACCCTGATTGCAAATATTGTTAGCAGAGATGAAATTGGAGGGGAGCCTAGTGTGGCTCTAGAGAAAGTATGCCCTTGAAAATATGAATTAAAGTCTTTACATAGTATTATCTCATTTAGTTTAGAAGGTGAAAGATGTATTAGAGCATCAAGTTGTTTCATGAAGAGTTCAGAATTAGTGTGTGGAGACCTATATGTAATAACAAATGTTATAAAAAAACCCTTGGGTTTCTGCTTGTGCAACACTAGCTTTAAAATTCTTATCATTGTAAAACATAAGAATATGAGTGTACTTTTCCTTCCTAGTGTACATGACAACTTGTACCTCTCCTACAGCATTACAGTGGTCTTTCACACACTGTGGTTTGTTGAATACCACTGGCCCTGCTATTTGTTATCTGTTTAGCTGTGGTTATGGGTTAGCTGTCTTAGGGTGTTTACCTCTTCTCCTTATACACTCCTGGAAATGGAAAAAAGAACACATTGATACCGGTGTGACAGACCCACCATACTTGCTCCAGACACTGCGAGAGGGCTGTACAAGCAATGATCACACGCACGGCACAGCGGACACACCAGGAACCGCGGTGTTGGCCGTCGAATGGCGCTAGCTGCGCAGCATTTGTGCACCGCCACCGTCAGTGTCAGACAGTTTGCCGTGGCATACGGAGCTCCATCGCAGTCTTTAACACTAGTAGCATGCCGCGACAGCGTGGACGTGAACCGTATGTGCAGTTGACGGACTTTGAGCGAGGGCGTATAGTGGGCATGCGGGAGGCCGGGTGGACGTACCGCCGAATTGCTCAACATGTGGGGCGTGAGGTCTCCACAGTACATCGATGTTGTCACCAGTGGTCGGCGGAAGGTGCACGTGCCCGTCGACCTGGGACCGGACCGCAGCGACGCACGGATGCACGCCAAGACCGTAGGATCCTACGCAGTACCGTAGGGGACCGCACCGCCACTTCCCAGCAAATTAGGGACACTGTTGCTCCTGGGGTATTGGCGAGGACCATTCGCAACCGTCTCCATGAAGCTGGGCTACGGTCCCGCACACCGTTAGGCCGTCTTCCGCTCACGCCCCAACATCGTGCAGCCCGCCTCCAGTGGTGTCGCGACAGGCGTGAATGGAGGGACGAATGGAGACGTGTCATCTTCAGCGATGAGAGTCGCTTCTGCCTTGGTGCCAATTATGGTCGTATGCGTGTTTGGCGCCGTGCAGGTGAGCGCCACAATCAGGACTGCATACGACCGAGGCACACAGGGCCAACACCCGGCATCATGGTGTGGGGAGCGATCTCCTACACTGGCCGTACACCACTGGTGATCGTCGAGGGGACACTGAATAGTGCACGGTACATCCAAACCGTCATCGAACCCATCGTTCTACCATTCCTAGACCGGCAAGGGAACTTGCTGTTCCAACAGGACAATGCACGTCCGCATGTATCCCGCGTCACCCAACGTGCTCTAGAAGGTGTAAGTCAACTACCCTGACCAGCAAGATCTCCGGATCTGTCCCCCATTGAGCATGTTTGGGACTGGATGAAGCGTCGTCTCACGCGGTCTGCACGTCCAGCACGAACGCTGGTCCAACTGAGGCGCCAGGTGGAAATGGCATGGCAAGCCGTTCCACAGGACTACATCCAGCATCTCTACGATCGTCTCCATGGGAGAATAGCAGCCTGCATTGCTGCGAAAGGTGGATATACACTGTACTAGTGCCGACATTGTGCATGCTCTGTTGCCTGTGTCTATGTGCCTGTGGTTCTGTCAGTGTGATCATGTGATGTATCTGACCCCAGGAATGAGTCAATAAAGTTTCCCCTTCCTGGGACAATGAATTCACGGTGTTCTTATTTCAATTTCCAGGAGTGTACGTCTAGTTAACAGTGGAACTCTGCAGCCCTGTTTAATGTAATGAAGTGGCTGTTCTGGAGACATTGCAAGAAACAGGGTGCAACCAGCTGCGGATTGTGATGCTCATCGGAATGAAAAAAGTCTTGTCAGCTGAGCTCCCAGGTCATACCTGGACAGTTCTAGTAACTGTCAGGGATGGTTGAAAAGGCTAGCTTTATTTATGGGATTTTAGTGAAGCTAAATATCTGTAGCATTATGCTTAGAGCAGCTTGTGGCTTCCAGGTTCTCAGAGCAGCAGAAGGCTGTAACCAGAAACTTTAAAGGTACTGTGGCAAATTACACTGTGAAGCCATACTCTTGAACCATAGGACTGAGAACTCTGTGGTCTCCCTTAAAGTCTCAGGGGTGCACTACATGTCAGATGCTGCTACCCTGGTAGTTGAATGTGTATGGGGTGCACACAAGGATTTTGTAGATTAAGTGACTCCACCTGGTCTAGATAATAGTAACTGTATGAGCTTCTGAAGCATTAATGTAAACCCATAAGAATTCCCCCCCCCCCCCCCCCCCCCCTAAAAAACTGAAATTATGAAAGACCTAGGGATCCGCTGCCAAAGCATTCTCAACAAATATAGAGAGTTTGAAGCTTTCGTCATTTACTAGAAGTATGTCACCTGAATTTTTGTGTCATTTTTATCTTACAGTGATATTATGTACAGTGTGGCTCTTTCACTATGCTAACATATCTATTTTGCTTTTATCTCTGTCATAAGAAAGTGAATACATAGAATGTAACAAGAAAGATATTAACCTAGACACGTTAGTTTTCAGCTTGATTATTAAAAACATCTTTTTCTTTCTTTTTATGCAGCCGAAGTGAGTTTCTATTTGGCAGATAATGTTGTTCCGGATGTTTCATGGATACCAAACAAACATTATTCAGGAGTATATGGACTTTTGAAATTAACATTACCAAAAGTTCTACCTGACACATTACAGAAAGCAATTGTGCTGGACACGGATGTAACATTTGCAACTGACATAGCTGAGCTCTGGAAAATCTTCTCCAAACTAGATCCCAAGCAGGTGAATCTATCACCCTACCCCACAAAAACATATGTGTGTGTTTATAAAAATAGAGTGTTATTTAACTTGTGTTTAAAATTATGAATTTAACCGGTTCTAGGCTATTGGACTGGTAGAAAATCAGAGTGATTGGTACCTTGGTAAACTCTGGAAGAAACACCGCCCTTGGCCAGCATTAGGCAGAGGGTATGCACCATTAGTTTATATTTCAAATTACCATTTTTAAATTAATGTTTGACACACATAATGAAGAAATTTATGCTAGTAGCCCACCCTTTGTTTTTTTTCTGCCATTTGGTCTATTAATGTAAAGTTTAGCATTTAAAACTCATAATTTTTCAGACATCTTATATGTAACGTTCAGTAGACAAAGACTGAAATATCTTGAAGATATTTTTGAAGTACTGCAATCATTTATATTATGGATAAGATTTCCTTTTTTGTGTAAAAACTAACAATTACTAAATCATGCATATCTTTTTACTTACAACCTTACACCATCCTCCTACTCCCCCTCCTCTTCGTTTTTACACAATTTTGTTTATGTACTACATTGTGTTTTCAAATGCTTTCATACCAACTTTTAAATAGTTTGATGATATGAATTAATTTAACACCGATTACTTTGTGTGCATTCAGACTTTTTTTGCGGTCATCACTTTCTGTGGTATTTCTCATTCAACTTCATCAGAAGATTAATAGTTCCTAAATATTACTTATTTTACTATCATTTCAGTCAAGTGATAGATTATTTTGCTTTAGTAAGCAACTGAATAGGAGGTGTAATGTTGAAATGCTGGAAACATCAGGAGAAATTGGATTGAGCTTATTGAAAGTGGGTTAAATCCTTTATTTATAAAAAAACACCTGTTACCAAAAGCTTTAGCCTGAAGAAGCTAGGAAATGTAGTAAGTGATGGTACATTAGTTCAGCACTATGAATTTAACTACTCTATCAGCAGAGAATAGGTCACAGGATACTCTTTTTGCATTAATGATCACAAACACCTGAAAATTACATGTGTTAATCCAATTCATTCCTCACTCAATTCTCATTTCTAGGTACAGTATTTAGTATTGTAGGGGTCTTCTGTTAGTACTTTTCAGTGCAATACAAGTTATATGGTATGGTAATTGACAGTTGAGATTTTGATGCAAATAAAATGAATACCGAGGTGTCTGCTGTTGACTAGTGTTCTATTTATGCTCTTTCTTTTTGTTATGTGTATTCTGAGAAATGTGACAATTAGTGGTGGCTGGAGTACGCTGGTTGCCATCCAGAAATAGTGGGTCTTTTCTAGAAAACAAAACTATTTTTCTGCTGTAATGTTATATATATATAAAATTAAGTTTGTGTTAGGGAGGGCAGTGGACTGGGGTAGTCCATGCAGTTATGCTATGGTGTGGTGGTGTGATGGCTAGCATATGTGCCCAGTAAGCAAGGAGACCCGGGTTCAATTCCTGGCAATGGCACAAATTTTAATCATTTCTTCAGCGCCGCTTGGGACCTTGTCATGGTTTGCACGGCTCCCACCTGTCGGAGGTTCAAGTCCTCCCTCGGGCATAGGTTTGTTCTTAGCATTAAGTTAGTTTAAGTTAGATTAAGTAGTGTGTAAGCCTAGTCCCATAGGAACTTACCACCAAATTTCTTCAGCTTCCATCATTGCAGTTGAGGTTGCTCATGAAGGCTGACAAACCCACTGTTCTAACTGAAGAACACCGTAATTTATTACTTGAACAGTACACTGTACAAAAGACAAGGTGCAATACAATTAGCAATACACTAGTGGGCGGTGGAGCCTTAGGCTCCAGCCTGTGTTGACATTAGTTCTAACAGGGGATGCAACTGACAAGCTGTACATGCAACTGCTATCATATTAGCAGGCTGGGTGTCCTCTAGTGGCTGATTCAAGCATGAATTTCACGTGCGAATGATGAAGTGCTGCACAAAAAATGAATAAACAAAAATGTGACAGTAGAAAATAGCAGAGACAAAAACAAGCAACCAACTACACACACACACACACACACACACACACACACACACACACTCACAGACAGAGAGAGAGAGAGAGAGAGAGAGAGAGAGAGAGAGAGAGACGTGGCTTAGGTTTTTGGAGTAGAGGCGCCAGGGTTCTTCCACATACACACACACACACACACACACACACACACACACACACACACACACACAAAATTATGTTACAAGCTACTGGAAAACATGGAAAGATACACACAAGAAAGAACTTGTTAATAGAAATATAAAAAAAGGGAGGAAGGTTTATCTGTTTAGCAAGAGTAATAGAAGGCAGATTTCAGACTACCTAACAGATCAAAACGAAAATTTCTGTTCTGACACTGACAATGTTGAGTGTTTATGGAAAAAGTTCAAGGCAATCGTAAAATGCGTTTTAGACAGGTACGTGCCGAGGAAAACTGTGAGGGACGGGAAAAACCTACCGTGGTTCAACAACAAAGTTAGGAAACTACTGTGAAAGCAAAGAGAGCTTCACTCCAAGTTTAAATGCAGCCAAAACCTCTCAGACAAACAGAAGCTAAACGATGTCAAAGTTAGCGTAAGGAGGGCTATGCGTGAAGCGTTCAGTGAATTCCAAAGTAAAATTCTATGTACCAACTTGACAGAAAATCCTAGGAAGTTCTGGTCTTACGTTAAATCAGTAAGTGGCTCGAAGCAGCATATCCAGACACTCCGGGATGATGATGGCATTGAAACAGAGGATGACACGCGTAAAGCCGAAATATTAAACATCTTTTTCCAAAGCTGTTTCACAGAGGAAGACCGCACTGCAGTTCCTTCTCGTGATCGTGTGAGAGACAACTCGCTTTATTTGTTCATGAGACCCAGACAATATTAGATACAAGCTCCCAGGTAGATGCTATTTTCCTTGACTTCCGGAAGGCGTTCAATACAGTTCCGCACTGTCGCATGTTAAACAAAGTAAGAGCCTACGGAATATCAGACCAGTTGTGTGGCTGGATTGAAGAGTTTTTAGCAAACAGAACACAGCATGTTGTTCTCAATGGAGAGATGTCTACAGACGTTAAAGTTACCTCTGGCGTGCCACAGGGGAGTGTTATGGGACCATTGCTTTTCACAATATATATAAATGACCTAGTAGATAGTGTCGGAAGTTCCATGTGGCTTTTCGCGGATGATGCTGTAGTATACAGAGAAGTTGCAGCATTAGAAAATTGTAGCGAAATGCAGGAAGATCTGCAGCGGATAGGCACTTGGTGCAGGGAGTGGCAACTGACCCTTAACATAGATAAATGTAATGTATTGTGAATACGTAGAAAGAAGGATCCTTTATTGTATGATTATATGATAGCAGAACAAACACTGGTAGCAGTTTGTAAAATATATGGGAGTATGCGTGCGGAACGATTTGAAGTGGAATGGTCATATAAAATTAATTGTTGGTAAGGCGGGTACCAGGTTGAGATTCATTGGGAGAGTCCTTAGAAAATTTAGTCCATCAACAAAGGAGGTGGCTTACAAAACACTCGTTCGACCTATACTGGAGTATTACTCATCAGTGTGGGATCCTTACCAGATCGGGTTGACGGAGTAGATAGAGAAGATCCAAAGAAGAGCGGCGCGTTTCGTCACAGGGTTATTTGGTAACCGTGATAGCGTTACGGAGATGTTTAGCAAACTCAAGTGGCAGACTCTGCAAGAGAGGCGCTCTGCATCGCGGTGTAGCTTGCTCGCCAGGTTTCGAGAGGGTGCTTTTCTGGATGAGGTATCGAATATATTGCTTCCCCCTACTTATACCTCCCGAGGAGATCACGAATGTAAAATTAGAGGGATTCGAGTGCGCACGGAGGCTTTCAGACAGTTGTTCTTCCCGCGAACCATACGCGACTGGAACAGAAAAGGGAGGTAATGACAGTGGCACGTAAAGTGCTCTCCGCCACACACCGTTGGGTGACTTGCGGAGTATAAATGTAGATGTAGATGTAGATCACAGACTAACTGACAGCAGAATGAACGAACTGGTTGTGATAAGATGGAAGAATATCAAAGTGAGATGTAGACGTGAGTGAAGAATTGCAACCCCTATGTGACGTACAGGAAACTGTGGAATAGAAATCAAGCAAGACTTCCATTGGTACTGACTTGCTGATATTGTAGGGAAGGACAACAGTTCAAATCCACATCCAACCACCCAGATTTAGGTTTTCTGCGCAATGTCCCTAAATCGTTACTGGCAAATGCCGGGATGGTTCCTTTTAACCAAATTTCAACCACAATCTTAACAAACAATTCAAACCCGTGCTCTGTCTCTAATGACCTCACTGTTGATGGAACTTTAAATCCTAATCTTGCTTCTTTCCTATTTGTAGGGAAAGAAAACCCTTTGAAAATACATTAGAAGCTAACAAGCAATACAAGTTGAGTGTGGACATCCATGAAATTGGAAGTACAGGCAAATATTAATTATGAAAATGGAGTTTCTGTGACAGTCAGCTTGCAATTTCTCCATATCCTGCCATACAGCAATGGCTACTACAGTGTTGGTCTCTACTGTAAATAGTTACTTCGTTTAAAGTAGCATTCATTTTCTGCTTGTGATTCCCTTACAAAATTTGTAAATATTTTGTAATATATTGGATTTTATTCAAGCAAAACTTAAATTCACACTCATGAAAACGCTGCTGTAGCCCTATTATGTACCAAACTCTTCAGTGACACATTTTTTATATAGGGAAAAGTGTGTAAACTCTGAAAATTGTGATATTCACAAGATACAAACAACAGTGGTCCCTGTCAGATCACTTTCCTGGGTCTGTTGTGCTGCTGTCGTTTGCAAAGAATGTCTCCGGTGAAGTCTTAAGTTTTGTAGTGTAACTCTAGCTAAGACACTGCAGGTGTGAAAAAAATGTAGTCCCAACTTGAAACAGTAGCTTGTTTTGTCATTACTGCCAATAGGCTTTGAATTCGTTGTAGGACTGCTGTATCAGGACCACCGGGCCTGGCGACAAACACCAGTTATAAAGCAAACACACACTTCCTTAACAATTTTTGAGGGTATTTTTGTTCAGTCATTACAACTACAAGAAAATAGCCATTTCTCTCACCAGATGCATTTAGCTTTATTGAGATAAAACTCCATCAGTGGTCTGTACTTAAAGATATTTACAATTTGATTTGTTTTTAAGAATGAAAAACAGTTCATTAACAATTTCTTGATTTTTACTTTCAGTGATTTCTGCTTGGTTTTTCACCTACATCAGGAAATGCCATATTCTAGCACATCTTTGGCATCTGTCTTCATTAGACACTGATACTTGTAGTCCAATTTTTCGTTGCTCTGCAGAACTGCATTTATTACGTTTTACACAGCACATTGGTATTTTTACTTATACTTTTCTTAGTTAAGTACATGTGTGTTATTCTGTTTAATTATCTTGCTGTGTATTTATATACTGTCTGAGAGTAGTGAAGTAATAGTGATACAATGTTTTTAAATTAGGTGGGGGAGGGAGAAGCTAAGATGAGTGGACTTAAGTGCATAATAGTGTGATGGAGGGTGAGTTGGAGGAAAAGGTGAGGAGCAAGAAGTGAAATGCAGTTGGAGGGGGGTGGGGGGGTGGGGGTGAAGGATGGAAAAGATTCTTTTCTTTTTCATGTGATTTTTTTCAGTTATTTTATATAGTGTCTGGTTTCCAATATTTATTTGGTCATTGAGCAATTTTTTATTTTGTGTTAATGCTTTGTGTATGTGAAAATTTTCTTGGAAAGGGAGGAGATGTCTCTCTTTACTGATTCTTATAATGTTCATATCCTTTTCGATATTGCTTGTTCTGTGGTACTCCTGTTTTAGATGATGTTGAATGGTTTGTACCACATTTCAGTGCTCTGATGTGTTCTTTATATCTGGTATTAAATGTTCTGCCAATCATTCCAATGTATATTTTTCACAATCTCTGCAACTGAGCTGATAGATACAGATACAATTAATAAATGATGTGCTTTTTATATCTTGTGTTGAATGTCGTGCCAGTTATTCCAATGTATATTTTTCACAATCTCTACAACTGAATGAGAGATACAGATTACAGTTAATAAAATGTTCTGGGCTATTATCGTGTGGTTGAATTGATTTTACATTAAAACCCAATGTTTCGTCCCCATCTGTGGAGGATATTTTCCTCGCTACTGACTGCAGTAAAATTTTGCTTCTACGTGCTTCCACACAGGGGTATGATGTAACATGTTTTGAATTCCCAAGGGCAACTGACTGTTGTCGACTTCTGTCATCCGTTTTTGTTATCACCCAATGGTGGAAGACTGGTACACATCTTCCTCAGCACCTGAATCCAGCTGTCATTCAGTTTCATGTCCTCCTTATTGAAATTCCTGGGGTGTTTTACAATCACTATGGCCTCTCTGTATAGCCTTTCCTCATACCCGCTTGTGACTGCCAGTACTTGTGTCCTGTCTTGAATGTGGGGCTCTCCCGGCTGCAAAGCATGTTCCACAACAGCTGATCTGTCAAGAGGGGAGATTGACAGAGGAGGGTGTGAAATGGAATGACATCTAGATTCTGGTGCTGAAGATGATGTGTGTGTTCCAGTCTTCCACCATTGGTGATAACAACAGCAGACGATGACATTTAACAATGGCCAATTGGACTCGTGAATTCAAAATGTGAAGTCATGCCACTGTGCAGAAACAGAAATTTGCTGCAGTCAGTAGTGAGCCAGGTTGTGAATCCCACATTCAAAGAAGCTGTGCTCCCCCTTGAAAATGTCCTCTGCAGATGGGGACGAATGTTGGGTTTTAATTTAAAATCCATTCAACGCTGGCATAATACCCCAGAACTTTTTATTAATTGTTTCATTTCCAGCTGTGAAAGTTTACTTTTTACAGATACCAGATTGTTGGTATCTGTCTGATTTTGATTTCAGTTTTGGGACCTGCTTTTGTATTCAGTTGTTTGTTTTGTAAGCAATGTTTATGCCTTATTTTTTGAATATGTTATCTATTTTATGTGTGAATTTGTTGTGGTAGGTCATTGTATACCATTTTTTGTGGCAATGCAGGTTGTATGTGTGGGTGTTGTTTAGTTAGTTTTTCCATTATTTGTGTCTTTATTTTTTTGTTTAGTTTGTCTACACATTGTTTCTTCGTATCCAGTTTTTAATGCTGTTTATTTTATAATGGTCAGCTCTTTTTGGTAATCAGGAGTGTTTAGGGGGATCCAGTTCAGTCTGCTTAAGATGTATCTGATTGTAGCCTGTTTCTGATTGTGCAGGTGGTTTGAGTGTCATTTGTTGTGTATTTTCTGTTTTGCCAGATGTGTGTTTGTTATCGTCTTTTCTTATGGTCATGTCTAGAAAGTTGAGTTAGTTTTCTTGCTTTTCTTCTGTTGTGAACTGTGTTTTTGCTTACAATGCAGTTGCTGCATTCTGTTCTTAGGTTCATCTACTATGCACATTATGTCATCCGTGCACCTGTACCAGTAGATGATTCAGCTTTTCTTTGGTGTTATGTCTTCAAATTTTAATTTTCCTATATGATTCATGAAAATGTTGGCTAACGTTCCTGAAATAGGTGAACCCATGGGTAAACCTTCTTCGCGTATGTATTATTCTTGATTGAATTTGAAATCATTTTGTTGTGTTACAGACTTCAACAATTTTATTGTCTTATCTTCCGGAAATTGCTGGTCATGTCTTTTCAGTTTTTTACAATTAGTTTTATGATTTCGTTAACAGGGATACCACTTTGCATTCTTTCTACATCAAAGGAGAGCTGTGTTGCTGTGCCAAGGTTTTAATGTCTCTCATATTTTCTATTAGCTGAGAGGTATTTCTTATTGTTCTACCATTTTCCAGTGAGCAGGTACTGGGTAATCTGTGACTGCACTTGTTTTGCCAATAGGTATGTGGCAGTTGCTCTGAAATTCACTCTCAGATGGACAGGGTAATTTTCTTTGTGTGCCTTTGGTTGGCCCGCATCTCGTGGTCGTGCGGTAGCGTTCTCGCTTCCCACGCCCGGGTTCCCGGGTTCGATTCCCGGCGGGGTCAGGGATTTTCTCTGCCTCGTGATGGCTGGGTGTTGTGTGATGTCCTTAGGTTAGTTAGGTTTAAGTAGTTCTAAGTTCTAGGGGACTGATGACCATAGATGTTAAGTCCCATAGTGCACAGAGCCATTTGAACCATTTTTTTGCCTTTGGTTGACATTTTATGTTGAGGTCTGTTTTTGCATGAGTCTGTTTCTCTCTTTTCCTCCAACTCACTCTCCATCACACTGCTAAGCACTTATGTGCACTCATCTTTGTTTCTTCCTTCCCCACCTGAGGGGAGGGGGAGGGGGGGACCACGACCACTCCATCATTAATCCTTCATTACTCTTACACAGTGTATAAATACACAGCATCACAATTAAATAGAATAACACACATCTAATTAACTAAAAAAAGTATAGGTCAAAGACAAATTAATGGCAGTCTTATGTTGGTACACTTATAAGTATAAAAATAAACATTAAACAGTGGTGTACAAAAGATGCACTGTGTAAAACATAAGAAATTATAGATCTACAGAGCAACAAAAAGTTAGACAACTAGTATCAGTGTTTAGTGAAGAAAGACACCAAAGACGTGATAGCATAAGGCGTGCCTTTTATATATTTCTATTGATATTTTCCGGAAAAGAACTGTTGAAGGTGCCAAACTTTCGTTTTCCAATTAAACTAGACTGGCTTACAGAACAAAGGCCCAACATGGCGCCTTGAAAGCGAGTCTTGCATCCTGGAACTTTTTCTTGTGTTCCCAGCCGGAGGAATACCAGCAGGAAAGAAAGATACTGTGTAGATTCTCTGCCAGGTCATCAAGTGGAAATCACTGTTAAGTAAAAACCAACAAATTGTTAATGAACTATTTTTTGATCTTAAAAACAAACCAAAGTGTAAATATCCTTAATTACAGACCAGTGATGATGTTTTACCTCAATAAAGCAAAACATATCTGGTGAGAAAAACACGCATTTTCTTGTAGTTCTAACAATGGAATGAAAATACTCTCAGGAATTGCAAAGTGACTATGGACCATATGGCCATGCAAATGAAGAATTTAACTTCCTTAACAGTTGTAGCTTATGTTCTTTACTGCCACTTGTGCTTACTGGTGCCTTTCGCAGAGCAGTGAACCCCATACAGTGATATCCACAGCCTGTGTGGCTCCACTTTCATATGTGTTATCAGTTGTTGATAAAGAAAAATGAAGTTCTCATACATCAAGGGGGAAGGGAGGGGGGTGAGAGAGAGAGAGAGAGAGAGAGAGAGAGAGAGAGAGAGAGAGAGAGATTGATTACATTACAATCAAGCCTGATATTTGATGTTGGGAATCAAAGAAAAGAAATTAATGTATGATCTATGATGTAGTGTTTTGAAGATGCAACACAAATTTTAGATGCTGGTAACAATCAGTGTGATGTTCTTGATCTGATAACAAGAAATGTGGCAATGGATCTAAACTTTAAGCTCTTTGTCATCCCTCTGACTACCACACCGTAATTGGTCATACTTGGAGACTCTTTCCTATACACAACAATGATTATCCACAATTTATATTATTCCTAACCAATAACATATGCCCAACCACTGAATTTAGTGCTCTGGGGAAATATGTAACACCACCATAGTGCTTACAAATTAAAATAGGTCTGTGTAGAGTTTAGTGTTGATTATAATCAAATTTAGTAATTTAATTATGATATCTTTCCCATGGACTTTAAGATCTCAGAAGACAGGACAGAAAGGTAAATCTGTCATCAGTCTGAATTCTTATTAGAACACCTCATTGTTTTATTAGTCATGGTCCTGTTAGAGGTTGATGGCCATTGCCTTCCCCCAACGTGTGAACTGACTTACCGTGGTCAAGTTATAGGTAGGGATAGGACAAGTTCATAAAAACAATGATGCAAAAATAAACTGAAGTAATGCAAAGTTGTTACTTTCTACAAAATGTGAACTTTGGCATTATCCCATACAAAAAAAATCATGATTTTGAAGATGGCAATTTACAAATATTCCTAGCTGAGAGTTATTGAATGTTGAAATTGGATTGCAACTGCTTTTTTCCTTAAGCCTGAGGTTTGTGTATAATCTTAAAATTTTCCAAGTAACAGGCTATTATGTATTGTGTGATTTCAAAAGAGAATACCCTACTTCCGACAAACTCCATTCCAGTGACAATTTTAATTGCCAATTTCACCTTTCCCGACACTTTCGCATAACAAATTGTACAAAAAAAGATATGTTTTGAAGAGATCTTTAATGTGGTGCATTAATTAAACTGCAAACTTTCATAACACACATGTATGAATATGAAACCACCAAACACAACACTTTAGTTTAACAAACATACAAATCAACATGATGTGTCCTTAATTTGCTTTTATCAGACAGTCACAGCACACGATACATGCCGTCACGCAAACATCACGTTTGTCACATACAGCAAATGGAAGAATTTAAATAGTGCTGCACAAGTAGTATGACTGACAGATTCTAATTCATCAACTTGATCCAATTTATCATCATAACCTAAACATCAGTCTGTGCAACAGATCAGGCCATCATTGCAAACTGCATTCACGAAATAGATAAAAATAATATTGAATGTATGCCTGAAAAAAACATTCTCAGTGTTCCTTCATATCGCCAGAAACACTTTTGCATTGCGTCATATGCTCTGTTCTGTGGTTTGCTGAGAGAAGCAAACTGAGCAGGCACCATGTTGATTTATATGTTTGTGAAGCTGAAATACCATATTTGACACTTTTTTTATTTATATGTACATGCAAACTACTTACACAAAAGCATGCTTTTTAATTGACACATCACATTAGTGTTCTTTCCAAGCTGTACCATTTTTTGTATTACTTTGATTCGCAAAAATATCTGGAAATGTGCTGTCACTGAATAAAACTAGTATGTCTATTCCAAATTAAAAGACTTGAAGAACATGACAGGACAAATACTTCAGGCAGAGGTGAAGGAATCATCTAAAATACACTCAACAACACCTTCAGATTAGGCTCTTATGGCCATAGGTCCATACAACTCTGTATTTATGGCCTTAGGTTCTTGTTTCAACAATGGGATGGTAATTATGAATTCTGTTAATATTGACATAGCAAAGAGGTCATAAAGTGTACCTGGAATGTCAGCCACTGTCATGTACATATTCTAAACACACACACACTTTTTCTGTAATTTAGTGGATAAGCAACTTTCCACACCAGCAGGAAATGCAGAAGATGAAATACCTCACAGTATGCTGAAGGCAAGTGTAGAATACAGTTGGCTTTTCCCACACAATGTTGACATAATGGCAGCATGGTTCAGAAGAAAAATTTGAATTTATGAAAATGCTTCTTTTGAAAAATTGTTTTGTGATGTGTGACTGCTGATTTATTTTTCCTCTGATCAGTTACATTAAATGGGTTTAATATAAATGATTACTTTTGGACAGTAATTTCAATAAACATGATCTGTGATGTTAATAAATGCAATGCAATTCATAGATATTTTTCATTTTCAATGAAACACCAAAAATCAATCAAAGTAGACAAAAAGTAATGAACTGCTTAAAAAAAAATGCCGGCCACGGTGGTCTCTCGGTTCTAGGCGCGCAGTCCGGAACCGCACGATTGCTACGGTCGCAGGTTCGAATCCTGCCTCGGGCATGGATGTGTGTGATGTCCTTAGGTTAGTTAGGTTTAAGTAGTTCTAAGTTCTAGGGGACTTATGACCACAGCTGTTAAGTCCCGTAGTGCTCAGAGCCATTTGAACCATTTTGAACTTCAAAAATAAGTAAACAAAAGCTAATACAAGAATTGGCAAAAGAAACCAAAATTGGCGAAGAAATAACTCCAAAATTGGCAAAAAATAACACTAAAATTGGAAGAAAGATATTAAAAAAATAGCACCAAAATTGGAAAAAAATTGTCAAAAAGTATTAAAAAAATTTCAAAGAATATTACCAAATTAAAAAACTACCATAATTGATAAAAATTGACAAAATAACACTGAAATTGGCAAAAAATGACACCAAGCTGACAAATAATAACACCGAAATCAGCCACAAAATAAAACTAGATTTTCCTGTCCCTAGTTATAGGGGGGCATACAGTTTAATGTGGATTCCAAACTGTGGTGCAACATAATCACACTATAGACTTTGGATCATTATTAGCAACTGAAACATACAAAATCAATAAACACTTATGAAAGCACCTGTTAAGAAGCTACTTTTTCCAATTAACGAAAAAGATTATTGAGTTGTGTCAATGCATAAATTCAGTGAAACCCTAGCATCAAAGCAAGTGCTGACAATTAATTGACTTTCAGTGATTTCTATCATCCTGAAACAGAGATTCTAAATACAGTGCAACAGCCTGGATATGTGACATGAGTAGAGAAATGAGCATTTCAAAGCAAATGACATGCAGAGCTGTGAGTATCATATTATCAAATGAATTATCAATAACATGAACAGATCCAGTTTCAGACAGCAAATATTTATAGATATTGAAAAGTCGGACAAGTTTCTCTATTTCCATGGAAAAGGACAGGAGAGGAAAAAGTAAGATCAGGGCAGTCAGAATGAGTCATTGAGTATGGGGACGTACTAGGGCCAAGGAGCTGTAAAATTGTGGAGGATATGCTGTAAACAGATTCAGAAGGATGTAGGTTGCAGTAGGTACTGGGAAATGAAGAACCTTGCACAGGATAGAGTAGCATGGAGAACTGCATCAAACCAGTCTCTGGGCTGAAGACAACAACAACAACAACAACAACAACAACAAGCTGTAAGGACTGTTACCAGTTGTGCATTTCAGAGGAGTTGATGAGACACAGATGACATACGTTTTGAGGCAGCTATTCAAGTCATTGGTGCTGTGGTGTGCAGTGCATTTCACAACTTGTTGCTCACATGTGCAGGTATATATTGTTGATGGCTGTATGTGTACGTAGTCAGTTGGTTAAGTGTTGTACTGACATAGAATGCTGCTAATTAATTGCTACACATGTTAATATAATGTGGAAGGTTTCAAATGTGTTTCTTCTTTCAGCGTGATAGTAAATGCTTGAGACTGGACTGCAAAATAAGACGGATGTATGATACAGGTCTTATGCCAGGTTTGTCGATATGAAATGACCAGTGGGGCGAGGGACTGAGAGTACAGTGGTATAGGCATGAACAAGGTTACTGCATAGATTGGGTGGATGATGGAATGCTACTTTTGTGATGAGGGTAGGTTTTTGTAGAGAGGATATCCTTCACATCTTTGCATCATATTATTTCTCTGTATTTATTATTTGTTTAAAGCTCCTTGGACCTATGCTCCTCTTTTTGGACCCCCTCCACTTACTCCTTGCTCACTACTTGCTTTGCCAATTCAGTCTGCCTTAATGGCAGTTTCCATTGTGTTATCAGTTTTATTGTAGTTAATCAAATGACACCAAACTGACAAATAATAACACCGAAATCAGCCACAAAATAAAACTATATTTTCCTGTCCCTAGTTATAGGGGGACATACAGTTTAATGTGGATTACAAACTGTGGTGCAACATAATCACACTATAGACTTTGGAGGTATTATTATTCTGCTGGAGGTATAAGGCTGTGTGCATACTGTAGCAATATGACAATTATCGTATATGATAGACACAACTTTTGTGCTTTTAAATGCACTTTAGGTGCAAAACAGGTACACAGCTGTGATAGTGCTATCTCTCTTTCAGTTCGATATCAAGAGACACAATATGCTGTTTTCTCACTGATTAGTTCAGATTATGTTCTGTGGCATCAAGATGACAAACACAAAGAAAAATATGTTTTTTAACTTATTCATCAACATTGTGCGAATAAATCTGTTTTTGTGGAATTGCACAGTAAAAATAACATCACAGAACTGGCATGGAAGAAGATAGCAGTGGAATTAAAAGACACTAATAAGAAGGGTGTTATAATTAACTCTATTACTTAGTCTCAAGGTATATAATTGCCTATTTCAGTATGCATATTGCCATTGTATAGGGGTTGCTAATTCAGAATTTAGAAAATAGTTTATTTATCTTGCAAGCATATAGCTTGTGGAAAAGTGGTGTTATTGAGCAGATGCACAACAGGAAATCTTGAAATAATTTAAATCATGAAATTTTCCTCCATGAATGTGAATAAAACTATGTGGGATACATGCTGCCTTTACTATTTTCGCTGCACATTTCTGTTTGCAAGATATTAGTCACTCATGCCCATAAAATTTGATCACAAAGTTCCAAAAGCACATTTTACATTTTTCCTTCTCTAGAAAGTCAATAACTGTGTGTTTGTTTCGTTTTGCTTAACACCCTTTTTGGATAAGGTTGTATTAAGTATGGAAGTAGAGGGAAAGCTTTGTCAGAAACAATCATGTGGAAACTGGGTGTTCACTATATTACCTGGCAAAGTTGTTATATTTGAGACAAACAGTTTAACTTGTTTTAAAAATTGACAAATTATTGATGAACAAAATACTGCATCATTACTATTTATTCTGTAGTCCAAAACATGAATAGCAGTAAAAATTCCACGTGCATTGGCCACAGCGATGAGAACAATTGAAAAGTAACCACTGTAATTGAGATAACTGGATTCTGCATTGCCAAACCATTCCACATGAATATTTTTACCGGGAACAGAACCTATTTACTAACTGAATTGCCAGATGAGATTGATAGAGAAATTTTGAGTCTCCATTTTCTTTGAGTATGGATGTAACCAGTCGGATACCACACAGGGGGGAAATATCAACTTTGATCCTTTTCCAACTAATACTTTGAATGATCAAATTGCATGGTATTCACAAATCTCTCAGTTTCTTAAAGCATAGTTACATTTTCACTGCAGTTTTCCTCCTTACTGAATGATGAGTACTATAAGCTTCTAATGAATTTTAATTTTATTGCAGTGACTTATCTTAGTGTAATGAGTAGTCTTGCACAATCAATTTCTGGGCTTCTTTCATAAAATTGTTGAAACCTAGTTTCATTTTAAGATAGTTCTGATGAAACAAATGTTGAAGTGTACTTCACATGAATCAAATTATGTGGATGTACCCAATATTTCCTGTTCTCTCTCTTTGTATTTAAATACCAGTACTGTAACCACCACAGCATCATCATTCAACAAGCTTACAATTAAAACTTCCCCAGAAAAATCTACAGCTATCCATCATATTGTATAGAAAAGACCAAAGATATCCTAAGATAATCACATAATTACAAATCACATTTATCGTGTGACAGTTATCATATCACACCAGTGTGCACTCCACATAAGAGATCAAGATGTAAATCAGCACTGTAAACGAAACACACCAAAAGTTGTTCCTTTTATCCTATTTTGAATACATTGTTTAATAATGAGAGAGTGTATCACATTCCACCTTTAAAAGGAAGTGCTGAATGTCAGACAGGCACATAAAATGTAAATGCAATTGCTTAAGTTGTCAAACTTTTGTTATTCTTCAGAACAGATTTAAGATGCATGAGTACACATTCTTCCTGTTAAACCTCTCTTTATTTATTTGTTACCCAAAACTTGGTACTTTCTGTTAAAACAGGTTGTTCATGCGTTCTGCAAGTCATCGTTAATAAGACATCAATTATTGTATTAATAAGTAAAAATGATCCTGCAAAATCTTGACTTCCATTCACACGACTTTCTGTCATCAGGTATAACACAGGAGTGATACTTCTGCAATTGCAACGCTTGCGTGAACTGGGATGGGGCCACTTGTGGCGCCTCATTGCTGAGAAGGATCTTATTACCATGCTTGCCACAAGCCTTGCAGACCAGGACATATTCAATGCAATAATAAAGCAACATCCATATCTGGTGTATAATTTACCTTGTCAGTGGAATGTACAACTCAGTGATAATACTCGAAGTGAACTGTGCTACACAGAAGTCACTGACCTGAAGGTTTGTATCATCACATTATCCCCCCCTCACACTCTCCTGCAACCCTCTCCTCTCTCTTCCCTCCCCCCCCAAACCCCTCCTTCCCCCCCCCCCCCCCCGCCCCTCCCCTCCACACACACCCATACCCATACCCATACCCATACCCATGAAGATCCTGATAAAACTATAATTGTTATGAAAGAACCAACAATAGTCACAAAAAAACAACAATTGGGAAATGCTGTTACGTAGGTTGAACAAACACCTGCAAATATTTTATACATGTGAGATGAGAGAAGCATACAAGTACAAAAGGAGGGATGTGAAATAATGTATAGTGTTCGAACTGTAGGTCACACCTAAAAAGACTAGCAAATGTGTCCTTCCTGTGAATATTCACACCTCTTCCCTATGTAACAGGCACGAAATAATCTTCAAACTTTCTCCTGAGTTACACTGCTCTTCACATTAGACCTTTACTCCAAGCTTTTTTGACACTGAGGGAACGGACGTGATAGTTGCCCCTACTTGTGCTATCCAAACTTGTGATTAAACTCATTACATTTGTCATTCGTGTGCTAGTTAAACTATATCCTGCCTTCCTGTTTTTCTTCCATTGACAAACTAGGACCAGTATACGATTTGAAAGTGTTGGTTTACATTAATGGATAGCTAGTATTCCTGTCAAAGCACATCTTTTCAGAAGCTGTTGAATGTTTTAAGTCTTTATTTGTAGTTGATGTCGTTTACTATGTATACATGTTTTTGTGCTACCCATTCAAGGTTAGTCGAACATTGAGTGGAACGGATGGCAATAGATGATAAATAATCGTATTTAATTAAGGGAGATGACAAATAGCCAAGACTGAAAGTAGGAGTCTATCTGTTAAATTGTGAAAGAAATATTTCTTTGAGTGCAGTGAATAAACTAACATCAAACAAAGTGAAACCACTGAAAGCTAAGTATGATGTATAATCTGTCATACAGAAGTATGTTAAGGTATTTAACCTTCCTTCCTTCCGTTGTATGTGTCGCCCACATGAAAACAGACAAAAAGAAAGACGGTGGAAAGTAAGGAAAGTGAATTGACTTTTTTTTCTTTTTTTGGAGGGAGGTGGGGGGTGTCAACAACAACCTGAAGACTGCTTTGAATACCAGTAGTGATTTGCAAAGCATGGTGCTTGTATGCCCTCATCTTCCTCCAAACCGAAAAATGTTTCACGTGCCTAGTTGTAGGAGGACCTACATCTTAATCTGTACAAACACTCTACTTCTTTTGTACGTATACACTAAGTACTACATGAAATGAAATCAACTAAACGCAAGAGGAAGAAAACATTAAAAAGAAAACTGTCGCTCCAATTGGGAACGAGCTCTGAGCTTTTAAGTTGTGTTAGCTAAGACTTAAACGAGTTGATCACTAAAGAGAGCACAGTTTGAAGACACTTCATACAATATTGCTGTCAAAATTGAAAGTTGTACATTTGAGTACAAACCTAATATTTGCCAGGAGAATGAAAAAAACAGTGTGTCTTTGTTCGGATGGAATTATGCCGACAAAAAATAATGAGTCAAATTCAGAAATAAATACTTTATTAAAAATGTTTTAAAAGCCGTATCAGAAAAATGGCTGGTTCTGAGTGCCGAAAAGAAATTTTTTACTAGTTTATTCTTGCAAAGAAGCAAACAGCAGCTAACTACTGTTAACAGTGCTATTTATTTGCAAAAATAGCACTGTTAATGGTTTCAAACCAATAGGTTTATATTTAGTTCATGTTTTATATTGTATTAATTGTTGGCTTTTTTTTTTTCAGTCCTGAGACTGGTTTGATGCAGCTCTCCATGCTACTCGATCCTGTGCAAGCTTCTTCATCTCCCAGTACTTACTGCAATCCACATCCTTCTGAATCTGCTTAGTGTATTCATCTCTTGGTCTCCCTCTATGATTTTTACCCTCCACGCTGCCCTCCAATGCTAAATTGGTGATCCCTTGATGCCTCAGAACATGTCCTACTAACCGGTCCCTTCTTTTTGTCAAGTTGTGCCACAAACTTCTCTTCTCCCCAATCCTATTCAATACTTCTTCATTAGTTATGTGATCTACCCATCTAATCTTCAGCATTATTCTGTAGCACCACATTTCGAAAGCTTCTGTTCTCTTCTTGTCCAAACTATTTATCGTCCGTGTTTCATTTCCATACATGGCTACACTCCATACAAATACTTTCAGAAACAACTTCCTGACACTTAAATCTATACTCGAGCTTAACAGATTTCTCTTCTTCAGAAACGCTTTCCTTGCCATTGCCAGTCTACATTTTATATCCTCTCTGCTTCGACCATTATCAGTTATTTTGCTCCCCAAATAGCAAAACTTCTTTACTACTTTAAGTGTCTCATTTCCTAATCTAATTCCCTCAGCATCACCTGACTTAATTCAACTACATTCCATTATCCTCGTTTTGCTTTTGTTGATGTTCATTGTATATACTCCTTTCAAGACACTGTCCATTCCGTTCAACTGCTCTTCCAAGTCCTTTGCTGTCTGTGATAGAATTACAATGTCATCGGCGAACTTCAAAGTTTTTATTTCTTCTCCATGGATTTTAATACCTACTCCGAATTTTTCTTTTGTTTCCTTTACTGCTTGCTCAATACACAGTTTGAATAACATCGAGGAGAGGCTACAACCCTGTCTCACTCCCTTCCCAACCACTGCTTCCCTTTCATGTCCCTGGACTCTTATAACTGCCATCTGGTTTCTGTACAAATTGTAAATAGCCTTTCGCTCCCAGTATTTTACCCCTGCCACCTTTAGAATTTGAAAGAGAGTATTCCAGTGAACATTGTCAAAAGCTTTCTCTAAGTCTACAAATGCTAGAAACGTAGGTTTGCCTTTCCTTAATCTTTCTTCTAAGATAAGTCGTAAGGTCAGTATTGCCTCACGTGTTCCAATATTTCTACGGAATCCAAACTGATCTTCCCTGAGGTCGGCTTCTACCAGTTTTTCCATTCGTCTGTAAAGAATTCGCGTTAGTATTTTGCAGCCATGACTTATTAAACTGACAGTTCGGTAATTTTCACATCTGTCAACAACTGCTTTCTTTGGGATTGGAATTATTATATTCTTCTTGAAGTCTGACGGTATTTCGCCTGTCTCATACATCTTGCTCACCAGATGGTAGAGTTTTGTCAGGACTGGCTCTCCCAAGGCCATCAGTAGTTCTAATGGAATGTTGTCTACTCCCGGGGCCGTGTTTCGACTTGGTCCTTTCAGTGCGCTGTCAAACACGCAGTATCGTATCTCCCATTTCATCTTCATCTACATACTCTTCCGTTTCCATAATATTGTCCTCAAGTACATCGCCCTTGTATAGACCCTCTATATATTCCTTCCACCTTTCTGCTTTCACTTCTTTGCTTAGAACTGGGTTTCCATCTGAGCTCTTGATATTCATACAAGTGGTTCTCTTTTCTCCAAAGGTCTCCTTAATTTTCCTGTAGGCAGTATCTATCTTACCCCTAGTGAGATAAGCCTCTACATCCTTACATTTGTCCTCTAGCCATCCCTGCTTAGCCATTTTGCACTTCCTGTCGATCTTATTTTTGAGACGCCTGTATTCCTTTTTGCCTGCTTCATTTACTGCATTTTTATATTTTCTCCTTTCGTCAAATAAGTTCAATATTTCTTCTGTTACCCAAGGAGTTCTACTAGCCCTCATCTTTTTACCTACTTGATCCTCTGCTGCCTTCACTACTTCATCCCTCAGAGCTACCCATTCTTCTTCTACTGTACTTCTTTCCCCCATTCCTGTCAATTGTTCCCTTATGCTCTCCCTGAAACTCTATACAACCTCTGGTTCTTTCACTTTATCCAGGTCCCATCTCCTTAAATTCCCACCTTTTTGCAGTTTGTTCAGTTTTAATCTATAGTTCATAACCAATAGATTGTGGTCAGAGTCCACATCTGCCCCTGGAAATGTCTTACAATTTAAAACTTGGTTCCTAAATCTCTCTGTCTTACCATCATATAATCTGTCTGATACCTTCTAGTATCTCCAGGATTCTTCTAACCTTCTTACATGATTCTTGAACCAAGTGTTAGCTATGATTAAGTTATGCTCTGTGCAAAACTCTACCAGGCGGCTTCCTCTTTCATTTCTTAGCCCCAACCCATATTCACCTACTATGTTTCCTTCTCTCCCTTTTCCTACTCTCGAATTCCAGTCACCCATGACTATTAAATTTTCGTCTCCCTTCACTACCTGAATAATTTCTTTTATCTCATCATACATTTCTGCAATTTCTTCATCATCTGCAGAGCTAGTTGGCATATGAACTTGTACTACTGTAGTAGGCGTGGGCTTTGTGTCTATCTTGGCCACAATAATGCGTTCACTATGCTGTTTGTAGTAGCTTACCCACACTCCTATTTTTTTTATTCATTATTAAACCTACTCCTGCATTAACCCTATCTGATTTTGTGTTTATAACTCTGTATTCACCTGACCAAAAGTCTTGTTCCTCCTGCCACCGAACTTCGCTGATTTCCACTATATCTAACTTTAACCTATCCATTTCCCTTTTTATATTTTCTAATCTACCTGCCCGGTTAAGGGATCTGACATTCCACGCTCCGATCCGTAGAATGCCAGTTTTCTTTTTCCTGATAACGACGTCCTCTTGAGTAGTCCCCGCCCGGAGATCCGAATGGGGGACTATTTTACCTCTGGAATATTTTACCCAAGAGGACGCCATCATCATTTATCCATACAGTAAAGCTGCATGCCTCGGGAAAAATTACAGCTGTAGTTTCCCCTTGCTTTCAGCTGTTCACAGTACCAGCACAGCAAGGCCGTTTTGGTTAATGTTGCAAGGCCAGGTCAGTCAATCATCCAGACTGTTGCCACTGCAACTACTGAAAAGGCTGCTGCCCCTCTTCAGGAACCACACGTTTGTCTGGCCTCTAAACAGATACCCCTCCATTGTGGTTGCACTTAGGGTATGGCTATCTGTATCGCAGAGGCACGCAAGCCTCTCCACCAATGGCACGGTCCATGGTTCATGGGGAAGTATACGACTAGAATCTCAAAAATGATAGTTTTTGACAATATAAACAAGAAGAAAGTTTTTATTCCAAATTCCATTAACATTGTGGCACTGTTTTGTCTGTGATAATAAAAATACAGCATCAAGTTTTTAACTAGCTGAACCATAGCCAACAAAACCATTTCTCACATTTTTTAGATTTTGGGACTCCAGGGGGAAGCACAGCTTGACACAAAGACCATTCACCACTTAGTAATGTATGCCTGAAAGACTTTTTCCGTTTGTCATGTGGATCAAATCTGGGTACATTCAACAGAGTACTGATAACTCCAACAGCTTTGTAAAAAAAATAAATAAAAAAATAAAGGGGGCAGGCACTTAGAACATTTTCCACTTGTGCTCTTTACTTGCCTTAAGCCATAGTGATTGAATGTAGAGGAATCATGTCATATCTGAATATTTTAGTTCTTCTAAAGGCTGGTCTGTACATATAGTCCAGAGGTGAAATACCAATACTGCTAATAGTCACATTTAAAAGCAGTAAAACTATTCCAAGCTTTTGGAACTATTAGTTCCTCAAATAGGAAAGAGGGTTAGGACTGGGAAGGTTGGAAAGGAAAGGCAGGTCACTGGGAACCCTGTTAGAGAGGGAGCTGCCTGTTGTCCCTTCCCTTCCAGCTGGGATCTGAGTGGTCTGCCTATCCTCCTCATTCTTTCCCAACCTATGCATTTTTCCACCCTGTGGTCAGAATTAATTGTTCCAAAAGTGAGGTGTTGTGTCTTTTTCGTACTGTTATGTCTACCTGAAGTGCTAGTATTTTGCCTATTGTTTGTAAATATTAGCCAATCATTTTGTCATATTGTGATCTTACAATTATCTCATATGAATTCTCCTTGTGATGTTTTAGTTGGCCCTTTGATATTTCTGGCACAGAATTATTGAAAATTGTGTATGTTCACCACCCAGGGCCTATTCCAGAACATTTTCTACCTAAGTGACAGGTCATTTGGTGCCTCCACCCTTTGGAGTTTGCCCACCCATGGGCTATTAGTAGGTCATTTAAAAATAAATCTAAATCTGTTGATTGTGGAAATGGCTTTTTTTTCTTTTAAAATAATTACTATGTAGATATTTCTCTTTTAACAGAAATACATTTCTTAATGTTATTGCAGTGCTAAATATTAATAGAAAAAACAATTTCCATTTACAGTAATTCCTGAGATCTTTAAATGTATTCAGTGGAAACAGAAAGAACTAGACCTGTTGAATTGTTCTATTTCAGTAAAAACATGCTGATTATAAAACACAAAATCCTTGTGGTCGTTTTTAGTTTAATAAAGGAAATTTGTAATTCTATAATTTACAAATTATGTCACTTTCTATCAGAAGAAGTGGGACAGGAAAAAAAAGTCTAATTTTATATTGACACGTTAAACATAAGATAATGTTCAGTTCTCTAAGCTGTATGTTACATGTGAACAACTCACCAGAAATTAGGTAAAGTTCAGAAAATATGCCACAATAGTGGCCGAACACTGATGAGCATAGTCACATTTGTATATGTGCAATAAGAAAGAGAGATATTCTGTGAGGATAGCCATGTGACGACAAGACATGGGACACACATTGTAACTTTTAAAGTATAGTGTGGGCAAAATAAAACTGGGTTGTAAAATAATTACATTGAGACTGACACCGGATTTCTGTTGTTCGAACTCTTTTTTGATAGTTATGGTTTTAATTTACCATAGAGGCTGTTTCATGCCATTTTGCCAGTAAGTTTTGCATTGCTGACTTTGGGAGGTTTTGCCAAAACTCTTCCAGACTGAAACTCTTGTGCAAACCATTGCGCACAAATTTTCCATGAATTGCGCTTCACGTAACAGTTGACAATGAATACCCACTGTTTTATTGAGAACACCATTTTATATTGCATTCAACTGGTCACTAAACATGTTTGCACATCTCACTCACTCAAACATAAAGACATAGTGAAGTACTCTTACACAGTGTTTCAGAGATGAGCATTTGAAGAGATGTGACAGCAACTGTTAGTGCATGAATATTATGATTTCCAGCATTTTCTGTGATAGGCAATTCCCCTGTTCATTAACAGGGGTCAATTCTGTGACAGTCTTACTCACATCTTCCCAGTCAGTTTTATTTTTCTCATCTGCAGTATTGCCTTTTTGGTTAAGACAGGTCTTGATTGAAATTTGTGCCCTCGTGAATGGAATTTGATCAAAAAGTTCACATTTCAAATACATTTATGTTACCTAGGGTGGTATTTAATGCTGAAGTTGGTGGTGGCTCATAACTACACATTCACAACTGTCTCCTAGCGGCTTGTTTGTGGGCTCGTATTTACTGGATCATTTTTGATCATATTATCATATACTTTCAACTGTGTCAGTTTCTGCTGCTAATTATGGAACCTCCTGTACACAAATGTTGCATGTGGGCACCTCTCTCAGCTTGACACCCAAGCAGTTGACACATACATAAGTGCTTTTTTGTGATGAATATTTCATCATTTTAGGCACAATGGAAGATTTACAGGATTTTTAAATTTCTTCATTGATTAAGTGAGAACTCATTTGTTAGATAAGTTGTATAAGCAGGTCAGAGAAAATGAAGTTAATTAACACAGTCTCTTAAAATTTCATTTGTCCTATTAGCAATCTAATTGAGGATATATATATTTGGTAATTAAATCTGGTATATAATTATGGTAGATTTATTTTGAATAAATCACTTTCTAATTTTAAAATGTAAAATTAAGATTACTGAAATTTTGAAACTTCTTAAAGTCATTGTATGTGTTCCATTACTATAAAATGGCACTATGGTTGCACATATTTTTAAATGTATTTGTAATATTTGCACAATAGCATATTATGATGCTGTTTTTGAATTATGCATTCCTGGCAGAAGCAAATTCTTTTTTTCAGGTAATACACTGGAATTCTCCAAAAAAATTAAAAGTAAAAAACAAGCATGTTGAGTTTTTTCGAAACTTGTACCTAACATTTTTGGAATATGATGGTAATCTACTAAGGAGAGAACTTTTTGGTTGCAACAATACCAAGCCCTCTTTGAAAGAAAGAGAACTCAGCAAGGCAAGCAAAGTCACATTGCTGTTAAAAATCTTTGTTTTTTTCTTTTTTTTTCTTCTCTTTAAACTTTACTATTGACAACTCCTTTGTTACTATAACAGCTCAACGAAGAAGACCCGTGTTACGAATTCCGCCGTGCACGAGTCAATAGCCTCAGAACCCATCTCTACTTTTTGGATTACGAATATGAGCCCTCTACTGATGGTTGTGATGTGACACTCGTAGCACAATTGTCCATGGATCGTCTTCAGATGGTTGAGGCACTGTGCAAGCACTGGGAAGGTAACATTGAATTATATAATGAGCTACATACTCACGGTGGAGTTGAATACAAATGACACTGAATTTAGTTGTTCACATTATGATTGGATGGAGAAATTATCATCGTTTTCAGTCTGTCCCCTTACAGTTTTTTCATACTTTGTTAGTAGAACAACAAATAGTTGAGTTTCTGTCCACAATTGGTATCTCACTTATTAACATTTTGAGGAAGCTCAAAACAGATTTCTGGAAAAGTCTGTAAAATGTTTAATCAACTTTTTGTTCAGGAATTAAGCTTTTCTATCCAAACAGCATTATTTGCAACAATAGACGAGTCCTAAAGGCGCTTAAGTGAACCAAATAGCAACACTGTTTATTCAAGTTGGCACATATAACAGTTCCATAAATGGATTTCGCATCATGAACAAGCTATGGGGATACTCATTAGATAATCACTCAACACAATATAGGCTTTCTTGCATTGTTTGACCCAGCTACAAATTGTAGATCTTTGATGCAAAACATTATTATTTGTTTTATATACAAACATGTAACATTCTTACTGTTTGTCTTCTCGTTTTGCATTTTTTTGTAAATAATAGCCTACTGACAGTAGTTACTTAATGCCAGAATATGCTTCAATAAAGACCCAATTAAAATGTTCGACAAGGCAGGTTTATAATTCTTAAATTTTTTATTGCTGACATCAACCTTTTGAGAGGAGAGCTAAAACATACACTACCGGCCATTAAAATTGCTACACCATGAAGATGATATGCTACAGACGTGAAATTTAACAGACAGGAAGAAGATGCTGTGATATGCAAATGATTAGCTTTTCAGAGCATTCCCACAAGGTTGGCGCTGGTGGCGACACCTACAACGTGCTGACATGAGGAAACTTTCCAATCGATTTCTCATACACAAACAGCAGTTGACCAGTGTTGCCTGGTGAAACATTGTTGTGATGCCTCGTGTAAGGAGGAGAAATGCGTACCATCACGTTTCCGACTTTGATAAAGGTCGGATTGTAGCCTATCACGAATGCGGTTTATCATATCGCGACGTTGCTGCTCGCGTTGGTCAAGATCCAATGACTGTTAGCAGAATATGGAATCTGTGGGGTCAGGAGGGTAATACGGAATGCCGTGTTCGATCCCAATGGCCTCGTATCACTATCAGTCGAGATGACAGGCATGTTATCTGCATGGCTGTAACGGATCATGCAGCCACATCTCGATCCCTGAGTTAACAGATGGGGACGTTTGCAAGACAACAACCATCTGCACGAACAGTTCGACGACGTTTGCAGCAGCATGGACTATCAGCTCGGAGACCATGGCTGCGATTACCCTTGACGCTGCATCACAGACAGGAGCGCCTGCGATGGTATACTCGACGACGAACCTGGGTGCATGAATGGCAAAACGTCATTTTTTCGGATGAATCCAGGTTCTGTTTACAGCATCATGATGGTCGCATCCGTGTTTGGCGACATCGCGGTGAACACACATTGGAAGTGTGTATTCATCATCGCCGTACTGGCGTATCACCCGGCATGATGGTATGGGGTGCCATTGGTTACATGTTTCGGTCACCTCTTGTTTGCACTGACGGCACTTTGACAGTGGACGTTACATTTCAGATGTGTTATGACCCTTGACTCTCCCCTTCATTCTATCCCTGCGAAACCCTACATTTCAGCAGGATAATGCACTACCGCATGTTGCAGGTCCTGTATGGGCCTTTCTGGATACAGAAAATGTTCAACTGCTGCCCTGGTCAGCACATTCTCCAGATCTCTCTCTCGATGGTGGCCGAGCAACTGGCTTGTCACAATACGCCAGTCACTACTCTTGATGAACTGTGGTATCGTGTTGAAGCTGCATGGGCAGCTGTACCTGTACACGCCATCCAAGCTCTGTTTGACTCAATGCCCAGGCGTATCAAAAGCGTTATTACGGCCAGAGGTGGTTGTTCTGGGTACTGATATCTCAGGATCTATGCGTCCAAATTGCGTGAAAATGTAATCACATGTCAGTTCTAGTATAATATATTTGTCCAATGAATACCCGTTTATCATCTGCATTTCTTCTTGGTGTAGCAATTTTAATGGCCTGTAGTGTATATAATGATTGTGATACGACAGTTTGGTGTTTACAAATATGAATGCTTAATTGGACATGTGTGTCTGTGTCATGGTTAAATTTGTAATTCTGGAGCAGGATCTGCTGTCAACCAGGTATGAGTGCAGATGTATGAGAGGACATGCAGTGACTGTATGAGCGTGTGAGAATTTGTAACTCAGCAAGGAACAGTGTAATAATGCACTAGCCTATGTCGTGGGGTCAGGGACTTAGATTGAGGATATTATCTGTGTAGGTGCCTTAAGAATACGGATAGCTGAGCTGTAGGTTCAACATTGGTTGTCTGTGGAGAGGTCTCACCAGCATATAGTTCTTCAAAAGAGGCAACAGCCCTGTAAGTACAGTAGTTAGAAGCTCAACAATGTATATGTTAGCCTGAGATATGGTCTTGTAACATTAGGCAATATGTTCTTGTTATTTTGGCACAGAAGCATGGCTGAAAGCAGTGGAGAACAACAGCCATTGTGATTCCTGAGGATATCCAAGTCTAGCACACATTTTTTACAACGATGGCATTCTTTTGGACAAAATATTATAGAGGTAAAGTAATGCCCACTTGGTACTGCATATTTGGTTGTCATTGGGGGCAGGGGGAGGAGGAGGGAAGTGGCTAGGTATTGTCATCAGAAGAAATTCTTATAGTCTATGGATGGAAGTGTGGAATGTTAGAGCCCTTAACTGTGTTGGCGTGTTAGAGAGTATGAAAAAGAGAAGTGTATAAGTTTACACTAGATGTAATTATGAAGTGCCGTAGCAAGAATTAGGTTTTTGGTCTGGTGAGTTTAGAGATATCAATACAATATCAGTTAGGAGCAGTGCATTATTAATGAAAAGTTGCTGAATAAAATTGGAGAGAAACTAACTTTATGGTGTGATGCAATTAAAAGAAGTGATATGTTGATAGATCATTTTCTAAACCATGATTGAGAGGGAAAGCAGAAGGCATGAATACAGTTAGTAATTTCAAATGGATTTAGGATGCAGCAGCTATGCAGAATTGAAGAGACTTCTACAGGATAGACCAGCATATAGAGATGCTTCAAATCAGCCTTTGTACAGAAATCTGCAACAGTTTCTGCTACTACTAGTAGTAGAAATAGTTTTCCAGCTGAGTGATAGTTGCAGTTGTATCACATAGGTGTTCAAAAATATATCTTCTGAAATTGTTTATTTGAGCTATGATGGTCTGTCATTACAATAATCTGTGATTAATTGGCCGGTGATACACCTTTTCATCAGCCTTGTAAATGTATGGTCAATATTGTTACTTTAACCCAGAAGTGATGTGGTGGTGACATTTATTTTATTTTTATTAAAATAAGGAACTAATAAGTTCTGTGGTCAAGCCAGACTGGAGATATGAGTAGAAAACTTCCTGGCAGATTAAAACTGTGTGCCGGACCGAGACCTGAACTTGGGACATTTCAGTGAGCACTTGCCTGCGAAAGTTAAAGGTCCTAAGTTCGAATCTTAGTACAGCACACAGTTTTAATGTGTGTGTTGAAGTTTCATATCAGCACACACTCTGGTGCAGAGTAGAAAATTCATTCTGAAGATAGGCGTGGGATGGCCTGACAAGCTGAGAAAAGAGTATAGCCAAAGTTGATTAAACTTATGTATGGGCATGTTGGTCACATATGCAAATGTCAGCTGTTGTCAGAGGATAGAGTTAGGCATATTTTATATAAAATAGTAAAATAAAAATAAACGTAAGAGTAAATTGGCCTAGAGTGTGGCTGCTAAACTAAATTGAGTTTACAAAACTGAGTTTCTGGAACAAAAACTTTACACCAGTGTGTTACCAGTTTTGACTGGAGGCAATGAGACATGAGGTTTCAATGTGAAAGCAATTCAACAATTGACGGTTCATTAGAGAACAATGGAGATATGCATATTGGGAGTTACAGGAAGACTAACAGATGTATGAGGGAAGAGACGGAAGTGGAAGATTACTTTATGATGCGTGCAAGACATGTGGTCAATAAAATAAATAGTTGATATATCAAAGAAATTCTTTGTTCAGTTCCAAGAGATAAGAAAGTAGTCACCTAATAAAATTTGTTTAGATGTTATTTGCTAGCTATTTTGCTGAGCTATCAGGAACTTAAATTGCCAGTTCTTCCTCTTGCTGGTTCTGCCAACACATTTCTATTGGAAGCAGCATTCTTAAGCAAACTCTGTGGACTATTGGGCAAAGACCATTTACGTATGTTGGCTAACAAAAAGCAATGGAAAATTCAGGCTGGGATAATGACAATATTCTGAGAAGGATAAGTTATTATTCACCATATAGTGGAGATGCTTAGTTGCAGACAGGCAACACAAAAAAAACTGTCAAACAAGTAAGTTTATGGTCACAAAGAACTTCATCAGAATCAGGCAACACACACACACACACACACACACACACACACACATTTTTTCTGATTGTGATGAAGGACTTTTTGACTGAAAGCTTTGATAGCCTTTTGTTGTGCCTATCTGCGACTCAGCATCTCTGCTATATGGTGAGTAGTAATCTATCCTTTATGTAATAACGGCCAACAATAAGTATTTTTATAGGAGCCATCTGTTTTATAGGAGCCATCTGTTTTATAGGAGCCATCTGTTTTATAGGAGCCATCTGTTTTATAATTTCCACATAGGTTGTTCCAGGTTGGAATAAAACAATATTAGGAAATAGATAGGTTGCTACTTGCCACAAAGATGACATGTTAAGTTGAAGACAGGCACAGCTAAAAGACACTGACACATCAGCTTTTGGCTATAGGCCTTGTCACAAGAGGAAACACACACGAATTCGTTCACTCAGGAGTAGCCATCACTGCCAAATGTAGATGTTGGCGTGCGGTGGAGGAATGTTGGATGTGGATGGAAACTGTCAGGATGCGCTGTATTGAAACTCGGCCGTGATCTTCAAGTCTTTTATTATTCCCAGCTACAGTGCTGCATTCCTCTCTGTCTACATCACAGGGTCCCACGATACCGAGGACGCCATTTCACTCTCTGCAAAACAGCTTGGCACGGAAGGGCTACCTCAGCAACCCGAGCAATGTACTGCCATGTGCCGGCCGTCTACAGCTGCGGAATTTTGCCGATGTCAGGATGCACTGGCAACTGACTCGGTGGCTTTCATCCCCATTGCCTCAGTGCTGCTCGCTGGGAGCTGCAGGGTGGCCGGATTTGCGCTTCTTTGCTGTCATGGTTAAGATCACGGGCAACAACAAGTGCCTGCAATCAGACATCCAAATCTGAGGCCCTTGCCTCAGGATGCCTCTAGCATGTGTTGGAAGCCAACAAGACTGCCCACAGTAGTGAGCCGTCCAGTGGCCTGGCACTTGCTGGCTATAGACCCCACGTTGGCCTCAGAGGGTTGAACCAGCGACCCACTGTGGACTGGAATGCTGGTGCCCCATCTGCTGCTGCATGTAGCTTGTGGTGTGACATGCCTCGCCGTCCAGGAGAGTTGCTGCACTTGAATCCCCCTCGTTAGAAAACTGGCACCTATTTATACGCAGTTGTGCACCTCTGTTTTGCTAACGCGCCGCTCCCAGTCATATACTCATAACACCTAGGCAGGCCAGTGGGCCCCTTCTGTCTGTAACTTGCGCCATGCAAACCTCTGCGTTTACTCTTTTCGGTGGTTCTGTGGCCCTGTGGCCTCCATTCTACTTCACAACTGCTGGTAAGCATAATTTACTGTCGACAGGCCCGCGTCTGGCTGTAACTTGTGTGCTCAGAAATATTGCACTGAATCTAACTTTTTCCTATCTTAAATGGTGGTACTGCTACATTATTCCCCCCTTCGGAAAGACCCATTCCCTGGGTTGACCTCTAACTACTCTTAAACTTGTTTGGGTTGACACGTACTTATGACATATTTACTACTACTATTAGAAAACTTAGATGTGGTCTAGTCCTCTTAAAATACATGACATGAGACAAAACATAAAAATTCCTTACAGGATGACCACTCCACTTAATGCTCAATCAAACCCTTACCTACCCGTCTTACGCCCTCGGTATCCAATCCACTGGGATTTGAACTACCGTTGGTTCCCTCTTGGAACTGGCTGTCCACCTGATCAGAATGAAAACAACACACAACAGAGTTGAGGCTGTGATGGCACTTGGCACAGAGGTGCTCAGAACAATAGTTGCTTGTTGTTGCCTTTCCCTATATTGAGCGACATGCTGCACAAGCTGCTCGGCTGGTATGTGCCCCTCTTGTTCTGAAATGAACTGGTTAATGGATCTCAACAGAACTGACTCCAGAGTTTGATTTAACAAGGTCAGATTCTGCCTTGGCAAAAACTCTAAAGTTGCTTCTTGCTAGTACAGCTGTGGCTATGTAACATTCAGTTGTGCGACTCCTGAAATTGACACTGGCAGATGGAAGGTTGGTCCTGTTATGTTAAACGTAGTTCCATTTATTAACATTCTGCTCCCCTCGAGCTCTATACATTTTGCTTCAGAAAATACCTCCTGCGCAAAACAGCGTGCTACTACTATTAATTTTTCATAGGTGGAGAAGATCCAATGCATCCTGACATGTTGCAAGCTCAATTTTGACTCCATGATGTCCCTTGGACGGTCTATTTTTTCCCTCTTGGCTAAAACTAATTGCACCGTGCATGTGTCCGGATTGGTGCTTATCACCCTGGCTGGACCTACTGTATGGCAGCTTCGTAATTACTCCCTTGTCATCCCGGCGTACCAGCTGTTAACTGCCGAGATCAGCAAAACTTCCTCAGGTTTTACTTCTACAAACTTGTTCAATGCTCCCCTTTTCAGTGACCCGAGGACGGGGATCGCCATCACTGCATCTTCAAAAAGACTGCTGTCCCTAGCAGGCTCACAATACTCGAAAACACATACAATGTATGAAAATACAATGCCTAATTAATGTACGCAAACCCAATGATACATAACAAGAAAACAAAAAACTGCAAATACTCTACTACTTTCGGGATTGCAAAGCATACAGTACAGCATGCTGCACTCTATCTTCCTGGTTTTCCCTGCCCTTAACACCTCTCTCCACTCTCTCTTTCTTCCTCTTCCCTTCCTGTGACATGCCTGGAATCACATCCGGACAACCCTTAAATGGCCGCAACCGCCCAATGTGTATTATCGTTGTTCTAGTTGGCAGCTGAAGCTTAACATTAACGGGGGATGTGGTTTCAACTACTCGGTATGGCCCTTGATACCTCATGACAAACTTCTTCATTTTCCCTTTTGGCATATAGAGCTTGGACAGCATTACCCGTTGCCCTACTCCATACTGCAGTAAACTTCCTTTCCGCTTCACTGCATCTTCCTGCCTTTCCAAAGCCTTTGTATTCACCTTTTGTACCCATTCCCAAACATCCCGAATTGTCCTCACGAATTGACGTGTGGACTTTCGCATTGTATGTGCATACAATATGCATCAAATACTCGTCCCACTGACTGTGATGAGAAAGCACATAAAAACTCAGCATCTTCCCGATTGTTCTGTGTACCCACCATTCTGTCCTTCCATTCACCTGTGGATGCAACACGCTCGTCCTCAACTTCTCTACATTCAACAATTTACACAGTTCCTTCATTAAATCCGACGTTATGTTAGTCCCTTAGTAATTATTGTCTCCGGTACACCAAACTTAAAAATGCAGTTCTTTATTAACGCTTGTGCGACCATTGCTGCCTGTTGATTTGGCATAGCCACCATCTCCATATACCTCAATAAATGGTGTATTATTGTCAGAACGAATCTTTTCCCCGATGGTGTTCGACTGAAAGGTCCTAAGACATCAATTCCCAACATAGAAAATGGACATGTCGATTCCAGCAATCGATGTAGCTGCAACTGTTTCAGACTAAAATCTGCTCTCTGCACACATGGTATACAATTCTTGACATACTGATCCACATCTACTTTCCTAACCCTCCACCAGTACCTCTCCGCCACTCTCCTATTCGTCGCTCTACTCCCACCATGACCAGATAGCACTTAATCATGTGCTTCTTTTAAAACCTCATTTCTCAGTTTCATCTACTTTCGCCACCTTTCTACTCAGTGCATCTGCATTACCATGCTTCTTCCCAGGCTTGTGCACCACCTTGTAGTCAAATTCTCTAAGCCTCACAGCCCGCCTAGCGAGTCTCGTGGACAGATCCTTCAACCAAAACAACCAGCATGATCTGTCACTACCCAAAATATCCTCCCATATATATAACATTTAAAATATGTGATTCCTTAGATTACACTTAGCATCTCCCTCTCTGTTGTTGAGTAATTCCTCTCTGCTGCATTCAACTGCCCTGCCTAGATGCGTAGGCTACAAGATGTTTTTTCCCATTAATTTCCTGCCTAAGAACACACCCTAATGCTTGATTCAATGCATCACATGCTAGAATAAATTCTTTTTCAAAATCTGGAAACACAAGAACCGGACTTGATGTTAACACTTCTTTCAGTTTTTCAAATGCTTTCTGATACTCCTCTGTCCACTCAAATTTCACACCATTCCATAACAATTGCGTCAATGGCTGTGCTAAATCTGCAAAACCCTTCATGAACTTTCGATAGAAATTGCAAATTCCGACAAATGATTGCGCTTCCTTAACTGTTTTCGGCTCCTGAAAATCCCTTACAGCCTGTACCAACCTCGGATCTGTTTGCACCCTGTCTTTACTGATGATATGACCTAAATATTTCACTCCTTCCAATGCAAAATGACACTTCTCCAGGCTCAGTGTCAAAGGAGCTGCTCTTAACCTCATAAAGACTTCCCTTAACTGCTGTCTATGCTGATCCATACTACTTGAAACCAATACAAATACAAAAGACACTGCCGTGGTTTCATACTCCTCAACACACTGTCTAGCAATCTCTGAAATGTTGCGGGAGCATTTTTCAAACCGAATGGCATCCTGATGTACTGGTAATGACCTCCAGGAGTAGAGAAAGCAGTTTTTGGGTGATCCTCTGGAGCACCTGATAACGACTTGTCAAATCCATTGTAGAAAAATACTGGCAAAGTCTCCGATATGTTTGGAATGGAGTATGCGTCCGTTACTGTCTTATTATGGAGGTATTGCTAGTCACAACAGAACCTCTATTTCTTAGTTCTGTCCATAGACTTTTTAGGCACAACAACAACGCCTGCTCCCTAGCAACTATTACTATGCTCTATAATACCGTCTGCACATTGCTGATCAATGAAATCCTCCACAATCGGCTGATAATGCCTCAGTATTCTGTATGGTTTATGGTAAACAGGTGCTTAGTTCCCTGTCGGTATCTGATGTTAAGCTAATGCAGTTGCTGGTAACGGCCCTTGCGGAAAAAACAAATACTTAAATTCCCACAACAATTCTTCCATATGCTCTTTTTCTTCTCCTTTCAAATGCTTAACTTTGTTACGTAATGCATTTCTATGGGCAGTTAGTGGTTGATTGCTACACCTACCTCTCGAACACCAGTCCTCACCATCTGTTACATCCAAATTGGCTACTAAAACTTTTTTTCCCTAATTCGCATGTACAGCGATAAAATTATCCACGTTCACAGGGACTACTCACCCGTCGTTTCCCTCTTGCATGCGTACAATACTACCTTTCACAAAACAACCTAATGGATCCAAAACTTCATTATCCTCAAATGGTTCAATAACACATACCGTACCCGCAGGTAGATTTGGCTCTACACGTACCAAAAGTGACGTCTTGGTGCCACTAGACATGCACTCATTCTAATTAAGCCTTAATGCTAATGTACACAGTTCAGTTGGTTTACTCATTACTTTGAACGCTCCTCGCGACAGCTCTGCATCGACAACAGTTTCCCCTAGTTGAAATAACATTCCACCAAGTTCCACAGTTTGTTGTCCAAGGTCAATTTTGGCATGATGTTGATGCAAGAAATCTTCTCCTAGAATCATGTCCTCACTTACCCGTGATGCATCAAATTGGATGTCCCCTACGAGATAGTCATCTGTCACTGACCCCAAAGGTGCAACCTCCTTATCCCTCACTCCACTCAACCTATAATGTGGTGGGTCTAACTTCCTTTGTCCCATTAAACTCTTAGTACCCACTGACACTTGCAGTCCTGTGTCCAACAAAATCTTGAACTTTTTAGTTCCTATGGATCCTACCACTGAACATTCCACCTCTGCATACATATTTGTAGCACTGAAATAAAATGGGAGCTCCCTTAGGTGGGTCTTGGGCCCCCTCTGCCATTTAACAATTGTCCACCTCTACTAACTCCACTTCTCCATCCTCTACGCCGCTGATTTCCACCCCTTCCTCTATTCCTCGGTAACTGGGTACATTGCCTCTGCACATGTCCCATACAAACACACTCGTAACATTTTATACCCGCTGTAAGCACTGCTTGTCTATCCAATAACCCCCGTTGCCACGTCTATTTTCTCACATTGGATTGCCAGCTGAACGACCGAATAAAAATCTTTAGAGTCCCTTCGTACACTTTCCGCACCATATGCGCCGATAACCTCCTCAAAAATACATCAAGTGCCCTTTGCTCGGCCTCCTGCAACATAACACCAGTTGCTTCATCGCTCTGACCGAACTCGTAAGTATACTCGTTAATTTCTCTTATTCTGTCCGCAAATTTCTCGACCGTCTCACCCTGTCTCTTCCTCATTGTACTCAACCTCTCCCTAAAGAACCAAATGCTATTCTGTTTCTTGTGCCTCTGGAAAAGCCCCTCCTTCAACTGCTTGAACTGCCCTGCCTTCCTCAAGGCCTGAGAACACCTTACATACGTCTTCGCTTCACTCGTTAATCTAATCTTGGCTACATGTAACAACTGTTCGTCAGACCAACCGTTCCTCACAGCTGAAGTTTCCAAGTCCTCCACAAACGAACGCACATCCACAGATGCATTGCCAGTTGCCAGAAAATGGAATAATCGAACTTGCGGCAGCTGGATCAATCTCCTGCTGTGGCACCCCAGGCAACAATGACTGATCAGATGAGGTTTCCTATTCACTCCTACATGTTAATACACTTCTCAACTGTGTATTGTCCACTGTTAATTGTGCTACCTTTTCCATCAAAATCCGTACCCCTTCTGGTTCCGACACACCTCGTGTTCTTGACTCTGCCATTGTGTTGCTTTTATTCCCAGTTAGTCCCATTTCAACCTATAAAATCCCACAGAAACAAAACATTTAACTACAAAAATAAACTGACTTCTTACAGCTCAGTATCTCATCTTATGTTGTAGGAGGAGATAAATAAAACATCGTACTCAACCCAATACAATAGTAATCAAATGCCACGAAAGAAAAAAAAAATCTTACTGCCCCAAATACACGTACATTTACTGTGACAATTCAAAGAAAGAAAACGCCCAACACACAAAAAGAAAAATTGGTCAACACTCACCACATTTTGTGACTGTAATGCAGGCGGTGGGCTCGAACGTCATACTGTACAGACGACGCTCACTATTCTGATACCAAATGTACCCGTCACTGCCAAATGTAGATGTCGGCGTGCGGTGGAGGAATGTTGGACGTGGATGGAAACTGTCAGGATGCACCGTATTAAAGCTTGGCCGTGATCTTCGAGTGTTTTATTATTCCCAGCTACAGTGCCACGTTCCTCTCTGTCTACGTCACAGGGTCTCGCAATGCCGAGGACACCACTTTGCTGTTTGCAAAACAGCTTGGCACAGAAGGGCTACCTCAGTGACCTGTGCAATGTGCTGTGGCGTGCCGGCCATGTCCAGCCGCGGAATTTTGACGAAGTCAGGATGCACCGGCAGCTGACTCAGCGGCCTTAGTCCCCGTTGCCACAGTACTGCTCCCTGGGAGCCGCAGGGCGTCCAAATGCGCGCTTCTTTGCTGTCATGGTTAAGATCGTGGGCGACAACAAGTGCATGCGATCCGACAGCTAAATCTGCAGCCCTCACCTCGGGGTGTCTACGGCATGTGTTGGGAGCCAACGAGACTGTCGGCCGTAGCGTGCCATCGAGTGATCTGCCGCTGGCTGGCTACGGACCCCTTATTGGCCTCAGAGGGTTGAACCAGCGACCCGCCGTGGACTGGAATGCTGGCGCCACATCTGCTGCTGCGTGTAGCTGGTGGTGTGACATGCCCCACCATCCAGGACAGCTGCCACACTTGAATCCCCCTCGTTAGAAAACTGGCATCTATTTATACACTTGCGCCATGCAAACCTCTGTGTTTAGTCTTTTCAGCGGTTCTACGGCCCTGTGGCCTCCATTGTACTTCGCGAACTGGTAAACGTAACTTACTGTCATCAGACCTGTGCCTGGCTGTAACTTGTGCGCTCAGAAACATTGCACGGAATCTAACTTTTTCCTATCTTAAACGATCGTGCTGCTACACAGGCAAGCATGTATCTCATGCACACAAGACCGCCATCTGCAGTGGCTTGGACCAGAGTGGCATTGTGAACTCCATCTTCATCATGCAAGTAAGACTAGCTGATTGTACCAGTTCAGGTAGATACTGGAAACCAGAGTTAATCTCTTCTGATGTGAAGTGACATACATCATTGGTACCAGTGATAAGCCACCCACCTGCAGTTGCATGCACCCTGTACTCTTCGTGCCATCCCAAAGAGTCTGGGATGACCCTCGCCTGCCCCTTCCTCTTCTTGGTATGAACATAAGAGTGCACGCCGGATTTCTTCTCCTCTTCTTCAGCACCTTTAATCCATAAGGACCTCCATCACACACTTAACATAACACTGGACTTACCAACAACTAATAATTGCCCCCCCCCCCCCCCCCCCCCCCCCCCGCCCCCTGTGAATATGAAGACCTCGATAGCCGAGAGACATCACCTGAGGTAGGGCAAATGACTTGAGCTGCCTTGTGATCATTTGCAGCTGCAGATAGCAACGAAAAGGCTTTCTCTGCCTGCCACACTTTCAAATGACCTGTTATCCTGTCCTTGGAAAAAAAGTACTCAGATAGAAATTTTCAAATGAGATTTAGTTTTATTATTGTGTTTTGGGGATGCTGGAAGAAGATCTTTTCTGCCACATTGTACACTACCCCCTATAGATTTGAATGAAAGAGCATGAGACACCGGCAAAAAAATAAACTGTCAGTACTGAAACATGCCTTAACCTTCAAAGTTCCCTCAGAGAAAATACTCTAAATTCATGTATGTTCTATTATGTAATATATTTTTATTAATATAGAAAGCAAATGATCAAATAATGCCTACAATTAATAAATGTGAACAATGGATGTTGACAAATAATTTAATAGATGATGATCTAGTTGATTTGTAATGCCATGTATCATTGGCTAAACTTGTGATATAATACACTGCCTAGAAACCTCTAGAATACATTCTTTACAATCCAGATTTATTCTGATGGTACTTGAATTTGTTTAATCTGTCTAATGAGCCCTTAGCAGATAATTGTTTAATTGTGAAAGAAAGGCAATGAACCTTGTACACAACTCATTATCTTTTTAAGTAGCATACTGAAGGATTCTCACTGTTGTAAGGGAAACATATTTTTGAATTGTGATGCCATTGGAAAACAGGATGTATTGATTTTGTCACATTCCAGCAGTCCAGGTTACATTTTATTTCATCGTGAATAAATGGTCTTTAGAAATATATGGTTTATAAGAATATTGGCAATGATTGTGCATTTTTACATTCTTTTAGAACAGGGTGAAAACTAAACAGGATTATTCAGGGCATTGGAGAATTGTAAATTTACTGTAGAAAGATTTAAGTTTGTGACATATTATGAAAAAGAAAGTTGCTACTCACTATATAGTGGAGATGCTGAGTCGCAGATTGCAACCCACTCACATGACTGCAGTCACAGGCAGCTGAAGCCACACTGCCATCTGATAGTGTGGCTTCAGTTGCCTGAGATGGCAGTTGTGTGTGTGAGTTGTGTTTGCATGAGTGTGTGTCTGTGCGCGTCTTGTCTATTTCTGATGAATGCTTTACTGTCCGAAAGCTTGATTTGTGACAGTATTTTTGTTGTGCCTATCTGCGACTCAGCATCTCCACTATACGGTGAGTAGCAACTTTCTTTTCATGATATTGTTCTATTCTATCCTGAATTTTGCATTGTTTAAGGTTGTAGTATGACATACTTGTACTTCCTGTACTTCTTACAAAAATCCAGATACCATTTACTCTATATAAAGTTTTGGGTTTTTTGTTTGTCATTTTAGGTATTTGTGTTGGTGAGTGTAGAAAATTTATTCCTGTATTACACTTTTCCTACTGATCAGATGTATAAAAAGTCAGAGTTAGAGAAAACAGCACATTGTTTATTTTTCAGGTCCTATTAGTCTTACACTGTACATGTCAGATGCAGAAGCCCAACAGTTTCTCAGCTATGCTCTCAGCTCAGAGATACTAAATGGGAGGAAAAACATTGGGTACCACATCGTCTATAAGGAAGGTGTAAGTGAATTTGTATTTTTTGTTTTTATAATGCTAGTTAAATGTTTTGGCATTATAGTTTTTTTTAAGATTTTAGATTCTACTTTGTGTTTAAATTGAATTTCCTATGACTAATAATGATGTCCACTGTGAAATACACAGAAATTATAGAAACTTATATGTTTTTATTCTTTTATGTACCTGTATTTGTGAAGATTGCAGCTTTGTGAATTATTCATTATAAATGAATGAAATTTATTTCACATATGAGCTACAGTAACTGAATAAAATGACAGGTGTACATAGCAATAAAACAGCTATACTTGCTCAAGGTCAACAGACATTGGTCTGATCATAGGACTGTGTGACACACAATAACAGGGCTTGGTAACATCCACTGTGACATGCATCCACAATTAAGTTCCCAGGGAAGAGTCATCCTTAAAACTTTTAATGGAATATGGACCCATGGCCAAATTCATGGAGCACAGTAATCATTGACTCCAGCGTGAAACTGTGAGATGTTTGTCTAAACTCCCATGAATAATGCAACATTACTCTCACAGAAAATGTGTAAACCACCTTTTAAAGTGCTACCTAACATTATGGAATCTTGCTGTCATATTTGGATTGAGAAGTTACCACACTTCCCTAAATAATATCGTCACACTGAAATCAGAAGTGTGGCAGTGCTTCATCTCCTGTAAAACCAGTGATGCACTGTTTCAGTAGTTCTTTCTGGGACCAACTACAGCATCTTACATCTAGATCTTGACATTGGTCTTCTGTATGGCATATCTTTTTGATGAGAGGTCATAATCCTTGACTTCATATGTGATGTCCAACAAGTGATATGGTTATGGTACAGCCCAAAATATCACTTTAGCAACTTTTCTGACTGTCCCTTTTTCGACAAAGGCATAAAAACCCATTCTAAGTTGTCCGGGCTGTATTTCACTGGCTGGTGTTTGATGATATAGTGTTCTCGATCTTTCTTCTGTGTGCATAGGGTCTGTATGTGAGCCAGCTGCCTTCCTTCTTTGGTCCTGGTGATGAGGTGTGTCACGTAGTTACCCAGAGTACCATGTGGTTGAAATGGAGACAGTGTACCCATTGTCATTTTGGCCTTGTGGCAGAAAGAACACTGCCAAGCCTGTAGTGTCTTGTTTCACTGTAATGTATGTGAATGTCATGACGGGCAGCATTGTATCTCAATCTCTCTGTTTGAAATCAACACATGTCAAGTGGGTATTGGCCTTTGTCTTACTAAAGCATTCTGTTAGGCCATCATCTATGGAAGGAAGGCAGTTGCCATCCTGTGGATGATGTCACAATGTCAAATTACATTAGTTTTTATTGGAAAACTTTTCCATGATCAGAGATCACCACACAGAGTCTCCGTACTTGAAAATAATGTTTTCTTCAAGGAGCTTGCAATTTCGAGAGCTTTGGCAGTTGGCACAGCTTTGTTGACTGCATAGCGACTGAGATAGTCAGTGCAAACTACTATCTATTGATTCCCTTTTGTCGGCTCTGGGAAAATCCCCAAGAGGCTGATGCCAGTTTGATGGAATGGTGCTGCTGATGGTGAGATTAGTACTAGATGCTCCAGAGGTAATTGTGGCATGTTCCTATGTTACCATCGTTCTTATAGTGACTCATGTAGTGTGTCTAATAGCTTGGTAGAGAACTGGCCAGTATAGCCTGTGACAGATCCTGCCCAGAGTCTCAAGAATTCTGGGTGACCAGATGTTAGAGCATTGTGGAAATACTTCAGGATAGCTGGCCATAGATGAGCTAGGATGATGAGCAACCATTTCTGCCGCACTGGACCATAGTTCCTCTTATACAATTCTCTGTTTATTAATTGGAATTCTCCTTTCTTCGGTCCCTCCTCCTTCAAGGCATGTGTGTTTTTCAGTAGTACTAGATCTGCCTCCTGTAAAGCAGCAGTGTCATTTAATCAGGGTGTATACGTGGACAAGGAAAAACAAATTCCTGGATTTCCTGGTTAAAAATACACTTTCTCCCAGGTGAAAATGCACTTTTTCTGTGTTAAGTGGCAGTATACTCTTCCTCAGCACTGTAAAACTCATCAATCCTTTGAACGTTTATGGTTTTATATACTGATGTAGAATTTCCCGGCACTTTAGAAAAAGAGACTCGGGGGGGGGGGGGGGGGGGGGGGGGGGGGGGGGGACACGTTTTGAAAGACCTTTGATGTGCAGCAAGATGTACGCTGCATATTTTCGAATTACGAAGGTATAAATTTGAATTCCGCCAAACAACGCATGTCGCTTTCTGAAGCATTGAAATCGAGATTATGGTTGGTTGGTTGTTTTGGGAAAGGAGACCAGACAGCGAGGTCATCGGTCTCATCGGATTAGGGAAGGACCTGGAAGGAAGTTGGCCGTGCCCTTTGAAAGGAACCATCGTGGCATTTGCCTGGAGCGATTTAGGGAAATCACGGAAAACTTAAATCAGGATGGTCGGACGCGGGATCGAGCCATCGTCCTCCCGAATGCGAGTCCAGTGTCTAACCACTGCGCCACCTCGCTCAGTCCGAGGTTATGATGGGCTTCTGTAAGCCAGTCATAGCTCATGTCACGTGATCTCGCCAGCTGATGACAGCGTAGGACATGTGATATAGTCAGCCAGTATCAAGATCACTCTTAAGTAGTGCGAACACACAAATAAGAAAAGTTAATGGTTTAAATTAATATACATAGCATTCACATATAATACTGGTCTCGAAGATTAATAAGCTGGAAAAAAAGTTAAGCTTCCACATATAATGTTGATCTTTTTTGCGCGTGTTACACTTTAAGATACATCACACAAATGTGCCAGTAAAATTTTTAATAACAACGTAAATTTCTGATCTTCTGGGCTCGAAATTCTTCTAAATGGTCATCCTCAAAGAGTTGATTTTTAAATCAGAGTCAAACACTTTGTGATTTAAGAAATTCATCGTACATTCTCGCACATAGTTCATCTTGCGCAAAAGTAAATTTGCTTTGAATGTAACGCTTTTCAAACCACCATTCGCAATATTTTGCCGCAACCTGTTAGTAATAGTTTCGTTTCAGCAGTTGCAAGAGAGCGCCAGATAACAGACGTCACCGCGCTTGCGCAGCTACGATGACGCAGGAAGCCCATATATACGTTTGTACGTGTAAAATATTAAAAGATTTTACATTATGTCATAAAATAAACAAGACATCAGAGGAAACTTCAAAAGCATCGGAATTTCGGGAACCATACTAAAATGCATAATTCGGCTTAAAATGCACACTCATATGTAAATTTTTTTGGAGTACCGGTACCGTACTATCTCATATTTGGTTCTTTATTATGGCATAATGCCATACGTGCACTTGAAATGCAGCGAACAGTTGAAACTAGCCAATAGTGTGAAATTAAATAATTCGTTTCAAATAAATTGACTGCCTCAGCAGAAATAATTACTGAAAGCCAAATCTCTTTAGCAAACCAGCAAAAATAACTTCATTGTTCCGCAAGGCAATTAATGCTTGACTGTCAGAAAGGTGGAGATAATATCTGAAACTAATAACATATTTTGGCCATCCTTAACTATGCGAACGTATTTTAACAAAATACACAAAAATCTGGTTTGTTCTCATTTAACGTGAGAGCAGCAAACGAAGAGGAAACAACAAAATCACTGAACGTAAACACAGGTCACATGGAGACGACCCACCTCCCCACCACAACTCAGACTGCTCTGTGCATTAGCCCTGGATCTACGATATTTCCGAACCGGGGCAATATTAAGTAGTGGCGCCCATCCCAACTTCTGTAACCAGAAGCGCTAGAAGATACTACTCATACGCGATTCAACTGCGCGTGCGCAAGAGCCTGCCTGCAACTGCTCAAACGAATCTAATTTAAACAGTTATGAAATGATAATTAAATGGCCACCCTAGCTGCAAACAGGCGTTGATGTACTTCATTGAGGACATGTTGAAAATGTGTGCCCCGACCGGGACTCGAACCCGGGATCTCCTGCTTACATGGCAGACGCTCTATCTATCTGAGCCACCGTGGGCACAGAGGATAGCGCGTCTGCAGGGACTTATCCCTTGCACGCTCCCCGTGAGATCCACATTCCCAACATGTCCACACCACTACATTCGTAGTGCGCCTAATAGATGTTTGCCCATCATACTCATTACTCGTGGCAGATTAATCTGCCAAGTCCCGTACGAGTTTGGGCATAGCGTGTGCGTTCGCACAAGAAGGTCAGTGGCCGGGAAGCCATATTTTAACTATATATGACGGTAGTATCTGTTCCCGAAAGAACAGTTACCATGGATGACCATGCAGTTTTGCTAGAAATGAAATGATAATTAAATGGACACCCTAGCTGCAAACAGGCGTTGATGTACTTCATTGGGGACATGTTGAAAATGTGTGCCCCGACCGGGACTCGAACCCACGATCTCCTGCTTACATGGCAGACGCTCTATCCATCTGAGCCACCGTGGGCACAGAGGATAGTGCGTCTGCAGGGACTTATCCCTTGCACACTCCCCGTGAGATCCATATTTCCAACATGTCCACACCACTACATTCGTAGTGTGCCTAATAGCAAAGCTGCATGGTCATCACGGTAACTGTTCTTTCGGGAACAGATACTACCGTCATATATAGTTAAAATATGGCTTCCCGGCCATTGACCTTCTTGTGCGAACACACACGCTATACCCGAACTCGTACGGGACTTGGTAGATTAATCTGCCACGAGTAACGAGTATGATGGGCAAACATCTAGTCATTCAGTTGTTGACACTCTGTATGAGTGTTGAATGATGGATGATTGTCAGTGTCAATACCATGTTTTACCATGGGGTCTGTTTTCAGGATGGTGATTCTTCTGGAAAACCGTTAATTCACAGGGAATTACATTTCACATTGGGGGGGGGGGGGGGGGGACAGGGAAATCTCAAGAAATTTAAGGAATTTTGTAAGATCTCAGGGAGTTTTGTGTTTTTAACCAAACATTGAAAATTAATTTAATTTAGTTTTATAAGTCACAAATTTTAAATTCTTACTGTAAAGAAGACATGTTAAGTTGCAGACAGGCACAATTAAAAGACACTTACATAAAGCTTTTGGCCACAGTTTTCATCAGCAAAAGAGAAACACACACCATTCATTCACACAAGCAAGCACACCTGAGGCACACATAACCGCCAACTCCAGCATCTCGGGCTGGCATGCAACTATGGGACGCACAGATAAATAACTTGTGTAGAAAACTATCATCTGTGTGTTATGGCCTAAGAATTTTGAAGGCTACAACAAGCAAAACAACAGTGCTGCAGGCATACTATGCACCGTTCCACTCACTAATCAGATATGGTATCATTTTCTGGGGGATACTCAACTCACAGTGTAAAGGTTTTTAGAATGCAAAAAAGAGCTTTAAGAATAATTTGTGGCCTTAAAAAGATGGAGTCCTGTAAATCCCATTTTACTGAGCTTGGTGTCCTAAATGTTCCAAGTTTATTCATTTATGAAACTATCTTGTTCACTAGGGACTACCTCCTGAAAACAGGCAAACTGCTACAGAACAAAAGTGTAGACAACTATAGTACCAGAAGGGAATCAAATATACATCAGAAATATCACAGAACAACCACCTATCAGAGGAGCATAATTAACATTGGTGTAATACTACACAATAAGATACCAGAGGAAATAAAAAATACTACTCATCCAATATTTAAAGCTAAACTAAAGGAATTTCTAATAAAGCACTGTTTCTATTCTGTCAGAGAATTTCTGAATAAGTAACAAAATTAATTGTAGTAGGTACCTAATTTTAATTGCTAATACTATGTATTATTGTAACTTATCTTTGACCTGTCCAATATCAATTGTACAATTTGTGCTATATGATAAAACTGGACCAATAAAAAGTCAAATCAAATATGTGGGATGCAAGCACCAAACTGGGGGATGGGTAAGGGGATGGGATAGTGGTGTGTGGTTGGGGAGAGAGACGAACACTTCTGGTGGAGTTTGCAGGGACTAGAATTCCAACAGGCACAGTATCAGGAGGGCGTGAGGCAGGGAGGTGGGATAAAAGGAGTGAAGGAGAGAAGCAGGGAAAGATTGGGGGGTGCATTGGAAGAGGGTGGCAAATAGACAGGGTGGATCACGAGAATGGGGATGAGATAATAGAACAGAGGGGGTTGGAAACTGTTGGGTGAAGGGTGTGGGGACAGTATGTTACTGTAGGTTGAGGCTGGGATAATTACGAGAGCAGAGACTGTGTTGTAAGGATAGCTTCCACCTGCACAGTTCAGAAAAGCTGGTGGTGGAGGAAAGGATCCAGATTGCTCGGATAGTGAAGCAGCTGTTGAAATCAAGTATGTTATGTTCAGCTGCATGTTGTGCCACAGTGTGGCAATGGCCATTCACCCTGGTGGGCAGCTGGTTGGTAGTCATACCACTATAAAAAGTTGTGCAATGATTGCAGCAGAGCTGGGACAGTGGTCAGTAAATAACAGCTCGGGAGCTGCATGCAGCTCTTTGGCCACTCCAATGTGCCTCATTGATAAATCAACTCAGACTTCAGCTCTTGCTGAACTTCATGGCCACAGTGAGGTTGAAAACTGACGTTATAGAGGCACATATGCAGAGTGTTGGTCGTTTTTGCATAGCAGTCATTTTAAATGTTTATTTGATAGAATACAGTGAAAGAGAAAATCCTATATGCTCAGTTTGCATAATGCCCAATCCAAAAGCACTTGAAGTGCCTTAATTCAGATCAGTACTCAAAGTTTGGTAGTGATTGTAAATTGTCGACAAATGGGTATTGTTGGTGTTGTACCACAGGCTGGGCACAGGGAAGGTACACATGACACGTGCTAGTCAACGGAGCCAGCTATCAGTGTGTTTAGTGGTCGGAGCCAGGGGGGTTGGAAGAAAGCACACAGTCAACAAAAATATCTGCACCATGTGTTAAGCTACTTGTATCTTTCAGCTAGCTACAAATTTTACAGGTATTTCTGCTATTAATTTAGTAAGGTATATAACTTTGTCATAGAGTTTTTATTTTTGGAATATGACTTACTGTATCAAAGATACATATCCTCAGGAGTAATATATAATATTTTCTTGACATTGAGTGATCTGGGATCATTTTGTGGCTCTTACGTATATGTTAAAAATGATTTAATTTTTTGAATTGAGGAAAGACTTCTGAGACGTTCCTAAAAGCTAGCTTTCTTTCATGGTATTCAAATCTACCAAAGCGCAACAACCCCTTTTTTTAATAAAAACCTCTCATACCGTAATAAACACAAAAGATGCCACAGTCTCCATGCCACAACTTTTCATCAAAGATTCATGCAACTGGTGTCATCTCTACTACAGATCCCCCTGCAGGTTTGGGGGTAAGAATAGGCCCGCAGTATTCCTGCCTGTCGTAAGAGGCGACTAAAAGGAGTCTCAACTGTTTCGGACTTTAATGTAATGGTCCCCTAAGGGATTTGACCACTCCATTTCAAAATTTTCCGTTAGTGCGTACCATTTGGGGAAGGACGCCTTATGTGGTGCATTCTATATCCATCTTGCCCTAAGATCTGGCATATTCGTTATTGTCATGGAGTTGGACTTACACTGAGCTTCCGGCCACATCGGCTGCAGTGTGTTCCGGATAGCCTACATTCCCTCCATTGTGCACTTCCATCTTTGCTCCCTTTATTAATGGATATTCGACACCCGACAACCAGCACGGTAGCCAGTCCATTGTGGTGGGGTCCTCATGTACCCTCTTGGTGGTAGCCCCCTGACTACACAGGGATTGCACTGCTGATGCCTGAGCTGCTACCTCCCCACGTATGCTGATGAGTAGATGCCTAGCCCTCTGGGGCATCGGGACTCCCGGCTAAGGCCATCCTGCCAGGTGGTCTTTGCTGTGGCTGGGTGGCGCCTGTGGGGAGAGCCCCTGGTCAGAGTGGGTGGCATCAGGGTGGTTGAACCGCAATGAAGCGTGGTACATCATCTCTCGCTGTGGGCCTCCACCAGCAGTCTCTAAGCGATCGAGGTCTAACCTCAACAGCAAGAAATACGAACCAAGATCATTTCCCTCCCTGGCCACTCCATGGGAGGAATGTATGGCTAAAGAAGGCAGTGTAGATTATTCACCCCAGTACCTCGTGTGTACGTGCGTTGAAGGCTGAATCATTTATGTCGACCAAGCCCCAGTTTTTTGTGGAGCATTTAGAGGACAAGTTCGGGGAGGTGGAGGGCTTGCCAAAAATGCGCTCTGGTTCAGTGCTCATCAAAACAGCATCCTCTGCCCAGTCACGGAGGTTGCTCGCTTGTGACAAGCTGGGGGATGTTTCAGTTAGCATCACGCCCCATAAGAGTCTCAACATGGTACAGGGTATTATATTCCACAGGGATCTTCTTCTGCAGTCCGATGATGAACTACACGCCAACCTAGTACAACGAGGTGATCACTTCGTCCGACGCATCCATCGGGGCCCGAGGGATAATCAGGTAGCCACCTGTGCCTTCATCTTGGCCTTTGAGGGTGATGTCTTACCCGAAAAGGTTAAGGTGATGGTTTGCCGTTGTGATGTGAAGCCATATATCCCTCCTCCAATGTGGTGTTTTAAATGCTGGAAGTTTGGGCACATGTCAGCCTGCTGTACTTCCGGCATCACGTGTCGAGATTGTGGACGTCCTTCTCATCCCAATACTCCATGTGCCCCACCTCCTGTCTGTGTTAACTGTGGAGAACACCATTCCCCCTGCTTACCGGACTGTAGGATATTCCAGAAAGAAAGGAAGATAATGGAATATAAGACCCTGGATCGCCTGACCTACACCGAGGCAAGGCAGAAATTTGAGCGGCTACATCCTGTGCCAATGACATCAACCTATGCCGCTGCTGCAACACCGGTTCGATCCTCTACCGTGTCCTCACATACAGTTGGCTCTCAGCTTTGTCGGAATTCACCGGCCCCTTGATTGTGGGAGCACTTCACTCCCTGTTGCTCCTGCTCCATCTATTTCAGGAGCAACACCACCCCAACCATTGGGGACATTCATTCCCACTTCCCACCCGGAGAAGAGTCAGACTTCTTCGGCTACTGTTGCCAGGAAGGGGTCCCTTGGGGCCCTCTCATCCCAGGCTTTGCCCAGTGCCAAAGCGGACACCCGCAAATTTCTGAAGCAGCCACCGGTCGCTGGTCGTAGGACCTCACAGTCGTTGTCCGTCCCTGAGACTGACACAGTGAGGCCCTCCCATCCAGACCCACCAAAGGCACAGCGTGCAAAGCAGTCGAAGAAAAAGGCTCCCAAGCATCCTGACATTGTCGTGGCACCTGTCCCACCGCAACCTTCCAACTCTGCGTCTGAGGATGAGGTGGAGATTCTGGCGTCTGCTGAGGACCTGGATCTTGCCAGTCCCTCAGATGCGATGGGTAGCTGTTGCACAGGTAGTGAATCAGTGGCAGCAGGGGCCCAGGAGGCGTAATCTGCCCCCCCAGTCCCTTCACGCCTTTCTCAGCCATGGACAATTTCATCCTCCAGTGTAACTGCACCGGTTTCTTCCACCAACTAGCTGAGCTCCGACAACTTATCAGCCTTCACCCTTTCCTATGTATTGCTCTACAAGAAACTTGGTTTCCAGCAATGTGAACCACCGCTCTCCGTGGCTATCGAGGTTATTATAGGAACCGGGCAGCTTATGAAAGGGTATCTGGTGGCGTCTGCATCTATGTTCTTCACTCTCTTCACAGCGAGTCTCTCCCTCTGCAAACACCTTTAGAGGCTGTCGCTGTTCGGGTGTGGACGCCACAGGCTGTTACCGTCTGCAGTCTTTATCTTCCACCGGATGGTAATGTCCCACAGCAAGTCCTGGCTGCGCTGTTAGCGCAACTGCCGCCGCCTTTCCTGTTACTGGGCGACTTCAACGCCCATAACCCTCTGTGGAGTGGGTCAGTGGCAACAGGTCGAGGCGCCACCGTTGAGAATGTATTGCCACAGCTAGACCTTCAGATTTTAAATGATGGTGCCTCCACACATTTCAGTGTGGCACACGGCACGTACTCCGCCATCGACCTTTCGATCTGCAGCCCTAGCCTCTTACCTTCTGTCCAACGGAGAGTGCATGATGACCTTTGTGGTGGTGACCACTTTCCGATCTTTCTGTCACTGCCACAGTGTCACTCTTCTGGGTGCCCTTGCAGATGGGCTATGAATAAGGCTGACTGGGACCTGTTTTCCTCCACTGCCACTATTGACCCTGTTTCTAATGAAGCCATTGATACGGTGGTTCACTCAGTCACCACCAGTGTCATTACTGCTGCAGAATCTGCCATTCCCCGTACTTATGGGTCCCCCCGGCGGAGGACTGTGCCTTGGTGGTCGCCTGAGATTGCTGAAGCGATTAAAGATCGCCGGCGGGAACTCCAGCGTCACAAGTGACATCCCTCCATAGAACACCTCATCGCCTTCAAACGGCTGCGTGCGCGGGCCTGCCGCCTTATCCGCCAACGCAAGCAGGAGTGCTGAGAGTGGTACGTGTCCACCATTGGCCTCCATGTCTCTCCATCGCAGGTCTGGGCCAAGATTAGATGCCTCTATGGCTATCGGACCCCTGTCAGCATCCCTGCACTCTCACTGAATGGAGCAGTTTGTACTGACTCCGACTTAATTGCAAACCACTTGGCAGAGCATTTTGCTCTGAGTTCCGCTTCTGCAAAGTACCCACTGGCCTTCCGCTCCGTTAAAGAGTGGATGGAAGGTCGGAGCCTTTAATTTCGCATCCACCATGCTGAATCCTACAAAGTTCCATTCAGTGAGTGGGAATTTCACAGTGCCCTAGCTGCTTGCCCTGATACAGCTCCTAGGTCAGATCGCATCCACTGTCAGATGCTGAAACACCTTTCAGTGGACGGCCAGCGACGCCTCCTTGACCTTTACAACCGTATTTGGGTCGAGGGTGAGTTTCCGTCGCAATGGCGGGAAAGCATTGTTATCCGCGTTTTGAAACCTGGCAAGAACCCTTTGGAAGTGGACAGCTATTGCCCCATTAGCCTCACCAATGTTCTTTGCAAGTTGCTTGAACAGATAGTGAGCTGGCGGTTGAGTTGGGTACTCAAGTCTCAGGGCCTTCTGGCTCCGTCTCAGGGTGTTGTGTAAAGGCTGCTCTGCCGCCGACAATCTGGTGAGCCTGGAGTCAGCCATCCGTACAGCCTTTGCCTGCCATCAGCACTTGGTTGCTGTCTTTTTCGACATGTGGATGGCGTACGTTACGACATGGCGTCATCATATCCTCTCTACGCTTCATGGTTGGGGTCTTCGAGGTCCACTGTCGATTTTCATCCGAAATTTTCTGTCGCATCGAACCTTCCGCGTGCAAGTCTCGGCCTCCCATAGTTCCTCCTGAGTTCAGGAGAACAGGGTGCCACAGGGATCTGTTTTAAGTGTCTGCTTGTTTTTAATAGCAATTAATGGGCTCGCTGCGGCGGTGGGAATGTCTGTCTCAGCATCCTTGTATGCTGACAACTTCTGCCTTTACTATAGCTCTATTGGCATTGCAGCTGCTGAATGTCAGCTGCAGGATGCTATCCGCAAGGCGCAGGCTTGGGTTGTAGTGCATGGCTTCCAGTTTTCGGCAGCCAAGACCTGCATTATGCATTTCTGCTGGCGCCACTCTGTTCACCCGGAGCCGCGGCATTATCTTGCCGGCGAACTTCTTGCTGTGGTGGAGACACATAGGTTTTTGTGAGTGGTTTTTGATGCCCGGTTGACTTGGCTGCCTCATATTCGGCAGCTTAAACAGATGTGTTGGCGGCATCTAAATGCTCTGCGATGCTTGAGCCACACCAGGTGGGGCGCCGACCGATCTACCCCCTTACAGCTCTACCAGGCGTTAATCCAGTCCCGTCTGGATTATGGGAGCCTGGCTTATGGTTCAGCATCCCCTTCTGCTTTGTGGGTGCTGGACCCAATCCTTCACAGTGGGATCCGACTTGCCACAGGTGCTTTCCGGACCAGCCCTGTGGACTGCATACTTGTGGAGGCAGGTGTCCTTCCAGTGCGGTTACGGCGCCAACATTTATTGGCCACTTGTCTGTAGCTTGCCCGGGCATCCTAATTATCATCTCCTGTTCCCGCCGTCAGTTGTCCATCTCCCAGATCATCAGCCCCGGTCGGGTTGTACGATCGCGGTTCGCGCCAGAGATCTTCTCTCCGGGCTTGGGCTTTTCCCTCTTCCGACTCCTTTCCGGGCCCCTCTGCGTACACCCCCATGGTGTGTGTCCCGCCCTTGCATTCGGCTCGAATTGGCACAGAGCCCGAAGGACTCAGTCCCTCCAGAGGCCTTCCTCCGCCGCTTTTATTCCATCCTAGCCACGTATCGGGGCTCTGGCGTTGTTTACACTGACGGTTTGGTGGTTGCTGGTCGGGTTGGTTATGCTCTAACTCTAGGGGACCACTACGAACAACGTTCATTGCCGGCTGGCTGCAGTGTTTTCACTGCTGAGCTGGTCGCCATCTTTCGTGCCCTAGAGTATATCCGCTCCTGCTCAGGTGAGTCCTTCGTTATCTGTAGCGTCTCCCTGAGCGGTTTACGAGCTATCGACCAGTGTTTCCCTCATTCTCGTCTGGTGATGGCTATCCAGGAGTTCATGTATTCTCTTGCCCGTTGCAGCCGCTCTGTGGTCTTTGTGTGGACCGCAGGCCATGTTGGAATACCCGGCAATGAATATGTTGACCAGCTGGCGAAAGAGGCCACCAGTAAACCATCTCTGGACATTGGCCTCCCAGCACCTGATTTGCGAGCGATTTTCTGCCGCAAAATTTTCGAGCTTTGCGACACTGAATGGCGCAACCTGACCACGCCAAACAAATTCTGTCCTATCAAGGAGACGATGACTGTGTGGCGGTCATCCTCGCGAGCCACTCGCAGGGACTCTGTAGTCCTTTGTTGGCTCCGCATTGGCCACACCCGCTTGACACACAGCCATTTACTGCGGCATGAGGACCCGCTTCTCTGTCGATGCGGGTCAGCTTTGATGGTGGTCCACATTTTGTTGGCCTGTCCACTTTTGACTATGCTCAGGCAGACGTTTGCGTTGCCTGATATGCTCCCTGCCCTTTTAACTGATGACACTGCCGTGGCAGGCTTAGTTTTGCATTTTATTCAGGCAGGTTTTTTTTATCATTTAATCTGAGTGTTTGTTATGTTCTTTTGTGTTGATTCTGGCCTTTGGCCTACGGTTTTAGACTGAGTTTTTAATATGTTTCTTGGTGGTTGGCTTTTCCTTTTTTTCTCTATGGTCGGCCAACCACCATCACACTCTGTGTGATTTTAATTTGTTTTGTCTGATCTCTGTCTTGAGTCTTTCTTGTTCTGTGTCGTTTGCCATCTTTTCTGTTGGTCATTTTTTATTCTCTGTGGGTGATTTTAGTTTTTTGGAAAAAGGGACCGATGACCATAGCAGTCTGGTACCTTTAACCTCCACAAACCAACCAACCATCTACTACAGAGCATGATGTAAAACTCTCCAGCTGCACATAACAGTGTATGTCTTCACAAGCTGGATAATAATCTTCACAAACAAAAGAAAACTATAAAGACATGCTACCTGTCATGCATGACTAGCATATGGTTGCAGAGAGTCAGTTACTACACAGTAGTGAGTTCAGTGGTCAGCAGTCCACATTTTATATGCACACACCTCGATCAGTAAACAAGCCGACTCCAAAAACGTAAATGGTCTGATAAAAAAATTGGCTGTCAGAGTGACTCCATCCTAGAAGTCCAACACAACCTCCAATCCCTGCTTAAAGCCTCTGGCTCTTCCCAGAACCTCTCCCCTGAATCCATTCCCCTCCTCGCCCGTATGACACCCTGCACCGCCACCTGCCATATGCTCCCCAAAATCCACAAACTCTACAATCCTGGACACTCCATTGTGGCTGGTTATTGTGCCCCCACTGAAAGAATTTGAGCCATCACTCACAAACACCTCCAACCAATTGCCTGTAATCGAGCCTCCCACATCAAAGACATCAACCACTTCCTTCATCGTTGTGAAGGAATCTTCTCACGAAATTCCAATCACCAACTTTCTCCTCTGAATGCAAATGTATTTTGCTGACATTGACCTACATAGGCAGAAACAATCACCATGATAAAATAAGGAAAATCTGGGTTCACACGGAAAGATATAGGTCTTCGTTCTTCCTGCACGCTATATGAGATTGGAATAATAGAAAATTGTGAAGGTGATTTGATGAACCCTCTGCCAGGCACTTAAATGTGATTTCCAGAGTATCCGTGTAGATGCAGACTCTCCACCATCCACACCCCTTTACTTCCTGGATCTCTGCTCGTCACTGCTGACCACACCTCCCTGTGCACCGACATTCCTCATACCTATGGTCTTACCACTGTTGAAGCCTACCTTTTACAATGTCCTTCAGACTCCAAACCCACTGCTTCATTCCTCATACATCCTACTAACTTTATCCTAACCCACAACTACTTCTCCTTTGAAGGGTAGGTATACAAACAAATTCGCAGCATAGCCATAGGCACTCTCCTATGCCAACCTTTTTATGGACCATCTAGAGGAGACCTTCATAGCCTCCCAAAATGCCAAATCCCTAGTCTGGTTCAGGTTCATTGATGATAACTTCATGATCTTAACTTCATGATCTTGACTAAGGGCTAGGACACCCTATCTTCATTTCTTCACAACCTCAACACCTTCTCTCCCATCCACTTCACGTGGTCCTCCTCAAACCAGTGTGCCATCTTCCTAGATGTTGACTTCCTCCTCGCTGATGGCTCCATCCGCACCTCTGTCTGCATTAAACCTACCAACCACAAACAGTATCTGCATTTTGACAGCTGCCATCCCTTTCACACAAAAAAAATCCCTCCCATACAGCCTGGCCAGCCAGGGCCGGTGTATCTGCAATGAAAATAACTCACTTGCTCAGTATGCTGAGGGTTCCACCAAGGCCTTCGCAGACAGGCACTATCCCCCAGACCTAGTCTGCAAACAGATCTCCCGTGCCATTTCCTATCATACCCCCCAATCCTCCCACTACCCCCAAGAACCAGTCACAAAGGGGTGTCCCCTTCATCAACCAGTACTACTCCTGGACTAGAAAAACTGAACCACGTCCTCCACAAGGGCTTTGATCACCGATCATTTTGCCCTGAAATGAGGGACATCCTACCTGGGATACTCCCACCCCTCCTAAATTGGTGTTCCAGCACCCACCCAACCTCCACAGCATCCTAGTCCAGTAGTCAGCAAACTCATGTGTCAAAAGAGCCAAATTCCAGTAGTATTGTGATTAAAAAAATTTCTGAGAACTGCACTTATTCTCTAGAGCTTTGCTTTTGGGAGTCAGTCAGTAGTACTAACAGCAAATAAATATAAGAGACCTCAATTAATAATAACCCTATTTATTGACAAACAATATGTGTCAGTGCATATTTAATGGCAACAGTGGCCTTACATTCCTTTGGAAAGTTTGACTAGGTTGGCTTTGCATGTTTTTATTTTTAACTCCAGGCAGGATTCTAGGTTCTCGTTAATAAGGCAATTTCTCAGTATACTTTTTATGAGTTTCATGCTTAAAAAAGATTATTCACATGTAAATATGAAGCTGAAAAGTGACAGAATAGCAAATGCTAGTTTTTTTTAAAGTGATGGAATGAGTCTGGAATACTTTACCAGGTGTTAAAATTACCTTGTCTTCCTTTTCTAGTTCTTTCCAAGCAGAATGTTTGTGCTGTGAACTAAGATCACATTTTTTTCTCTCTTAACTGTTCCAAATCAGCATTAAGATGCTCAGATTTGGAGCTCCATAATTTCTTGTTTCTTAGCTCTAGTGATTGCATTTCAAAAGTGCCCATTTCAATGTCAAAGGGACATAAATTTAGTTTTGTTATGTTAGCATTGAGTGGATTTTTTATAAAGGCTAAAGACTCTATGCTTTTTCTGAATTCTTGAAATCACTATAGGAAAGCTCCCTCATGTTGGTCTCTTGAAAAAGGAAATGTCAATTACCAAGTTATTTTCTTAATGATATTTCAGCAGACTTCGGAAATGAATTAATGTTCCTCTCTCCAAATCTTGTGTTAAAAGAGACTATTTATTTTCAACAAAGTTATGTCTTCTAACATCGAAAAGACTTTTTCCATTCTCTCATAGTTTATGATTCAGCTCATTTAGAGGAGCTGTAACGTTATCATAAAACAGAATTTTTGGATCCCACACTCTTGTGTTAATTCAGGATAGTCAGTTCTCTTTTATGGGAGAAATACTTTAATTTACAGTAATAAGGAAGTGAAATGCTATTTAATGTACCCTCTTGTAAGACAGGTACCTTGTTATAAAGCAGATAATCTGCATATTCGCTCTCCATTTCAATAAGAAATTCCTTTAATTGTCAATGATAAAGATCTTAAGTCATTATTGTGTTGACCATCATAATAACTAGGTCCATAACACTGCCAGTTTCTTCTGGGTCTCTCTGGACACAAAAGCACTTCTTGATGAATAATGCCGGCCGCAGTGGCCATGCGGTTCTAGGTGCTGTAGTCCGGAACTGCGCGACTGCCACGGTCGCAGGTTCGAATCCTGCCTCAGGCATGGATGTGTGTGATGTCCTTAAGTTAGTTAGGTTTAAGTAGTTCTAAGTTCTAGGGGACTGATGACCTCAGATGTTAAGTCCCATAGTGATCAGAGCCATTTGATGAATAATGCAATGATAAACAAGTATGTCACGGCTGATTTTCTTTTTTTTTCCTTGAAAAGAGAAGTAAATCCCTTTCTCACTGCAGTCATACTTTTTGCCACATCCGTTGCAACTGAAACAATCCTATCAACTGGAATATGGTATTTGTTCAAGCATTCAGTGACACTATTTGCAATGTGTTTGACCTTTGAGTGGCAGTAATCTGAAAAGTTCATCCTTAGGACCAATAGATGAAATAAACCACACAAAAAGTGAAACTTGTGCTGCATCATTTATGTTACAAGATTTGTCAACAGCTATAGATAAGGATGAAACCAATTTCTGGTCTTCAGTTAGTTAATCAATAGTATTTTTGAAGATATTCTGACTTTTCTGTCTTCCTCTGTGTTAGCAGGCAGTGGTAGCTCCTTAATTTTTGTAAGAATCTCTTCCTTGTTCTTAAAATCACAGTGTAACTCGTAGTATGCACTTACAAAACAACTTCTTATGTATTCGCTGTCTGTGTGTGGTTTTCCTCTCTTACCAATTTTTTGACTTACGACAAAGCTTGCAAGGTTAGTGTTGCTGGAAGATTGCGTCCAGTGATTAAATATCAAACTTGATTTTTTTTTATTCATTTGAAATTCCTGAACAGCTTTCTTTCTTACATCATCAGGAGGATGTTAGTTTTGTTTGAAGGCAAATTTATCAGTCCATTCAATTTTAAATTCACAATTTTCATCTTCTGTTTTTCTTCGTTTCTTCTTCTTTGTAGCCATGGCTAAGAGGTGGCACATAAGAAGAATTTTATCATTTTAATAAAACCAGAAGCACTAGATTGTAACAATTTCTTAAAATGTTGCAGGAAATGGCTGAGAGATTTGTGGTGTACACTCATGCATGCCAGTTATTAGACCATACAGCTACATTTTGTTTCTCTGTACTTTCCTGTGGAAACTTAACATTAATAGCTTATATAGTTTAATGTTTTATTTGCTGCGCATCTCCTCTTATAGAGTAGGGATCCATTTTCACTATGTGTGAATATACTGTTCATGATTACTTACAAACAAACAACAAGGAGCATCAACAATTAATAGTGTCCTCAGGCGAAACAGTGATTGTGGAATAGTCATTGCATGAAACTAGTCACCCTAACAATGGCCAATTCAGGTGGGATCACTGTGGATTTTTGCCATTATTTCGAAAGATGCACAAGCAATACACACACGGGCATCTGAAACATGGAGCAACACTATGTACAAGCTGAGTTTGCTTGTTAACAGATGGACTGTGTCATTAAATATAGCCTGATCCATTCATTAAATTTAAGATGAACTTGGTAATTTTCGTAATGCTTTCTGTGACACAAAATGTGAGAATGGAGAAAAATTATATTCTTTTTCTTTCTTTTTTTCCTTGGTCCTTTTACCATTTTAAAGCCAGCTTGTTTACTGACATGAGGTGTGTGAATATAAAATGTGGACTGCTGACCACTGAAATCCCTAACACTTAGTAACTGGCTCACTGCAACCGTATGCTAGTCATGTGCAACAGGTAGCGTGTCATTATAGTTTTGTTTTGCTAGTCAAAATATGTTATCCAGCTTTTGAACACATGCATTGCTATGTACAGCCAGAGAGTTCTACATCATGCTCCGTAATAGGAAAGACAATGACTGCATGAATCATTGGCAAAAAGTTGTGATATGGGAAAAGTTGTGGCATGGGAGACTGTGATCTTTCATGATTATTACAATATGAGAGGTTTTTATTAAAAAAGGGATTGTTTCACTTTGACATATCCAAAAGAGCCCCAAAGTGATCCCAGCTCAGAAAATGTCAAGATATAAGAAATAAAGTTTGTACACTACTCCTGAGGACTGAATAGTGTCATATGAGTGGGGGATGAAATAATGGAAACTGATTAATAATTTCTGCTTGAATAATTAAAAAAATTGATTGTAAAGAATAATTGAAATAAATTGGAAGGTGCACACATCCTGAGTGAACTTTAATTGGTACTAATATCAATAGACCTTCAATGTCAGTACATTTAAGATCTATGTTCATCATTTAAATTTATGTACTTCTTCATATTAATTCCATTGTGTGTAGCGCTGCTTATGACAATGCTAACACAGGATCGCCCCTCCACTCCTCACATAAATTCCTCTGCTTCGAATCTCATGATGCAGAATTCTTGGGGCGCAATGACGAACAGACGGGTGTTATTGATGCAAATATATATATATGAATAAACTTGCCTTCCTAATAGTTTTTGTAACACTTTTTAATATACAGTTGGAATGCACATTTTTAAACAATACTGGCACATATACAAAGGAAATACAAAGGAAAGAACAAAGAAAGTAAAAAAAAAAAAAAAAAAAAAAAAAAAAAAAAATGGCCCAATACAATTGCCCAGCTTACACGTGTAGAAAGAAAAGAACAAAGAAAAAAAATGGTCCATTAGCCCCCCCACCCACACACACACTGTGCACTGACGTCATACTGAGGTGCACAGTGTCTCAGCTAATTTCCCTTTTTGAGAGTTGATAACCCTGGCCAGTATGGGCATAGCCTTTATTTTCGGCCATTGGAGTTATCCTGTGTGGTTACCAATTTATATGGGCATGTCAGCTTCTTTTAATACATAAGTTTTCTCTCCTAACAAAGTGCATGCTGTAACCGCACAGTCCCACTGTTGCCAGTCAGTATCTACCCAGTGTTTAGCTTGCGAAGTGTGCGCGTGCTGTACAACATTCGTTGTCATCCCAGTTCACGCTCACATGTCCAATACGAGGCCCAGAGTGTCGTGCGTTTACAGTCGGTTCAGCGGTGTGATTCTTTGTGAAATCAGTGATGTGGTGACAACTGGTTTCCATATCAGCTGTCCGAGGAATTTATTTCATCTCGTCGCTCTCACTTATTCAGTGGAGACACCAGCCGTACATCTGACATCCGTTGACAAGGTAAGTTTCTTGCTGCTTTTATGACGTCATTGGGCACAGAAAATTTGTGTTTTTACGATGTTGTCGAGCACAAAAAATTCATGTTACACAAAGTATTGCCATCTTTCATTTATTGTGCGCACACCTGTGTATATCGCACACACAATTAACACTTTGCAGCCACGTTTGATCTTTGATCTTTGTTTTTGAGTGTCTTTCATACATTACATAGTGCCCTTCATCCATATCTCACACACACACACACACACACACACACACACACAAAAAGGCAAACACAACTGCAAAATGCACTTATCCTGTTCATTTGCTGACATGCCATTATTGTCACTTATATACATTATAATCTGCTTGTTGTTTTGTTTTGGTACATTTTGTTAAATTACTCTTTCATTACATTGTTCAATTCCAGTCATATAAGTACAATTTTTACTCCCGTTTGATTATATATTCGTTTTCCTTAGACATTTCATTTCAATTTACAGTGACTTCTTGTTGGAGCTTACTTATTAATTCCAAAGAATCAAAGAAGTAAACAATAGTCTTTACAATAGGTACTACACACCGGTCAGATAACTACGCATGGCCTCACCTCTCTAGAATTCTCCAGGAAGGATTTACACACTACAAGGTTGAGGAAATTCTACAGAAAGATATTTATGTGCTCAGTTACGTCTTGTTACTAGACTTAACTAAATACAAAATATGTTGTTGTTTATAAACACAACTCAAATCTGACAATACCAATTGTATCAGATACTTATTCAGTGTTTAAAAATGCAGCTCAGTATTTACTTGTTATGTCGGTTTTATAAAGGATAACCATTTCATATGCTGTGCTATACGGAGTTGTATCATCAATATGACATGTTACGTACGATCCGCGTAAAACAGTGTTTACATAAGAAACAAACATGCATAAAAATTTCAGTGTAAATCAAATCAAATGTTTGACGCTTTCATGGGTAGTCAACGCTCACAGTAGTTTGGTTTTGACCCCTTGATTATTTGGAAGCATTCAACCTTAGTTCAGCATCGTGATATGTGACATACTGCAACTGTTTTCCTCTTCACATACTTTCATGCTATCACATTCATATGTATCTTAAACTTATAACTATATTTATCTTGCGGTGCAGTCATTTCTTATTTTTATATGGTACCTAACACTTGACAAGCATTTATCTTTCTTCACTTTAGGACGTGTCGATGCATCGTTCCCGGGATGAAAAACTTAAAACTAAATCTTCATAGACAAGTGTATAGAGGCTCGATGGCTACTAATACCTTTTTCATATATTCAACTATGTATTCATTAACTTCAACGTGCAGTAGTGCTATCACAAAACTTATTTAATGTCATGTGTGTATCTCTACTTGCCTTATAAATCTGAAAGATAAAGGATGCAACCTTTTATTCAGTTTGCCACTTATACTATAATCACTTGTTTACCTGCAACAATAGTTTTCTGGCCCATCAAATATAATTAGTGAATGTACTTTCAATACTTAAATTTGTAAATATTGTACATATATAGATATAATGTATATCGTAACTTAAGTAAATATCTCATAGTTTAGGATCCCTTTCCGTGTATAAAATTCCCTAACTTATCTTTGTAAGTGTGTATTGTATATATAGTCGTAGTTGTAGTATAGACCCTCCCATAATTTTGTGTATCCTTGTTTATGCAATAGGCTTTACAAATGCTACTGCAGGCTGTAGCTCTTAGGGTTCATTGGTTTTGAGTGCTCCAATACTCCCAGCTGTGTCTGTCTGGTGCACACACACTTGCAGTTTGTTGACTAGCTTGCTCCCAAGAGCGCATGCGCTGCTGCATCACTCCGATACCACTTATGTTGCGGCGAGTTGTGTATTGCATTGTGCACTACTGTGCATTTCACAAGTTCATTTATTTTTTTACAGCTGGGCCATGTGCAAGGCGAAGCGTTGTATTTAAAGTATCGTCATCGCTAGACAAATAAAAGTAAAATTCTTCCTCATTACATCCACTCATCTGATCATTTACTGATTTGACATTTAAGAAAAAACACAAACAAAAATTTTCCTTATCACCTGACTAACATAAATTATGGAATGTAATTTTCCAGCAGCCTAAATCTAATATCAGTATACATGTATACAACTTAGAGGGTACACAGCTGTTCTTCAATATAAACATTCTCAATTCTTTGTGTGGGTGAAGGCCCTTATCTTTACCCATGTTCATATGTACCAATCTTTATGCTCCCAGGTAGGGGATTTTAGTAATTATGTATGGTCTGGTGTAAAGTAGTTGCCACTTATGTTTCATTTTTCCAATTTGTGTGGATTTGGGATGTGTTCTAAGTAACACTTTTTGTCCTCTATAAAACTGTTTTGTACATTTCAGCTTTCTGTCATAAATTCCTTTCCTATATTTAGCCCAGGTTTCAAGGTTGATTACTGCTTGTCGTATTTTATTATCTAGTGATAATTCCAGTATTGGTATCTTGGGCAAAGGTTTTTCCCACTCGTGTACTTGTTTGCTGTTCAATATCATCTCACTTGGTGTAAATCCAGTTGATCTATGGGGAGGTTGTCAACAACCTGTAGGAAGGGAGTGACATATTCATCCACTTGGTATGTTTATGAGGTATATAGGTCCTCACAAACCTGTTGGATTCCTTAAACACCCTTTCTATGGGGGATGCTTCAGGATGAAATTTGGATACTAAAATATGTTTGATTTGATTGGAATCTACAAACACTTTCCATTTACATCCAACAAAATATGAGGTATTATCTGTTAACAATTCCGGATGAAATTTGGATACTAAAATATGTTTGATTTGATTGGAATCTACAAACACTTTCCATTTACATCCAACAAAATATGAGGTATTATCTGTTAACATGACTTCTGGTTTTCCTACTCTTGCAAAAAAATCCTCTTCGATTCCTCTTATAATTGAACTGGCTGTAATGTTCTGTACAGGATACAGTTTTACGTACTTGGTGAAAAATTTTACTCCCCCCTTACCTCTGGGATAGGGTCCAGCCACATCTAACGATACCTTTGTAGAGGTTTTTTTTATTATTTTATATTTTTTTTAAAAAAGTCACAATGGGATGTAATTCTATATATTTGGAGATGTTGGAATGTTTTGCTTTCTGGAAAACAACACACTTTCTTACTACCTGTAGTACTCTTTGTCTAAGTTTGGGTAAATAACATTATTTACCTATTTTGTCAGTGCATTTTGCACTGACATAATGGCCTCAAGTATTGTGTGTGTATAAGATAAAATCATCCGCATATTCCTGTGGCAAACACAGGCACCATTGTTCTTATTCAGGATGATCCATATGGAACAGAACACCTTTGTGAATAGTGAAAAACCTTTCTGACTTTTCATCACAGTTTAGCATAAGTTTCGCTCATACCTTACTCCAGCATTTGTCTTCCTACTGTAATTGCTCCATGTGTTTACACCTGTGGACATAGCATGGTTGGAGTGTTTTGTCTTCTAACAACATAGCTCTTATTTCACCTTCCTGCTGTAAAAGAGTGTTGAATTCCTCTAAGCCTTGTGGTTATCAAGAAAGAGCATTGGCTATTTTGTTTTGGTTTCCTTTTATGTATACTATTTCAAAACCGAATTCTTGAAGGTACATACACCTCCTGGCTATCTGCCGGTGTAGTAATTTACAAGTTAACAAAATCGATGGGGACAGATAGTCACAGTACACTTTCGTGTGTTTACCCCAAAGCAAATATTCAAACGTTTTAAAGGACCAAATTACACCTAAACTTCCAACTCCCTAACTGAATATGAATGTTCAGCTTTGGATACGGTGCAGTTGGCAAAGCTAATTACTTCAGGGATGAAATTTTCTTATTCTTCTACCATTTGAAAAAGGCATGCACCAAGACCTTGAGAAGATGTGTCAGTGCATAAACACAAATGCTCCTTCATGTCTGGTAGCATTTAATAAGGCTTGCTTGATGTTCTCAAAATCAGTTTAACTTTGCTTGCCCTATAACCAAGGTCTGTTCTTCTGGAGACGATTGAGTAAAGCATCACTGTTCATAAGTTGGTTAGGGATGAAGTTCTAGGCCTAAGTGTGCCTTTAATTGTCTCTTGTTTTGAGGAACCAGGCAGTTCCTAATGGCATCAAGTTTTTTAAGATCTGGCAGTATGCCTTTCGAAGAGATTATGTGTCCTAAAAATTTTACCTTTTCTTGTCTGAAATTAGATTCCTTGAGATTTCCTGTTACTCCATATTCAGAAAAGCACTCAATACTTGTTTAGTTAATCTTAAGTGCTCTACCCAAGTGGGTGTATCGACTAAAGGGTCATCCATGTATACTGTTACCTTACTAAAGAATGGTAATACTTGAAATTTGAAGCTCCTGCCCCCACTCTCCTCCAAGGTCACAGATCGGTGGCCTACCATGACCGGTTCAAGTTTTCCAGCATTGTGGTGGCATCGGTCTCTGGGTTAGGTGTAACTTCCACTATATGGATTACGCCAATTAGTATCCTATGAGGCTCTTGACTGAAATTCTCTTTGCCTTTGCACGTTATTCAGCATATGTGCGTTATTTTTCTGGCAGAATCCTGCTGTCTGTGGGTTATTTGTCTGTCTGGTATTGTTGTGTTTGCCAATCAATCGGCTGATTATTGCTGGTAGCTTGTGCCTGTACATATTGTATGGGCTGGTCATATGCTACTTGCCTGTTGTAGTTGTTTTTGTTAAATTTTTGCTCCTTTCTTTTATATCTGACCTTGAATTTACGGCTTAGTCCATTGCCGTTGTGATTACTGTTACTGTTACCATGGGTCTGTGTGGGGTAAGGTTGCCATCCATGTTGTACTACGAATCCATTGTTTACTTGTTGGTCCATAAATCTCTATTGTACTACGAATCCATTGTTTACTTGTTGGTCCATAAATCTCTGTTGTACTACGAATCCATTGTTTACATAAATCCCTGTGCCACTATCTGCATATTAACAGATTAGGGTTGTACTGGCCTCCCTTTGTATATCAAATCTATTGAGTCTAGTAAAGATAGAAAGTATTCAATGTCATGTTCCGGAATGGTAATGAGTTGTTCCCTAATATGGGCAGGAAGATGGCTCTTTAAAATCTTCAGCAAGTCTACTTGAGACATCGGGTTTGTCCAGTATCTGCTTTTATTCAAACATTCTTCAGAATAGCCCCTTAAGCTTCCATGTTTACTATTGAATGGAGCTAGGTTGAATACTTCATGTCTGAGCCTCTCTTGTATGCCCTCAGACCATTATTTACCCAGAAATGCTCTTTCAAACTGTTCATTGTAATGGCAATGTTCCGCCATGTCTGTAGCCCATAGCAGAACGTCACACTGTGTGTATCCAACAGCGAATCTAATTTTCTGGGCTTCGGTCCAGGTATGAGGTAAAACATTTCGAAATGCTCTGATAAAGATTAGGGGGTTTGTTCTTTTCCCTTCAGAGGTAAATACCAGAAATTGTTGATGTCTAAGTAATCCCTCATCTGCAAGTAATGTTGACAAACAACACCACGCTGTCAGTGACAGGCATGTTTTTGTTCACTTGTGGTGTAGCAAATGGCAATTGCGCTTACTTGACAGGTACAGCTGCTGGCTTAACCTCTAAAAACATGGGTTTGTTTTCTGTCAAACGTTGTTTTGGAATGTCAGTAGTTTTAATAATGTTGCCTTGTAAACTTTCCTCTGCTTCCTTTAAACCTAAATCTATTTTAGCTAGAAGCTGACTTTCTTTCTCTTTTAGAGCTTCTTTACAACATCTACATAAATTTTGCACTCCGACACTACCTTTTCAGCAAGTGTGCTGCCCTTACCCAGCATCCTGGCTTCAGCTTTTTCAGTTATTTCCGTTAAATCTGCATATAACTTATCTCTCGGTTTTTTGGCAAATTTTCACTCTAACCTTTGTACTTCTGTAGGTAAATTTTTGCTTATGTCTTGCAGCTCACTGACTTGGATTCTTCACATTTTTTACCAATGCATCCACTTGGGATTGTGTCTCCTGAATTTGAGAATATGCTTCACTAAGGTTTTGTAACTCACCTGCAAGTTGTTGCTGTTTATCATCTACAGATGATACTTTTTCCATTAATGTATTTATATTGTGGGATATGTTGGTAGTTATTTCTTGTTTTAGTTGTTTACCTAGCTCAGTCAACTTCCCGGATAGTTCGTCTGATAATTCAGTGTGTATATAGTTTCGCTCACCTCACTGAACTGTTGACTAATACTGTTCTTGAAATCATTAGATGCCTGATTTTGCTGTGTAAACTGTTGTCCTATATTTTCCTGATGATTTTGTGAACTGCTGTGTAAACTGTTGTCCTATATTTTATTGATGTTTTGTGAATTGCTGTGTAAACTGTTGTGCTATTAGTTGCATGATTTGTGTCAAATTGTGTGTCTCACTAGTATTTACATTTCTTTTAGGAACTGTTTCCTGTTCTTGCATTCGTGATGTCGTGAGCAAATAATCAAAGGAATTTTTGCTGTTGCACGCTTCTGTTTCAGTATTTGAAAAAATTGCCCCATTGTGCATAAAAAAGTGACATATCTTGATTATTTATATTACCAGTGTCATCATTTTTTGGTATTGGGGCACCAGGCTTGTTGTTTTGGTAGGCATCAACCAGTTTGTGAGTTCGTTACCTTCAACTGTTGCCAAGCTCAGATTTCTGACATCTTGGCATACTGCATTTTGTAATGAGTTTTCAACAATCGCCATTTCCTTTGACTCCATTTAAAAAATCATGAAAAAAGTTTTTAAAAAATGAAATTTTGTCTGTATCGGTACTTTTCAATTAAAATAGATCTATCTGCATATTCACTAATGAACCTGATTATTATCTGACACAGTCTTATAGAATTTGATGACTTATCTTGCACTTTAATGATGATTTTATGCAAATTTTCGTCTTTTCTGTAGAAATGCATTTTCTGTAAAGGATATTAATTGGAAGGAAAAGAGATTATCTACTGCCAGAGACAGCATTACATACATACATAATAACACTTTTTAATATACAGTTGGAACGTACATTTTTAAACAATACTGTCACGACGGAGCTAGTCGTATGTCCGCCCACTATCATTTATAGAAATAAGCAGGTGAAGATACAGAAATTAATCAACTGAAGAGCGTATCTCTTTTCTTTTTTTGTATCAAAACATTGTCTCTGGCACAAAATAACTTGTTACTTTACCATTCATTTTATATATATGTAGCTTACATGTATAAAAAGAAAAGAACGAAGAAAGGCAAAATAATATCATCTATTATAGGACACATATCTTTGATACAGTAGGAGTTAAAAAAAGCTGGTAATGTGGGTAATTCACATTCAAATAAAGTGAGCATTTACCTACATGTAGCACTTAAAATATGAGTCATATTCCAAAAATAAAAACTCTCTGACAAAGTTATATAGCTTACTAAATTAACAGCAGAAATACCTGTTAGATTTGTAGCTAGTTGAAAGATACAAGTAGGTTAATACACCAGTAGATACTTTTGTTAACTGCGTGGTTTTTTCCAACCCACCTGGCTCCGATCACTAAATGCAGTGATAATTGGCTCTCTTGACTAGCGTGTATTGTGTGAACCTTCCCTGTGCCCAGCCTGTGGCACAACACCAACAATACCCATTCGTCTGCAATTAACAGTCACTGCCAAACTTTGAGGCTTGGGCTGAATATAGACACTTCAAGCGATTTTGGATGACATAGTACACAAACTGAGCATATAGGATTTTCTCTTTCACTGTCTTCCATCAAATAAACATTTAAAATGACTGCAATGCAAAAACAACCAACACTCTGCTTATGTGCCTCTATAACGTCAGTTTTCAACCTCATTGTGGCCATAAAGTTCGGCAAGAGCTGAAGTCGGAGTCGATTCATCAATGAGGTGCACTGGAGTGGCCAAAGAGCCGCATGCAGCTCCCGAGCTGCTATTTACCGACCACTGTCCCAGCACTGCTGCAATCACTGCACAGCTTTTTATAGTGGTATGAATACCAACCAGCTGCCCACCAGGATGAATGGCCACTGCCAAACTGTGGCCAAGAGCAAAGTAGACCATCCTATGGCACAATGTGCAGCTGAACACAGCATACTTGATTTCTACAGCTGCTTCACTACCCAAGCCATCTGGATCCTTTCCTCCACCACCAGCTTTTCAGAACTGTGCAGATGGAAGTTATCCTTACAACACAATCTCTGCTCTCGTAATTATCCCAGACTCAACCTACGGTAACATACTGTACCCACACCCTCACCCAACAGTTTCCAACCCTCTGTTCTATTATCTCCTCCCCATTCTCATGATCCACCCTGTCTATTTGCGACCCTCTTCCAATGCACCACCAAATCTTTCCCTGCTTCTCTCCTTCACTCCTTTTATCCCACCTCCCTACCTCACACCCTCCTGTTACTGCGCCTGTTGGAATTCTAGTCCTTGCACGCTCCACCAGACAGCGTTGCACACCACTGTCCCATCCCCTTTCCTGCCTTCCAGATTGGTGCTTACATCCCACATTATAGTTGCATTCCAGTTTGAGATGCTTGACTTAGTGGTCATGTGTGCATGATGTGGTCTTACTCGTGTGTATGAATGGTGTGTGTTTCTCTTTTGCTGATGAAGGTTGTGTCCAAAAGCTTTATATAAGTGTCTTTTAATTGTGCCTATCTGCAACTTAATATGTCTTCTTTACAGTAAGTAGCAATTTGTCTTTTCCTACATTGTTGATATTCCTGCCTGGAATTTCCATTGTGTAAATTTTAAAATACTTAATATTTTGAAGTATGTTAATTATATTAATATTATTCCAAATAAAATCAAACAATGGAAAATCAAGGATGGAATGTAACAATATTATGAAAAACAAAGTTTGTTACTCACCATATAGCGGAGATGCTGCGCCGCAGATAGGCATAAAAAATGACTGTCATAAATAAAGCTTTTGGCCAGTACGGCCTTCGTCAAAAATAGACCACACACACACACACACACACACACACACACACACACACACACACTCTCTGCAGTCTCAGGCAATGAAAACACACTGCTCTGTGGTTTTGACGAAGGCCTTATTGGCTAAAGCTTTATTTGTGACAGTCTTTTTGTTGTGCCTATCTACGACTCAGCATCTCTGCTATATGGTGAATAGCAACTTTCCTTTTCATAATGTTGTTATTCCAAATAACTTATCATTGTTCAAAAACTGCAGTTAAACAACTGTTTATGGCTAATATACCTCAACTGAGAGGAAAGGAAAGTCAGTATTTTGGTATACTTCTGCCCACCCCCCTTCCGCATCAGATATACTTCCAAACACCCCCACCCCCCCTTCCCTTTCAGCACCATTTGCCAGTAATTTAGCAGGAGCTTCTTGACACCATCTTCCTCTTAACACCTGGAATTCTCGGGTTTATTGTTGTTATTATTATTATTATGATTATTATTATTATTATTATTATTATTATTATTATGAGGGCTATCCACAAAGTACATTGCGTTTTGGAATTAAAAATAAATAAAATATTGGAAATTTTTTTTATTATATACAGATGAAAGCCACACTTAAATACTACTTTTCTACATAGTTGCCATTTAAATTAAGGCACTTATCGTAGCGATGGACGAGCTTGGAAATTCATTCGTCGTAAAATTCGGCCGCCTGTGCCTTCAACCACGTGGTTAATCAGTAACCCGGTAGAAATACGATTTTTGTGGATTTCCTGGAAAGAGGCACTACAGTAAACTCTCAAAGGTATTGCCAAACTCTGCACAACCTCAGAAGAGCAATACAAAACAAGCGCAGGGGAAAGTTTGGCTCAAAGATCTTTCTGATTCACGACAACGCCTGGGCCCACACAGCAAATGCCACTCGTGAAGTTCTCGAATCTTTTAAGTGGGAGTTGTTTCCTCATCCGCCGTACAGTCCCAACCTGGCACCGAGCGACTTCCACTTATTCCCAGCAATGAAGAAGTGGTTGGCTATGCAGCGTTTTGATGACGACACACAGCTTCAAGAAGAGGTAACCACGTGGTTGAAGGCGCAGGCGGCCAAATTTTACGATGAAGGAATTTCCAAGCTTGTCCATCGCTACGATAAGTGCCTTAATTTAAATGGCAACTATGTAGAAAAGTAGTATTGAAGTGTGGCTTTCATCTGTATATAATAAAAAAAATTTCCAATACTTTATTTATTTTTAATTCCAAAACGTAATGTACTTTGAGTATAGCCCTCATATTATTATTATTATTATTATTATTATTATTATTATTATTATTATTAGCTCCCTGGTTTCCTATCCACTCCACATTTAAAAATGTCTGAAAATTGGTGCAAAAAGGCTATCACACAATGAAATTTCTCCTCAGTCAGACCAGATCCTATTGGCATTTCAGTAGTAGCTTCTTCCTCTGCATTGCCTACAATTATAGCAGAGCACGATTCTTCACTGATGAGACTACGCTGTCCTTGTACTGTTTTGGCTGTTACAACACACAAACCTTTGGGAATGAGTTGTGGGTGCTCATGGCAATTAGTGACCCAAAGCACTCCTTGTCCATTTACAATGCTTATGATTATCTCTGGCATGTTGATTTAATTTGTGAGCGTGAGTAACCTTATGAAATTGACGAAAGCTCCTCTGTTTAGCTGAGCATCTCAACTGATGACTTTCCTTAACTCATCTCATTGATGACGGCAAGATAACGAAGTCTTGAATGACAAACAACTACCCAAAGTGTTCTTTGTTATGTATGCTTGTGGGAATAGAGCTTCATCAGTCTGGAACCCTGATCTTCCAGTCTATGACTGCTTGTAATGCATGCAAGAAGTCCCATCTGAGAATAACATAATGACTACATTTTGGTAAAATGACAAATTCAAAGGTCTGTTTTATTTCATTGATAGTTATTCTTGCAACTAATGTTCCTGTTGGCTGGATGTACTTCCTATTTGTGACCTTCATCGCCATTACTTTCGTATTGCAGAAGATAGCCTTCTTCAGCTGGTGACAATAAGCATTCAAGATTACATAAAAAGGTGTAATTGAGTCCAACATTGCCTGGACAGGTTGGCTGTCAGTGATGATGTCAGTGAGATTTCCCATCATCTTGGTAACTATCATCCATGGAGGATTTCTATCTGTGCTGGCCTCACCTACGTAGATGGTTGTCATACTTAGTTTTCCAGACATTGGTAGCTAGGCAAGTGGCTGGTGCCTCTGGACAGTGATGGGGAACATTTCTGGCATGTTGGCAGATGACCTCATCCAGGGTGTATGGTGATGAGCTTCATCCCATAGGTTGACTATAATCATCTGCAGGTGACTGGTGTGAATTGACATCTTGTTGTGTAATGGTCATCAAAAAGTCATCTTCTTTCTCTACAGCAGCGTACAATGTGTCCACGGTGAAAACATGCTGGGTGTGTTGTTTTCCATCCTCCAAATGTCTGTTGACCAGTGGATTGTTGTACCTGCCGGAGGAATTGGTTTTACCTGTGTTGGTCAGATGCTGGATTGTTGTTTGACAATGATGGTTGATATCTGTGTTGGCTGAGTCCATTATTCACACCGCATTCGTCTGGTGGTGGAGATTGGTGTCAAAGGTTGATACACCTCTTCAACATTATCTGTTACGTCCTACTGTATACAGTCAAATTTCACTACCACTGTTTCTTGTGTGTTAGGTTCAAAAATTCTTGGTACTGTAAAATGCTGTAGCTCTTTTATTATGCGTGGTGTATGAGAGAGGTGAGGTCTTGGTGATTTTCCACAGATGACACAGGGACCACATTCGGGAGTTGCTCATACCTCTTTCGCCTTGCTCATTTATTTTGCATTTCCTCAATATGCTGGTGCCATGAACTCCCCTGTTGTTATGACATCCTGTACCAGAAGAGCTTTGACCCCTTTCATCAGATGTGAAATTTATCAGTTTGTGTCATATTCATATTGTTACAAAGGGCCAAAACATGCTATCTGTAAGATGGTATTGTTTCACCATGATGTTGGACCCTGTTCTTCAATTGTTGTTCTGCTAAGTGGGGGTGTTGATCATCATCAAATATTTTCTTCAGTTCGTTCACATTTGTCTAACACATCAAATCATTACACATGTTATATTTAGCGACTCAGCCGTATCCTTTCAACCATTTCATTAGGTCCTGCCAGAGTCTCTGAAAACACTGATGGATGTTGCACATGATGAGACTTATTGCTGGCTTGGAATCCATTGGTATCCTCAATATACGGACTGTGGGGATGCTGTACTGCTTGTATTCTGGTTCCTGTCCATGCAGGTGGTGGCTTTTAAGTTATCTAATTGGAGCCGTGGTGATGTAGATGTTACGAAGGTGCCAGTGTCTCCAGGAAACAGTATCATGTCATATCCAGAAACAAGTCCAAATCTGAGAGCACAGAATTGTCAGTGAAATACAGCAATTCTCACTGAAGGCACGTTTATTACTGACACCAATGTACAGCCAGAATGAAACTGTCATTCTAGACATAGAATGGAACTATTTATAGAAAGTCTGAATATTCCAGAATGCTGGTCGTATTTATTCATTTATTGAATGTTCTTGAATGTACAAACATTACAGACACCAGTTGAAAAATGTTCCTTTTGGAGCATGAAAAAGACAAATATGCACTTCTTTATTAAAAGGCTCTGACTGGAAAGTGGGGTACCAGCTGTCTCATTCTACATTTCTCAGCACATTTAAAAATTTTCATAAAAATATTGCCCTAATTGCGACTCGCTCACACCCTCTAGTCCAATGCTGTTAGTCTCTCATGCCCATTTACACCCAATTGGCCATTCTCATTCACTCGTACAACTATCACTGTTTCCTGCCTCATAGCCACAGTTGCCTTTTTTTGTCCTACTCTTAATACTATCTCCTCTCACTGCCACTGTCTTCCTCTTGTTCTCTCTTACTGCTACTATCTCATTCATTCCTTCCCACTTCTCACTGTCCCTCCGTCTCTCTCTCCTCCTCGTTGCCACTGTCATTTGTCGTAGACTCTGTCCGCCATTATCACTGGCTCTCCCCATCTTTCACTTTCTTCTTCTCTTTAATTCTCTTCACTATCACAATCTCCCTTCACTCCTTTCCTAGCACTGTTCTCTGACTATTTATGATGATCTCTTCTCTTTCCTGCCACAGCAAGGTACGTCACTCATGTAAAAAGAACTTGATGCATCAGTGAAATTTTGTTAGTTGTATGAAACTGAAATAATGCAAAGCTAATTTTACTCTTCATGTTAGATTTAATGTGCACGAAAATTTTGCTTGTGATTCTGCACTACAATATGGGATTCCCAGAACCCTTCTGATAATAACGGAGACACTTTACATCGTATTTCTCTGTGCTGTATCACTTTATAAACTAAATTTTTGCCTCACAGTGCATTTTACATGCATATTTCTTGTAACTTTAAACCTCTGTATCTCAGAAATGGAATAAGATGGTTAGAAAATGTTCAAGGTTGTTTGATACCGGAATCTTAGGGATATATTGTAAAAGTTACAGCCATTTGCTGTGCGTAGCCCTCTTGGCATCATGACTGGAGTATGGTCCACTGCTGTCAGTGAAAAAAAAAAAAATGGTGAAAAGCACTTTTTTCTGTTTTGCTCAGTAACTGCCCGTGAATTTCCACAAATGCATAATTGATTTATTCTTTCATGGGTATACTGCTCAGTTTAAATAAGTAATGGGTTTATCACAGGTATACTTGCCGTGATTCAGTTTATTTAATATTTATGTGCATATTTTACATGTATGAGTAGGGTAACTTTGAATCTCTGTACCTGGGAAAGGGATAAATATATCAAGAAAATTTTAAGGTTGTTAGAGACTGGGATTGTAAGAATATATCATAAAAATTTCAGGCATCTGCTGTCCATGGCCATCTTAGAATCTTCAACTAGGTTTTGGTTCTCTGGTGATAGCAAAAATATTGTAAAAAAAAAAGAAAAACATTTTTTGGGTTTTCTGAGGAACTGCCCATGAACTAATGATGTCACCATAAGTCCCATCAAGCCCACTGTAGACCATGTCAAATGCAAAAAGAACCAACAAATTTGCTCCTTTTGCCTAAGCAGGAGGAAGTGTGTAATATTCATACTTTGACCCTGTACTATAGGATAGTGACCATGACATGATCCTTCTGTTGGGTATACAAATGGTCTCTAGCCAAAGAGCTATCCAAAACTTTTGATCCTACCTTTTTATCACCAGTAGTACCCGAGGCACGAGAGCAGAGAGCTGTCACATACATACCAAAAAGATATTTCAAGAACCTTTCATAACTGATAACAAATAAGTCCTGTTGATCAGGTTCAAAGTGGTGATCCACAGCAAGCTGCCAAGTGACACTGCCCACTACGCCAGACTGTGTGCGCCAAATCTCTGGCAATGTGACTATGCTAAAGTTGACCCTACAGGAAGCATTCTTTGCTCAATTGACGTATTGTAATGATATTTTATGATAGGGAAAATATGTATGTTACTACCTAGAGATTAAGTATCTTGCACCAGGTGCATGAATAAGACTTTTGTGTACAACTATCAGTTGTATTGTGACTCCTAGTTTGCAGATTATTTCTTATGGCATGAGGTGGATGATATGATATATCTCTATTCAGTTGTATATATTGTAGTGTTTGTATTGATGAATCAGTTGTAGCTGGAGCCATCTTTGCTTTGGCACTTGGCACCACCAGCACGAAGTGTGCAGTCAGTAATACAGCAAAAACTAGCAAACATTTGGATGTGGACAGTGGCACAAAGCAGCAGAGTTCCAATGTAATGTCATCACCCTATATAATGCATGGTTTATACTATCTTATGCTGTCTTGTGGGTTGTATGTTTGTCAGGCATTATTGAGATAAGTTACTGAGTTCCATTATCAGATTTTGGCTAGTTTGGTAGTACTGTAGCAGCAGTATACTCACTAGGAGGATTCAGACTTCTCTGGTTACACTCGTGTACATTTTATGTTGTTTTCCTGATGAAAGCTTCAGCAACAATGTCACAGCTGATAGCTTTCTATTCTTATCCAAGTGAGACCACATTCTGTTTCCCCTAAGCCCACCCGCCCCCGTCCCCCCTGCTCTCTGTTCCTATACCCACCCTATCTCCTACCCCTACCTCTTGATGTTCTCCACTGATTTTCCATGTTGTTGTATTAGAGGTTCTGCCCTGGCAGGGGATGGTGCTTGTCATGTCTGGGGCATTCAGTAAGGTCCCCCGGCAAGCACCTCAGGAAACTCAGCCTTCATTAACTGGGCTCAGCTTCCTGAGCTGGTTACCGGTGAGCATCACTGGAAGCGCTAACCATGCTTCAGCAACCACCATGTAGTGTGATGGTGTAGTGTTGTGTGTCACACGGAATAGTGGTCTTGGCTTAACTGCCCACATTGCGAGGTTGGTACAAAACTCTTTCAAAATACCTTCAACCTCAAGCTATGTGCTGATGTGGTGGGTGGCTGTTGAGGTGAAACATTTGCTAACAGGCAACCTCTGGGGAACTTGCCATACCTCAGTTTTATGAGGCCACCCCACCACCCCAGGTGGGAATCTTTATTGTCCTAGATGCTTGTGGATTCTCCATAAAGGATACATTCACTTCAAATACTTGCAGCGCTGTCTGGGTCAACCTAAGGTGAGTATTAAGATTCAAACTCCAAAGAGACCTCTCACAACTAGTCCATGTGAGACATCTGCCAATATCAGAAGAAACACTATTAGTAACTGATCACATCTTTTGGTAGATAATCTTTTCATTGCTATTGCTTGAAAATTTGTTCCCTTCTACAGAAATAAAGATTTAGAGGGGCTTACAGAGCATCTTCAATCTATTAAGAGACTGCATAAATTTACACTCCTGGTTGAGGCAATGAAATGTATCCAAGTAAATGAGTTATTGAAGGCTGAATTATTTGGGGACTATCAATGGCGAGCTGCAGACTGCTAAGTTATTGTATTGTAACCCCCTGTCGCCAAAGTTAAGGATTTTTTGAAAAGAGTAAATTGTGAGTTCGAGAAGGCACAATCTTTTATTCTTATGTTCAGTGTACCAAAGTTGTCTGAGTACACTGCAGCAGTTTTATCGGCCTTAAAGGTATGCCCTACATACCTAACCGTAAGCACTGCTTTAAGTGTTAATGCCCTGGTCACACTGCTGTGCTTTGCAAAGGTCTGACTACATGTCAAAGATGCAGTTCGATGTCCGTGAACCACGGACTTGATGCAGTGCCCTACGCGTATGTGACGTTGCTTTGAAAACTGTCCACTTTGCAGCAGAGAATGTCTGATATTCCAAGAACAGAAGGAAATGCAGGCGATAAAGATTACACAATTCATCTTCTACTCTGAGGTGAAGAGGGCATTAGGACCAACAGCGTGCTACTTTTGTGAAATCACATTTGTTCAGAGCATTGAAAAAGCTTGTACCAAAGACAAGTGTTGGCAATAAAACATTAACAGCTGAGTAGGGCCCAACAACTTGCAGCTGTAAATGTAGCTGCAAACCTGTGCCACTGATGTAATCAACAAGTTTACCTACCCTCATAGTGGACAGTGAACTAGAAAAGTGATTCCGTTAAAACAGCCTAATCACAGTCCCCAAAACACAACAGACCAAAAAGATCAGTTCCAAAATGTCAGGCCAAGTGGATAAGATGATGACCTTAACGAAGGTATGCACACAGTGCCTGGGCGGGTAACCAGCAAGTCCCTTGGTTGACTCCCTTCCACTGAAAACTCTCCACTACAGAGGGTCAGCAGGAGGTAACACAGAGAGAAACCTTCCTGTTAATATGTGTGTCATACTACTGTGGGTTCAGCCCACAAGTGGAAGAACTGAAGCTCCTAGTGCAGGGAAGATCCCTGTTCTTGTGTTTGTTTTGAACTTACAGATGCGTACCTAGTGCCTAAGCGGCTGTACACTGCATAGCAAACATGACCTGATTGGGGAAAGAGCAAAAGGAGCTTGACTCAAGAAAATGGAAAAATGTTAGATTCTGGGTCTAGAATTTTACAGTAAGAATCACTAAACTATGACAGTTCTCTCCAGAGTAACTGTTTTTAATTAAATAATGTTAATTTTTTACCATTCCCTACTCTGTGTTTTCTAAGTAATGCTTATATTGTTTAAGAACTATGCTTTAACTAAGTTCTTAAATATTGGGATTTTAGTTGCAAGTTTAATCTCCTTGGGCAGTACAATTTTAATCCATTGTAGAAAGTGCTTATTTTGTGGTTTTTGTTTGTTTACTCTTGGTAAATGTAGTCTGGCTTTTGTTCCATGACATGAGGCTGCTGTTCATGAGAGAGTTGCTGATACTCATCTTGACATGCATCACAGATAGATAGACATGTGTGCGTGATGCTGTTAGAATCCCTAATTGTTTAAACACGATATAGCGGAAAAGCTGACTTGCAGATAGGCACAACAAAAGGACTGTTGAAAAGTGAGCTTTCATCCAACAGCTAGAGACTGTGGCCATGTATGTATATATATGTGTGTGTTTGTGTGTGTGGGGGGGGGGGTGGGGGGGGGGGGGGGGTGTTTTGCTGTCTATTTTCGACAAAGGATGTGTTGGCCAAAAGCTCACTTTCCTACAGTCTCTCTGTTGCGCCTGTTTGTGACTCAGCATCTCCACTATAAGGTGAATAGCTACTGTATTTTTCATAATATTGTTACATTCCATCCTGGATTTTTCATTATTAGAATTCTTTGGATTTTAGATGTCATTTTACCTTGCCGACTGCACTTTTGTATCAAACGCATTTTTAAGTGTCAACAAATTCTAATTGTTGTACTGAAGTATGATCATTCTAACAGATTTTTAATCTATTTACTCCAATTGTTAATTGTGCTTCATGTCTATTTTCTTAAGGCTGCGAAATATTTTTAACCACTCTTCTTACATTTTGTTTCAGAGCTTCTATCCAATTAATTTTCTCCGTAATGTGGGATTGCAGCAAGTGAATACACCATATGTGTTTCTTGCTGACATTGATTTCTTACCAATGTTTGGTCTTTATCAGTATTTGAAGAAATCTATTCAGCTTTTGAATTTAGAATCGTCGAAGAAGGTGACTATGTAACAAATATATGCAAATGATATCTCATTTTTACTTAACCAGTCCTAATGATTGTCTTTCCAATGCAGGCTTTGGTTGTGCCAGCCTTTGAAACACAGCGTTACCGCATATCATTTCCAAAGAGTAAGGCAGAACTGTTGAACATGTTGGATATGGGTACTCTTTTTACATTCAGATATCATGTTTGGACAAAAGGCCATGCACCTACCAACTATGCTCGGTGGAGAACAGCAACAACACCATATAAAGTAAGATGTTATTTCCATTTGTGTCCAACTTTCATTTTGTTAATAGCAGTTAAGAAATAAAAGTCTGGACTTTATGTAGAAAGATAATGCTATAGAAAAAATGTGACTCTGAATGAAACAAATGGAACAGAATGAATTAGTAAAAAGGGCTGTAGGAAAACCAGAAAGAGAAAAATGTGATAAAAATTCTGTAGAATTACCTGAAAATCAGAAAAAAACATTAGAACAGATCTTAAATGAAATGACCATAAAATTATTTGAAAGTCTGCAGAAGGAGTGAAATGAAAACTGTTAGAAAAGATATACTAAAAATTGTGAGAAAACTGAAAAGAAAAGAACACCAAAATACAGAGCTACAAACAATCTAGATAAACAGGGGATACGTGAGGGTTAAAATTGGGGGAAAAGTTCCAAAAGATAGTTACCAGAGTAAAAGTCAGTGAGTAAATAACAGTGAGAGTATTGCAGAACCCTTTAACAAACTAAACTGCCGTAAACTAAGGGTACAGATATGAGAAAAAAATTCTGCATATATGTATCAAGAAGAAACTTTAGATTTTACCAGCTTGTTGAATGTGGATTTTTTGGATGTGGAATCTTATGGAGACAGATGGAGTAAGGGAGATGCTATCACATGTTTAACACTTTGATAATCCTAGACATGTGAATGTGCACTTCTGCTCCTGTCACTAGGTCCTCTATATGTATTTCAGCATGTCACTACCCTTTCTGCCAGGTTCTCTAGACTTGCTAACATCTGCCGCTTAGCAAACTTCTGTGTGCCCCAGATGTGTTTAGACATGCTGTCCCTCAGATACTTGTGTGATATGGGCAAGTTAATGCGCAGAGCCCTATTTCAACACTGAGCATGTACTGTCTGTTCAATGTTTGGCCTGCTCAGTTGGAGTCTCTATGTGTATTTGCTGCTGTGATATTTTATTGCTGTTGACTAAGATTTGTTTTTGTGAGGCAAGCTGTTGTGGTTGTACACAGGAAGAAATCTTGGAAAATTTCTCTAGAACTGACAGTGAGAGTGAGTTGTCCAATGCAGCGGCAGTGACAGCTATTTGAAAGAATTGTAAAGTAGAATTTGAAGTCCAAAATGCTTGCGAAAACGCTTGGTTTAGCATCAGGTGTGACTGGATGTATATGTATTTGATGATTTCGCTTCACATGTGTGTGGATTAGGGCAAGAGTCAACCATTTGGCCATTTTTTGTGATATTTGTACAGTAGATCTGATGAAATTTGCAGAAAATGAAAGTGGTAGACTTGATTTATACACCAAGGCGAATTTGCCAGAATCAGTGAATTCTTGGTTGTTTAAGTGGAATTAAACAGGCTTCAAAGAACTTTATTACTACTTTGCTATTTGTCTGTGTATGGTTGTGCGTGAAACAGCTATTGATTAGTGATTGTTGATCCAGGGAAACACCCTTGAACACTGCAGTTTTCAGCAAAATTATATTCAGAGGTTGTTTTTTGTTACTTTTAAGAATGCTTCACTTTAGTGACAGCTCTGCCAGCAGCAAAAGGAAACAAGTTATTCAAAATTAGTAAATTAGTTGATAAATTATGTAAATTGAAGGTGGAGGGGGAAGAAAGGGAAGGAAAGGAAAGGGAAGAAATTGTTGATTTCAGTTGCATCAGAACTTTATGCAGAATCAGCGGTGATGAGTGAAAATGTGTGCCGGACTGGGGCTCAAACCTGGGATTTCCTGCTTATTAGGCAGATGCATTAACCACTGTGCCATCTGGACTCAGTGTTTATTGCAATTATGCAGACTATCTCGGCGGCCTCCCGGCTGACCCGCACTCCCCCCAATCACCACCTACCCACAGTCCCTGTCCGTGTCCTCCATGCTCGCTACTTTGAGATCCCCACAGCAGTCGAACGTAATTGTGTATCTGCACTGAAGGTGGTGGATTCATATCCCATCGAGGCAAATCAGTTACATAAATTGGTGATATGTGTTCTTTGAGTCATGAATTTTATTTACAAATTCCTCCTCCTCGTTATGTTAGTGCTTAAGGGACATCAAGGCCAAACACATTTTTCAGGTTTGTGAAAATTGAGTATTTTGATATCCAATGTGCACAAAACTTATGATCTTATTGTCTCTGAGATAGCTGTCTATGAAATCTGAGGCCTATCTTCAGAAATTTTTGAAACTATGAGCTGATGTCTCACACCCACAAATTCATCAACATTTTGCATGAGCAGATCAGTCATATCCGAATGTCTTCCTCAATAACTCAACAGGTCTGCACCTGGCTGTTCCAGTCCACGGCAGGTCACTGGTTCGACCCTAGACAAAGTAACACAGTCCATTTAAATCACTTGCTGCTTACACATTGACAAGTGTAACAGAGTGCTGACTGGTGCTAGATGACAGTCAAAGTCTCCTTTTATAACTATGCAAGTGTCATGAAGCCACAAATGCTTGTTTATTTTTAATAGTTAATCTGTGGTTAATTTATGAGTAGCCTCTGGTATCCTGGTCCGGTGAATTTGAAGGCCAGTCACAAGGCTTGGAATTTGACGACAGCCACTAGACACTGCTACTACATCTGCAGGCATTGGTGTCACTGCTGCAAGTGCTGCTGTGAGGACACACCTGCCTGTCACTAGGTCCTCTATATGTATTTCAGCATGTCACTACCCTTTCTGCCAGGTACTCTAGACACATGGCTGTAACTTCTGTGCTCTGAAATATTGCACTGAAGCTAACCTTTTCCCATCTTAAACGGTGGTGCCGCTACAATGCTCTCCAATGGCTGCCCTTCCTTTCTGGAGCTTTACCTGAAAACGATTTTCATGCAGTTGGCTCCACTTTCAAATCCTGTTGATCTGACTGTTGAGGAAACATGTTCCTTGTTTTTGAAGTATTATTTTACAGTTCCAATATGAACGGGTGACTGATTGCGAAGCACTGAGTCGCTGTTGTGATTTCACTTGTGTGAACCAGGCTTCATATACTAAATCTTTGATTCGAGATGTGGTGGTCCAGTTTGCTCACGACTAGGAAGTACACACGCCAACTCACCAAGTGGACAATCCTCCCTTGAGTGATATTTGGAAATGAAGCACTTGTTCAAGGTTGCACAGACAGCAGATGGTCATCTCATGGCTCCACCCCAGGTAATGATCCAGCCTCCACTTCAGGGACAGAATTATCGTAAGTAATTTCGCTGATGTAGGCATCCTGATCAATTGATTTCAGATGGGTCTGTGGCCCGTCGCACTCTATAGGTGTCAGCAGCAATTCCTCCTGTCATGTCCTGACTGCTTCACAGTGCACTGTCCAAATCACTGGGTGTGCACTGTGCCCATTATGGGAAAGATGGGCATCTCTGGACTGTCTGTCGAAAACCATCAGGACAGTTGGACCCCACTCCCCACATGCATCAGTGCATGAACTTCTGGCAGTAGTTTCCCAGAGCGATCTTTCCACTATTAAGTTGTTTCTCACTTCAGGATTGCAGACCAGAATGTCAGATTTCAGGTGGACAAAGGCAGCTGCTGTTTACTTGATAAACATCCAGACACAAGTACGTCTGGTTTTCCCTGCTTTGGCCCCCATCCCCTCATACATTGGTTGCCTCTCTGAGGTCCGTTCTCAATAGCTGCCGCACATATAAAGGTCATACAGCTGATAACTCTGTTTGTTGTAAATAGTCACTTGGCTAGCAACATTTTGGTTTTGAATGTCTTCTTGCTGTTAGGTTTTTCCATCATTTATAAGGTTCAGGTCATCTCAGACACAGTTCTTTTCCAGGAGCTGGACAACCTGTGTGCCGCCTTTGTGCCTTGGTTCACACCTGGCCTGGAGAGTGCCACAAATTTCCAGGCTTGTATCTCATTGTGTTTAGATGCAGTACTCTGTTTCTGCCAGGCATGTCCTATTTTCTATTCCTATCTCCTTATGGACGGCCTTTGGTGAAGAACTCAATCACCACCACGAAGCTGGGGCCATTGAACCTGTTGAAAATGAGTGCTTGACCCAACGGTTATCTCCAGCTATCTGAGGATTTTAAATTAATGATTAGTGCCCGGGCACTAGTTGAAACCTACCCCTTTCCACATCAAGAGGCTCTCCTCATGAAGCTTATTGGAGCTATGTTTTTCTAAGATAGACTTTCCAACGTTTATTTGCAGATCCCATTGGATGAGGAATCACAATACATTATGGTCATCAATGCTACCTTTGTCTTATACAGATATAACCGCTTGGCCTTTGGGATCTCTTCCACTCCAGCGATCCTCCAAAATACCTGGAACAGCAAACCATGTGCATCCCTGCTTGTACCAACAGTCTCGATGATGTGAGTGTCACAGGCATTAGGACCCCCTCTGCAACCTTTGTACCTTCTTTACCGCGTTGTGTGATGCAAGGCTCAAATACCACTTACATAAAAGCCAGTTTTTTCGGTCAAGTGGAATACTTTGGATACTACCTGAATAAAGAAGTGAAACAGCCTACTGATCACAATGTTTCTGCTACTGACTATTTTTTCCTTCCCGAAAACTAACAGGAGCTACAGGTATTTTTGGGAAAGGTAAATTATTGGTCTAAATTCCTTCCACAAGTGTCCCACATTATGCTTCCACTCAACCAGTTGGAGAGAAAGGGCATTTCATGGTTGGCTGCCTGTGAGCACGCTTTCATGCAGTTGAAGTGTCGTCTGCTCTCAGTGCCATGTTGTGTGCCCTTTTCTCCCTGACATCCCCTAGTTTTGGCTGCTCATGCTTCTCCATATGGAATTGATGTGGCATTGGCACATAGGAGCAACCAACTGCCTTGTGTCAAACACACTGACATACACTCTAAAGAACCATTTGCAAATTGAAAAGGAAGCTTCAGTGACTATCTTTGACATTAATAAGTTGCATGTTTACTTAGTCACAATCAAGTTTACCCTTATTACTGATCACAAACTTCTGCAGCATTTCTTGGGCCTCACTCAAAGCTTCCAGAGGAGATGGCACAATGGCTCCAACATTGGGCACTTTTTCTCAACTTCTACAACTATACCATTAAATACAAGCCCAGAACATGTCACACAAATGCAGATGCCCTCTCTCATCCATCCTTAGGACCCAACCTGGTGTTTGACAAACAGGAAATCTGTTGCTGCATTGACGTGGAATGGCAGCACACCTTGGACAGGTTTCCCATCACAGCTGCAACATCTCTGGCATCACATGATCTGACTGTCTTACAGCATGTCATGCACTACATGTTCCAGAGGTGGCCCACATATTTTTCAAAGTCTGCCGATCCTGAACTTCTCATGCTTGATTTGGAGGCGGATATTCACTGTGTTGTCATCCTGTCTACCCTGCATCCTCAAGTTTTGCAGTTCCTCCATCATGGGTGTAGGTGTAAGCCACAGTTGAAAGCCTGTGCAAGGCAACCGGCCTACTGGCCAGGACTTAACAGTGATTTGGAGGCCATGGTGCACAGCTGTTCTGTTTGGTCCTGGAACCAGACTTCTCTTCTCCAGTCTTTCACTCCCTGCCCCATCTCCCATCACCCCTAGAATAGCATTCACCTGGACTTTGCTGGGCTCTTTCTGGGCTCTATGTGGCTGTTGTCATGAGTGCTTATTGTGACTACCCGTATATGGTCAGCATAGTGACCACCAGCACGGACACTACGTTCAGTACACCCATCCAGACTTTTGCCATTTAAGGACTTCCGTCACCATCATGTTGGCTAATGGGCCCCAGTTCATGGTGATGCTTCCAAACAGTTCTGCACCTGCAGTGGCATCAAGCACCTGTTTAGTCTGCTGTTTCACCTGTTCTTCAGTGGCAAAGCAGAGCGTATGATGCAAATGTTTAAACAGCAAATGTTAAGAACAGTGGGCACGTCCACCACTATGAATGCATTCACTATGTTTGTGAGCATCCTGGACCATCCCTGTCCACGACTGTAGCCCAGCAGATTTCCTACATAGGTGGCAGCCACTTAGTCTCTTCCATCCCTGGCCCCACAGCCCAAGGAGCCCTGGATCCAGCATGCTGGGTGGTACCTGCCAAGCTCAGCTGTGTGGACATGTTCATATGGGGTGAAACCCTCATGGATGTCAGCTATGTGGTTGCCACCCATGGGTGGCACCTCAGAACTGGCTTGGAGAATTGGATACCAATGAGCTCCATCCCCACCTACCAGCTACACCACCGTCAGTGGCTCAGATGCGCCTGGAATGCCCATCCTTGCTGATCCTTCACCTACGCCTGTCCATATTGCTTGTGGTTCCCATGAATGTGAACATAGAAGTGGAGGTCTTGGCGCAGCCTCCAACCTCTTGGTCATCATCACCCACATATTCATTGTTGATGCCACCATGCCCCAGCATATTGCCATATGTCCCGGTTTCTTCCTGCCATCTGTGGACTTCTGGGCCAGGACTCTACTCATACCACCAGTTTGCCATTGCAGGTATTGTCTGGGCTGCTTCTAACCATATGCAGCCATCTTTGGGAGGTGGGGGTACCTGTTATTCCAGCCAACGAGTGTGAAGGCCCAGTAGAAGGTATTGAATTCAATGACAGTTACTGGACTATGCTGCCCTTTAAAGCCAGTGGCTTTGCAGATATTATATTGGTCTTGCTGCACATTGTTTTCTTGGTTCTGAATTTGCTGCGTCTTAGATTTTCAATGTTGGTTTACTTGCTAGACTTCTTTATTCTGCTGTGCCATCTCCATTGCCTTCTTCTTCTTGTCGTCCCTCTATTTACTCTTAGGTGACTTGTTGTGATGCCCTCTGCCAATTGGCCTGATTCTACTGGTTCTCGAGTTGTTCCCGGACTTTTCAGATTCTGGTCTCTATGTAGCCTTTGTACATTACCCATCTTTCCTTGTCACTTATGTCTATTTTTCTGAGCATTTCAAACATCATGTACAATTTTACACAGTTACACGCTTTTTCTAGGTTGTCAGATTCTATGAATGTGTTTTGATTTTTCTTAAGTCTTGTTTCCATTATCTAACACAACATTGGAGCTACCTCTCTGCTGCATTTAGGTTTCCTAAAGCCAAAACTGATCATCATCTAACAGATCTTCAAGTTTCTTTTCCATTCTTCTGTACATTTTTCTTTGTTAGAAACTTGTATGTGTAAGATGCTAATCTGATTGTGCAGTAGTTTTCACACTTATGTGCCTTGGTCATCTTCAGAACTGTGTGTGATATCTTTCCCAAAATCTGGTGATATATCTCCAGGCTCATAGATTCTGCTGACCATCCTGAATAGTCATTTGATTGCCACTTCCCTCAATGAATTTGGAAATTTCAGTGGAATGTCTATGCCTTCTGCCTTATTTGATCACAATAATTTTAGAAGTTTATGTTGTGATATCTATGCTTTCTGCCTTATTGACCACAAGACATCTAAGTTTCAGTTAAACTCTGATGAATACTGAATCCCCTATGTCTTCCATATCAACCTCAATTCTCTAGTTTCTTGTATCATGTCACCAGACAGTTCCTCCCCCTCTTAGTAGACTTCAGTGTACTCTTTCCACCCATCCACTCTTGTGGTAGTAATGACGTGAGTCATGTGGAACACAAAAGAGAAATGAGAAAAGAATCAATCATGATCTGCCACATGGGCTTAAAGACAGGTCAGCAAAATCTAAATGGATACACTTCTGCAGCACCACAGTATCAGACCAGAGAATGAACCATTGGGAAGATGCAACTTGATGGGCCTGACAGGTGGAACATTGGCAGACCTCCCACTCTATTTGAGAATAGCAGTACAGAGAAGTGGATAAGGCATTAGACACAAATGCAACAGGGAGCTTAACACTTGGAATATTTACGGGATAGGACTGCGCTGATACTGTAGGAAGCCTCATCGCTTGCTACTACTAGAGGCAGGCGTCTGATGTTTCAAAACAGTGCCCACTTAAGGCAATCTTTTAAATCATCGAGAGGTTGTTGACAGCAAGGTGACCATTTGAAACATGCACCTTGATGTTGTAGCTGATTCGGTGGGTAAGAGAATCGAAGTGAATTGGCCATAATAATTGACATGACACAGAAATACTTGTAAGTGTTTTATATTCTTGAGAGCAGCATTTTATCAATTGCTGCAGCATGATCTGTCTTTAGTTCCAGACCATTTGCTCACAGTTTAAATGCTAATTGGATCAAGGATGGTTGCATGAAAGAAGATTTGTGCAGTTAGCATTTCAGTCTATGCAACAAAAACTCAAGGTTGTTGAAGTGCGTGGCACAGTTGGGTTTATCTTATAATAATGAATTCATAAAATGCTGAAACTGGCATGAGCTGAAGAGATTATGTAAGAGACCCAATAATAATGGTACAGGCCCCATGGTATATTTAGTACTAAATAATCTTGTGATGCTGCATCCAAGGGGACTTGAAAATACACCATAAAAGGACAGTTTTGCTGCGTAAAGTGCCATGACATGATTTTTCTAAAGAGGGTCAGTAGAGGACAAGTCTCCTCTTTATATTGTTCATTTATTGTTACTTTAAAATCACCACAAAGTCTCAAGGCACCATTGGGTTTGCGTTCTTTTACCAGGTGGCCCATTGACTATATGGAATAGATTTTAACATGGTTTCATGAGTGAGTTTGTCCAGCTCTGTCTTGAGGGCTTCCTTTAGGACAAAGGACAACGAATGAGCTTTGGTAAAAAAAGAAAAGGACCCTTTCCTTATGTACGTCGATTGGCTTAATAAGGATACAAAGAGTGCAAGAGTAACTGCTCAAGGTGATTCCCAGTGGACACTTCTTAATACATTTCCTGGGCTGTATTCTGAGAAGTCATTTCGTCTGTAAATTGGTTACTCACTTGCATCACTAGGTGGGACGTATTTGTAAGTGAACTGCTAGAACATTCCTCATGCAAAACGTCTTCTTGACGTATTGTATCCCTCTTATCACTGGCACAGTTGTTCACAGAGTCATACAGACCGTTGATTAGGTGAGGACCCTGTCCAAAGTGGTGTGACATCCCACCCAGGTGGTACAAGAGGTGAGTACTGTGATATCTTCTTCCATTGGAAACAAGTCCTGGGCTGTGGAAACAAGTCCTGGGCTGTGCAAGCTGTTTTATGGGCTTAAGCTGTTTGTGTTACTTCTACGAGAGAAGAGTCCGATATCCTCAATGTGATACTTGGTTTATCTTATCACTTCTGATTCGAGTGTGAGCTGTCCCTGGGTAGAGTCTGTGTATCCCTGCCCATACAAACATGTGAAATTGCAATTCAGACTCAATCCTTGTGCTGTTCTTGTAGTGAAGAAAATATTCTAGACAGCTCAGGGTCCATGGGGTTTGTTAATGGGTGCATTTTCTGTATTTAGTGACACCATTTGGGATTTCCAGATAAGAACATTGCCTTTTGTCTTCCACAGTCAAAAATTTGACAGACTGAAAAATTGAACTGGATTCAGCAGCAATAAGCATACCACTCTTCAAATTGTTTATTAAATGGCGTGAAAGCCCTAAACATGATTGGCACAGGAGATTTTCCTGCTATATTCGCTAATGTTTGCAGTGCCTGTAATGTAACTGCCGTTAACTCCTGACAATCTTTTGCAGTTTGTGTTAGTATATGTTTTAAGTGTTCAGTGGTTGAAAACTCGCACTCTCACCTAAATACAAAAATGTTCAAGCCCTGATTTGCACGCATCACAGGTCCTGAGCTGTTGCTTATTTTGTAGAGGGTCATCTACACCTCCAACAACTGTGGTGTATTTGTGACAAGAGATGCATACAGGATGCTCCTCAGAAACAGTGCATGCTATATTAAGTCTGAATTTCAAAGCAAAGTCCAGTCCATTCTGTATCAAAAGTTCCACCTATAACAAATAGTCATAAACACGTTAGCCAACCAATAGTACATTTGTTGCACATTCCACAGATTGCATCACAACTGACTCAGACTGGCATATACACTGGATTCTGGCATGGTCTTACCAGAAGGCTCTGCTGATGACAAGCATCCTGTGGGTAATAGAGCCACAGGGGTCAATGGCAATGTTGCACCAAGTATTCAGCTTCCACAGTGACATTGGATGCCACCACTGTGGTGTGATGCCCACTACTCTTATTTGTGTAATCAATGCTGTCCTCCTACGTGATGAGCTACTCCAGAAAATTGTGCCATAAGGCATTAAAAGTTGTAATATGCAAAGAATGTATATATATTGGTTAATTTGTTTCAAAAACTTACAGTTATGTGTAGATCAAAAGTCGCTTAACATAGTTGTTTGTGAAGCTGATGTAAGTTTCAGCTTGTTAAAATTTCTACTATGATGTGTACACAAATAAATTTGGAGCATTCTAACCTATTCACTGACTCGTATTCATGTGCTACATAAATTTTTGGTGTCATTCTTTTATTGTACAGAAATTAATGTTGTGTGTTTTTACAAAATTAAGGGACTATCAGTTTGGGGAAAACCACTTCTTAACTCTTTGGAAAAGCACTTATGCTATTTATTCTGTAATTGTCTTACGTAACAGGATTAATTGTAACACTTATACTCTAATATCATCGGAAAAATGTAGCAACTGTGCTTGGATGCTTGGAAAGTCATTCATTTATTATGAATGCGAGTTGATTGAAAATTGAACACTGTGAGACTCTGTTTCTGGTTTCTGCACAGTCATTGCATCCCGTATAAGAAAAGATATATATCACTGCTTTTTACATTCTTCCTGGTAAACATGATTTGCATGTGACACTGCTAATTCCATAGAAATAAGACATTCTGAAATCTATATTCGTGCCATGTCTGTGACATGAAAACAGCCTCTCTCTCTCTCTCTCTCTCTCTCTCTCTCTCTCTCACACACACACACACACACACACACACACACACACACACACACACATGGTGCATATGTGTGTGTGTGTGTGTGTGTGTGTGTGTGTGTGTGTGTGTGTGTGTGTGTGAGTGAGAGAGAGAGAGAGAGAGAGAGAGAGAGAGAGAGAGAGAGAGGAAGGCCTGCACATGTGCATGTGTGTGTATGTGTGTGTGTGTGTGTGTGTGTGTGTGTGTGTGTCTGTGTGCATGCATGTACATGTGCATACATAATCAGTTTAATAATTGTTATTCCTTTGATTGTAGGTGCAGTGGGAACCAGACTTTGAACCCTATATAGTTGTTCGTAAAGATATACCTGAGTATGATACCAGGTTTGTGGGATTTGGATGGAACAAAGTATCCCACATAATGGAACTTGAAGCACAAGGATTTGAATTTGTAGTACTTCCAAATGCATTCATTGTTCATATGCCACATGCACCAAGCTTTGACATAGCTAAGTTCAGAAGTTCGTCTCAATACAGAAAGTGAGTACCACTATAAATTCATGAGACTTACAGTCCAAAAGTAATTGGAACACTCTAATTTTGTTATTGTATGTTTTATATTTTGTATACATTGTTAAAAGTGTGAACTTTAATCATAACTGTGTAGTGTGCAGGATTCTGGTATGCTCAAAATTTCTACTATTATTGAATGGCATTTCCTTCAGTAACCGGTACGCAAATGTTGCACTCAACCCGCAACAGAGAATACACTAAGCATTACATAGCTATATTAAAAAGTAATGTACGCACATCAAAAAATGCTTTGCATTACCTCGGTTCCGAGTGTTCCGGAACCTATACAGAAAATTGGAATAGAGATCAACATAAACATCATTTCTCCCTTTTTTATTGCTCATGAAAATCACACATTGCATGTTGTACCACCACACAGCAAGACCTTCAGAGATGGTGGTCCAGATTGCTGTACACACCGGTACCTCTAACACCCAGTAGCAAGTTCTCTTGCATTGATGCATGGCTGTATTCTTTGTAGCATATTATCCACAAGTTCATCAAGGCACTGTTGGTCCAGATTGTCCCACTCCTCAATGACAATTTGGCGTAGATTCCTCAGGGTGGTTGGTGGGTCACGTCGTCCATAAACAGCCCTTTTCAATCTATCCCAGGCCTGTTCGATAGGGTTCATGTCTGGAGAACATGCTGGCCACTCTAGACAATCGATGTCGTCATCCTGATGGAAGTCATTCACAAGATGTGCATGATGAGGCATGAATTGTCACCCATGAAGACGAATGGCCGATATGGTTGCACTATCGGTAGGAGGATGGCATTCACGTATCATACAGCTGTTATGGCACCTTCCATGACCACCAGCAGCGTATGTTGGGCCCACATAATGCCACCCCAAAACAGCGGGGAACCTCTCCACCTTGCTGCACTTGCTGGACAGTGTGTCTAAGACGTTCAGCTTGACCGGGTTGCCTCCAAACATGTCTCGGATGATTATCTGGTTGAAGGCATATGCGACACTCACCAGTGAAGAGAGTGTGATGCCAACTCTGAGCGGTCAATTCGGCATGTTGTCAGGCCCATCTGTACCACGCTGCACAGTGGCGTGGTTGCAAAGATGTATCTCGTCATATACGTTGGGAGTGAAGTTGCACATCATGTAGCCTAATGCGCACAGTTTGAGTCGTAACACGACATCCTGTGGCTGCACGAAAAGCATTATTCAACATGGTGGTGTGCTGTCAGGGTTCCTCTGAGCCATAATCCGTAGGTAGCGGTCATCAACTGCAGTAGTAGCTCTTGGACAGCCTGAGCGAGGCATGTCATCGACATTTCCTGTCTCTCTATATCTCCTCCATGTCCGAACAACATCGCTTTGATTCACTTGGAAACACCTGGACACCCATTGTTAAGAGCCCTTCCTGGCACAGAGTAACAATCCAGACACGATCGAACCACAGTATTGACTGTCTAGGCATGATTGAACTACAGACAACACAAGCCGTATACATCCTTCCTGGTGGAATGACTGGATGTGATTGGCTGTCAGGCCCTGTCCATCTAATAGGCACTGCTTGTGCATGGTTGTTTACATCTTTCGGTGGGTTTAGTGACATCTCTGAACAGTCAAAGGGACTGTGTCTGCTATGCAATATCGACAGTCAATGTCTGTCTGCAGGAGTTCTGGGAACTGGGGTGATGCAAAACTTTTTTTGATGTGTGTATTATTTCTCAGAGAACAGCCATACACAGCAGACACAAATATCAAACAAACTGACAACGTCAAATAGCTGAAACAAACTGACAACGTCAAATAGCTGAAACAAACTGACAACGTCAAATAGCTGAAACAAACTGACGACATCAAATAGTTGAAACAAACTGGCAACATCAAATAGCTGCTCTGTCTTCGGTGGAGACTACTAGGGACAAGTCATCTGGTTATTTATTTATTTATTCCTTCTTTAAGGCCAGCAGCATAATATGTGTCTCATAATGACATGATTATTAGATAGATATACTAAATAGCTGCGTATACTAAGTAATCTTTATTTAAGACTGACTGTTTTGACTGTATCACCATTTCCATGTACCTGCAACTACAATTTTGGTCAGTGTCATTCATATTAAAGTAGCTGTCTTGTACTTGTAATGGATCTGGGAGATGTTATTTTTTTTACCGTATTTGTCGATACCGAATTGTAAATGTTTTCTTATATTTTTTGTCAGAATTTATTATAATTTGTCTTATTATATGTTAATTTACTTCTGTTTTTGAGAGTGAAAGCATATTGATTACTATTAGAAAATGTATCGAAGAGTAGCAAAGAGACTGATTACAAGTGGAAGCTTGTGTGTTGTGTAAAATATCTTTGACGTTGGAGTCGTCTTTGACTATAGTCAGTTGGAAGTGAACTCTTGGTGTGTGTTGACGGAAGAACAATGTGAAGGTCGCCGTCATAAATAATTTTGAATTATGTTACTATTTTTTTTTGTATTAACTATAAAAAAGGAATTACATTTGAAGAAATGGTATTTGAAACATCAAAATGAGGCAAACACGTTGAACCACGTCTTTTCTGCAACCGACAAAGATGCATTGTGGAATCGTACTTAGACAACTGAAGCCAAGACTAATATCGCCTGGCAAACATCTAACGGAAAAGGTACTGTCACGAAATATGGCAAATTTAAGTAAATAAAAAATAGTGACCATATTTTCAGCTTGTGTCTTAGCCGGGATGCAGTATTTCATACTCATGTCTAGATTGATAAGATGTTCATATTATGTCATTTGTGGACTGTTTTGTAAATGTCACTGATTTAATAAGATTGTAAATGATGTCAAGATGTTGAAAATAAAATGTTAATTACGACGTGACAGCAGTTTGACAGTTCCACTCTTATGATGCTGTATGTTTACAAAGATTGTGCAGATGAACAGCAATATTATTTTATGAACTAAAATTTGTTATGAATGTATTTGGTTATTGCATATATTACTTTCGATGTATCCATTTTCATGTTCTAAAAGTTCAGTAGAGTTTTTAAGGTAATACTTGTGTCTAAATTAAGATCCCAAGCAAAGACACATAAACCAACAGTTCCAATTCAGCACATAATTAATTGCATAAATCGCCCATCATATTTGATAACCAAAAAACTAAACACACTAATAACAAAACTTTATACTTTCAACAAAAAGTACACAATGAAAAATTTGCATACTCTGGCAAGAGATATAAAAGACATACTGATACCATCTACTGGTAAATTTATTTCATTTGATCTCACTAATTTATACACCAGTGTGCCAGTACAGGAAACTATCCAAATAATAAAATATAATGTGTAACAATATAAAAACATCTATGGCTAGAACACTTGAAATTATAAATCTTTTGCAAATAGCATTAGCACAAAACTATTTTGAATTTAACAACAAAATTTATACCCAATCAGATGGAGTAGCCATGAGTAACAGTGTAGCAGGCACATTAGCCGATATTTTCCTAAATTCTCTGGAAGAGAAATTCTTTAACTCCGATTGGCCTACTCTCAATCAAATTGTGTACTACGAATATAATAGAGGGAAACATACCACGTTGGAAAAATATATATATAAAAAACAAAGATGCTGTAACTTACCAAACGAGAAAGTGCTGGTACGTTGATAGACATAATAAAAAACACACAAACACACACACAAATATTCAAGCTTTCATAACCCAAGGTTGCTTCATCGGGAAAGAGGGAAGGAGAAGGAAAGATGAAAGGATGTGGGTTTTAAGGGAGAGGGTAAGGTGTCATTCCAATCCCGGGAGCGGAAAGACTTACCTGAAGGGGGGAAAAAGGACACTTAAATGCGCGCGCACACACACACACACACACACACACACACACACACACACACACATATATATATATACTGACACAGGCAGACATATGTAAATGCAAAGAGGTTGAGCAGAGATGTCAGTCGAGGCGGAAGTACAGAGGCAAAGATGTTGTTGAATGACAGGTGAGGTACGAGGGGCGGCAACTTGAAATTAGCGGAGGTTGAGACCTGATGGGTAACGGGAAGAGAGAATATATTGAAGGTCAAGTTTCCATCTCCGGAGTTCTGATAGGTTGGTGTCAATGGGAAGTATCTAGATAACCCGGACGGTGTAACACTGTGCCAAGATGTGCTGGCCGTGCACCAAGGCATGTTTAGCCACAGGGTGATCCTCATTACCAACAAACACTGTCTGCCTGTGTCCGTTCATGCTAATTTCAAGTTGCTGCCCCTCGTACCTCACCTGTCATTCAACAACATCTTTGCCTCTGTACTTCCGCCTCGACTGACATCTCTGCCCAACCTCTTTGCATTTACGTATGTCTGCCTGTGTCTGTATATGTGTGGATGGATATGTGTGTGTGTGCGAGTGTGTAAGTGTCCTTTTTTCCCCTTCAGGTAAGTCTTTCCACTCCCGGCATTGGAATGACTCCTTACCCTCTCCCTTAAAACCCTCATCCTTTTGTCTTTCCCTCTCCTTCCCCCTTTCCCGAAAAAGCAACCTTGGGTTGCGAAAGCTTGAATGTTTGTGTGTGTGTTTATGTATTTTTTATTGTGTCTATCAACATACCAGCACTTTCTCGTTTGGTAAGTTACAGCATCTTTGTCTTTTATATAAATTGTGTACTATGTTAGATATGTAGATGATACCCTCATGTTGGTAGATGCCAGCCACACAGATATTGAAAATATCCACCAAAAGCTCAACCAACTGCACCCTGAAATTAAATTCACTATGGAAACTGAGAAAGACAAGACATCGAGACCTCACAATTGGCAAAAATAATAATTGCCACACATTTGATAGCTATAGGAAGAATACAACTTTTGACAATATAATAAATGGGTTATCTCATGTCAACTCAGTGCACCTCACAACCTGACCCTCTTGGATTTCTTTCAAATTTGATGCATTCAATGACCCAGATAAGAGATGGAAAAATACTAATTTGCAGATGTGTTTTACAACAGTGAAGAAAGTTACAGGTATGAAAAGTTTGGAATTTGTGCTAAATTTGCATGCATGTGTCACAACATAAATGACTGTAATTCTGGTTCTAATTCAGTTACAGCAATAAAAATTGTACCATTGGAAAGCTAACGAATACATCTTTACATTGATATGCCACATGGCAGGTTTCTGAGACTTTTCATACTAAAGGTCATTGATCTTGACTTTTGACCTTGAATATCTCAAAACACCCCATCTTTAATTTTTTTGAAAAAAAAATATTTAATTGCTCCAGAATTATGTATGATACATATCAAGATGGCACACCAAAGGCATCATGCACAAAAAATTATTTTGTCAACTTAAGTACACCATCAACATGCAGTAAGCAGCTATGTATCCAGTTTTTTCTATAACACCAGCCAGTAGCAGTTTCTTTTATTCAGACCAGTTCTTTAATATTTCTAGCTGTGAACATCCTTGAGAGACACTTTTATTTCAACCAATCAACATTAGCCTGTATTAGTGAACAGCCAATCAGAGAGATTTTTATTTCAACCAGTCAACATTAGCCTGTTTCAGTGAACAGCCAGTCAGAGAGACTCTTATTTCAACTAGTCACCATTAATCCACTGATCTCTATATATTTTGCAAATTTTGTTTTGCATGTTTTATGGCTGTGGCTTGTTTAACAAAGTGCAGTGTAAATGTGCCGTAAAGTAATAGTAAAAAATGGATTTCAAGCCAAAATTATATTGTTGCAATCCATTTAGGGAAGAAGGTCATGCAAGAGTGCAGAAGAATTTAAGGAATGTTCAAGAGTGGGTGACAAACAAATATCCTAATGTATTGTTAGGTGGAAAAATTTTTCAGTAAATGTAGAAAAAAAAATATTGCAAAACCCAGCAATCACTGCAGATCTTGCCCTCAGTTGTGCCAGGCACTTCCAGAGAAGATTTAAGTGAAGATGAAGTAGCATCAGATCTGGCACTCGATGCTTTAAATAGTAGCCTTTAGTATTTAAGTGAATCTCCTGCGAAGAAAAAGAGGCTTCAGGGTGAGAAAAGGAACCCAAAGCAAAAACTGAAAGAAATAGCCTCCATGTTGGAGCATATTTATGTGACACAACCGGAAAAAGAAGAGAGTGAAAATGAAGAAAGTGAAATTATCAGCCAGCTGAAAGATAAGTTTCACAATTCAGGCTGTATGTATGACAAAACACAAATTCTAACTGTACTTCCAAAGAGTTGGAGTATAAGGAAAACTAAGAAAGAATTTTCTGCTTCAGATTACACGGTACGGAGAGCAAATCAGTTAGTAGCAGAACATGGTACATTAATGACACCAAATCCAAAGCCAGGGAAGACATTGTGTGAGAAAACTGTTCATTGTGTGCTTGATTTTTACTGTGATCATGATGTGAGCCATATGATGCCAGGAAGAAAAGACTTTGTGAAAGAAAATAGAATTACAGTACATAAACAGAAGGAGCTAGTGTTGCACAACCTTAAGGAGCTGTATGCATATTTCAAAGATAAATACCTAGATATAAATATTGGAGTCTCCAAATTTTGTGAGTTGTGGCCAAAGCACTGTGTTCTTGCCAATGCCAGTGGAAACCATGCTGTTTACGTGTGTTTTTCAAGTTAATGATTGAAGGTTGTAAACTTAAAGCACGAACAAAGAGTGAAGAATACACATTACCATCATAAAAGCACTGTGTAGCATTTGTTATGTGTAATCCTACCAGCATGTTTCTTAGGTTCATGTCCCTATTGTCTAGGCTTGACAAGACTAACTGATTATCTGTATGGTCTGTTTGGTAAGAACTGCATTGACGAAATTGCATATAAGTGTTGGTTAACTGCAGGAAGGGTAGTTCTAGAGGAGGCAGGGTAGTTCTAGAGGGTATAACAAAGACAACAGATGATTTAATTAAGGTGCTTGCATCAAGGTTACAATACCTCGTACCGCCTTCATTTATCTCCCAGCAGCAGTCACATTTCTGTAGAATTACTAAAGAAGGTCTCAAAGTAAACGAGTTTCTTGTTCCTTGTGACTTTGCAGAAAATTACTTCCACTGGAATAATTCACAGGCTACAATTCACCCATTTATAGCTTACTACAGAGACTCAAGCGCTAATGAAATAAGACATGTATCATACGTGGCAATATCTGACTGCCATCAGCATGATACAGTGTGTGTTTATTCTTTCCAGACAAATTTCATCATTTTCTTAAAATGTCAGTTTTCAAATCCAAAGCACATTTATTGCCTTTCGGAAGGATATGCGGCCCAATACAAAACAGAAATAACTTTATGAATCTGTCCTGCCATTAAGAAGATTTTGATGTTACAGCAGAATGGCATTTTTCTGCTACAGCTCATGGTAAAGTACCTTGTGATGGTGTAGCAGGGACTGTAAAGGGATTAGTAAGACTTGTCAGCCTCAAGTGACCTTACGAAAATAATGTTTTGACATCATGACAGTTGTTTGAGTGGTGCAAGGAAAATATTCCTTCATGTATCTTCCATTATAAATTGGTTTCCCATCATGATGAAGATACGGCCAAGCTGAAACAACATTTCAAAAATACAATGACGATTCCAGCTACCGTGTAATACCTGTTAACAAAGGTTTAGTAAAGACAAAGACATATTGTGCTTCTTTAGTGAGTAGAGAAGAGTCAGTAATTGTTATGGTAAATGAAATACTGTTAACAAATATACATGGATTTGTTGCCTGTATGTATGACAGTCATTGGTGGGTTGCATATGTCTAACAAATATGTGAAGAAATATATGAAGTAAAGGGTAACTTCTTGCATCCACATGGACCATCTCCATCATTTGTGTTTCCTGCCAAACCAGACACTTGTGTCATCAGAAAATGTGACATTATCACAAGAGTTAGTCCAGTGACACAAACTGGAAGGACATACAATCTCCCTGCATCAGATCTGGTGAACATTAACAGTATAGCTGGAGAATTGTGAGGAGAGATTTAATAACTTTTCATTGCCTTTTCATTACAACTGTAATGTAAATAATTCATAATACCACTATAATAAAGTAAACCATATTTTTGTACAATATTACTTATGGATTGTACTTTATCATAATTTGTGTTTCATATATGTGTGCTACCATCTTAATTTTGGTAATGTATTGATGCCGACAAAATAATTTTTCGTACATGATGCCTTTGGTGTGCCATCTTGATATTTATCATATTTATAGTAACACACTGGAGCAATTAAATGTATTTAAAAAAATTGAAGATGGGATGTTTTGAGATATTCAAGGTCAAATGTCAAGATCAATGACCTTTAGTATGAAAATGCTCAGAAACTTGTCATGTAGCATATCAACATAAAGATCTATTTATTAGCTTTCCAATGGTACAATTTTCATTGTTGTAACTGAATTAGGATCAGAATTACAGTCATTCATGTTGTGACAGACGCATGTAAATTTCGCACTAATGCCAAACTTTACAGACCTATAACTTTCTTCACAGTTGTAACACACACTCGCAAATTGGTATTTTTCCACCTCTTATCTGGGTCATTGAATGCACCAAATTTGAAAGAAACCTGAGATGGTCAGGCTGAAAATGTTACTTTATTGTGTTGATTGACATGGAATGACCCAAATGCCAATTCCTGTCATCCAACGGCTCATAAACTAGCATTTTTCTATTCAGTGATTAATGGATTAAATACCCTACCATTAGAAAAGTGAGCAATTCAAAAAGAACTTAACACACTTCATTATATAGCCTATACAAATGATTTTTACCCCAACATAATCACATTTGTAATATATTACAAATGTAAAACACCAAAGCAGAACACGATACATGTGAGATATGCCTAACTTGAGAAACATCACCAACACAGAAAATAAGATACGTCCCAGCAGTCTATCTTGGTAGAATCTCCACAGAATTAATGCGCTTTTTAAAACCACAAATATTCAACTAGCCTTTTGAACCAATAACATCCTTTCAATAAAATTACGTTCTGCCACCACCAGAACATCGAAACTGATAACCCAGGCATATATAAAATCACATGTGACTGCTGTAATAGAGCTTTTACATTGGCCAAACTTCTTTCTACACTTGAAAAATCAGAATCACATTACTGATACAATTGGAAATGCACTATGGATTCTGCACATAATACAAAAAAGGTTTTACAATGAAAATTCTTGAGGAATTATAAATCTATATGTACATGAGAAAATAACAAAAAATGTTAACGAACATACAGACTTTAGACACAGGTACTACCTTAAAAATTTGATTGAACTCTTAGAATACAAAAATGAATGAATCGAAAGTAACATATGCAATAACCAAAGACAATCTTAACAAACTTTAGTTGATAAAAGAAAATCACTGTTCATCTTCACAATCTTTGTAAACATATAGCGTCATAAGAGTGGAACTGTCAAACTGCTGTCACATCATAATTAACATTTTATTTCCAACATCTTGACATCATTTACGATCTTATTAAAGCAGTGACATTTACAAAACAGTCCACTAACGATGTAATATGGATGTCTCATCAATCTACACGCAAGTACACGACAGCTGCTTTAATATGAATGACATTGGCACCCTTACCTGTTCTCACAAAAACTGTAATTGCAGGTACTTGGAAATGGCAGTAAAGCCGAAACAGTCAGTCTTAAATAAAGATTGCTTATTATAAGCAGCTATTTAGTATATCTAATAATCATGTCCAAAAAGAAAGATGATGAAACTTACCAAACAAAAGCGCTGGCAGGTCGATAGACACACAAACAAACACAAACATACACACAAAATTCTAGCTTTCGCAACCAATGGTTGCCTCGTCAGGAAAGAGGGAAGGAGAAGGAAAGACAAAAGGATATGGGTTTTAAGGGAGAGGGTAAGGAGTCATTCCAATCCCGGGAGCGGAAAGACTTACCTTAGGGGGAAAAAAGGACAGGTATACACTCGCACACACACACATATCCATCCACACATACACAGACACAAGCAGACATGTCTGCTGCAGAGATGTCTGCTTGTGTCTGTGTATGTGTGGATGGATATGTGTGTGTGTGCGAGTGTATACCTGTCCTTTTTTCCCCCTAAGGTAAGTCTTTCCGCTCCCGGGATTGGAATGACTCCTTACCCTCTCCCTTAAAACCCATATCCTTTTGTCTTTCCTTCTCCTTCCCTCTTTCCTGACGAGGCAACCATTGGTTGCGAAAGCTAGAATTTTGTGTGTATGTTTGTGTTTGTTTGTGTGTCTATCGACCTGCCAGCGCTTTTGTTTGGTAAGTTTCATCATCTTTCTTTTTAGACATATTTTTCCCACGTGGAATGTTTCCCTCTATTATATTCATATCATTAATAATCATGTCCCTATCATGTGGTTATTCTAAAGAGAAGCCAAATCATTCCGTCAGGAAGTACTAACAAATTGTCTGCTTGTGACTTGCTGCATAATATGAGAAGTGGCTTGGTCTATGAGTAGGTTCTTGGGGTTGGGAAGGTGATCTCTGAGATACACTTGGACTTCTCTGTGTTCGAAGAGATTAGCAGCAGCAGGGTGACATGCATTAGAGCAGGGACTGAGTTGATTTTGGCAGGGTGGGAGCATCATAATGTCTTGGATGGTTGGTGCAAGCTCTGGCAGATATTTATTTATACATGTGCAGCATGACTGCTTGTAATTTCTGGTTGGTCCTGATGGTGGAGGTGACTTTAAGAGAGTTCCATTGGGGAATTCCATGGAGATAACACACAATACAGATACATATCGTGAAAAATATATTTTGCAATGTTTTTTCAGTGGTGTATAAATCACTGAAGTAAATGTGTAAAATCAAAAAATTGAGTAAAGTTCCACCATTGCAAAGAGTATGTTTCAGGGCTCAAAATATTATTCGAAAATTACATGGACCTATAGGTTCGGCAGAGCAGCAAGAATGCTTTTGGAATGCTGGAATTGCTTCAAAGATGACTACTTTTGTCCATTATAGTTCTGTATACAAATGAGTGTATTGAGAGTCAGAGCTTCATTTCAGCATAAGGAACACAGAAAAGTTTTGGCTCATAGTGAGCTTAAAAGATTTCAAATTCACCATCCAATGCCTTAGATGTGGCAATCATGTGACTTCTGATGATAGGAGACAATTAGGAAAGATAGCGGCAGCTCGGTAAAATTTTTCTGTCTTTATGCAGAACTGTTACAAGTACTATGGTCTCAGAAAAAATGTTACAGGAGACGATAAAATGGTATTTCACTGAAGCTGCCATTTTAGCCAATATAAAACCAGCAAACCAAGTAAATGTGGCATCAAGATATAGGCTCGCATGCCTTCCCAGGTGTTTCACCTGTGTGATTTGGAAATATAGAATTGGTTGCCATGCCAGTTAACCTTTGAATGTTGTTTGTGACTCTATGAACTGTTTGTTAGCAAGTTTTAAACTTAATGACAGACAACTGGTTCACCAATATTGAAAGTTTTACATTCCTCTAGAATTCAGGTGTGTAAAATGCAGAGTCAGACTGTGGTTCAGTATCACATCAAACTATAGGTCCCTCTATAACCGATTGGGTAAATCAGTTAAAAGGTCGGAGGAAGGCAATGGCATGCCATCTCCAACAGCACCATGTATAGTAAAGCACTGTAGTGTTCAGTCCAGCCTGCAGATTGATGACAGCTTTTTTTGTAAAGGAAGGGCTGTCCACCATCCACTTTTTGGCTTTAAGAAAGGCTGTGCTCGTTTCTGTTGTTCTTAAGAAGGGAAGTGTGTGATCCTGGCATCAAGTTGCACGAGAATAATTCAATAGATGCTGATACAGTACACGAACAGAAGCGGACAGAAACCACCCATTGTAACATTACACATTCGCAGCAAAGGTGGAGGTGACTTTATGGATAAGATAACCACTTCATAAAATGTTGCAAGAAATTTGTGCTGTTGACCCATGATTACATTTTATTGCAATGATTAATATGAGTAGAATCATTGAAGAAGTGCCCATTGGATACTGGCATCCAGCCATTTACTGGTGAACTGTTTTGTCATTGCAAAAGTAATTTATTTTGGCAACAAAGCAAATTTTGTTAGAAGAAAAGCATTCCGTAAATAACTATGTCATTGTTAGTTTTGCCTCATTCGGTTTGAAGAAGTTTGGACACTTCCGAAATTGATATACATCTTGATCAAGGGCTAAAAAATTTTATATTAATGTGTGAAGAAGAAACAGAAGATGAAAGCGTGAAGAAAAAATTAATTAGTGTCAAGAGGAAAAGGTGTAATACCTGCATGCTAAAGAAAAGACTGATGAAATAGTGTAATGTGCCAAAAGCCAGTCAGTTTGATGCACATTGAAACTTTTTGATCTGACTGCAGAAAAATTCATTATTTGTTACTGAAGTCCAACACTGAAGACGAGACAACTGAATTATCACTGTGTGGGAGTCGCCAGAAGAATATCTGTGAATGTACAATGAAACGCAGCATTACTCTGTGGCGACAAGTGCGTGGACAGTTTGCATTACGCTTAGATTTTTATTAGTATTGACTTAAATTTTTCAGTTTTTTTGTATTTGAGCTTTAGGTAATAAAAAGTTATTGCCTGACTACTACATTGTATTTCTTTAGCAGAAGGAGATAAGCTGTACTTGGCTAAAGTGGTGACCCTGTATATTGATTTCTGTTTTAGATGAGCAAACGCAGCACTGTTCAGTATTGTCTATCACAGAGTCGGTGCATCCGCATGACACACAGAGTGCTACGGATCGCCGTGACTCTTTGTTGTAGCACATGAAAGATTTCTGAACCGACATTGAAAACTGGGAAAATGCTGTGTTGAACTTTTCTTCTGCATCAAGGGACATCGATTTGGTGGATAACACTAACAATATGAAGATACGTCCGCCAAAGTTCATTCCTGATGAACTGGAAGTATGGCTTGCAATGTTTGATCTGACTTTCTAGCACCATGGCATTGTAACCGAAGATACCAAATTTATGAGCACTGTTAGTGCACTAGCAATAAAACAGCAACCCGCCCACCACACAGAAGTATATGCATTTTAAACAGTTACTCCTTGAGCGTCTATGTCGACCAGTGGAACAACGTATCCAACAAGCACTACATGGTGAAAAGAGAGGAGATAAGTCACCTTTGGAATTTTGGCGGCACGTGTGAAGCTTAGTTGACAACACCGAATATTTGGCGACACCAAGTTGCCAGATATGATACTGCAACATGTATGGCACGTACAGTTGCCAGAGGCAGTTAGAACAGCTGTGATGCTTTCTGACGCACGCGATATTTTATTGTTGCTCTCATTGGCCGTCAGGGTCTAAACCTCATTAGATGCAGGGCATATGTCATCTGTGATGTTCGAATGCAGCAGTACAGATGTTCAGGAAGCTACAGCTATACAGTGATGCCAACAAACGGACGTTACTCAACAACTGGACGAGCTACGAAATCTCATTGATGACTTGCGGCGACAGATATCGACGTTGCTGGGAGGCAAAGCAGCCACATACAAGAAGAGCAAGGAAGATGGCAACCTGTCTAAGGAAAGTATCTGCTGGTACTATTGTTGCTTCAGAAACAAGATGACGCGGTGCACTTAGCCATGCAGGCACCCAAATGGTGACAGCAATCAGCGATAGGTGCCGCCGGTTGCAAATTCTAGCACCAGCACAGCACCTACCACTGAAAGGTGAGAGCATTGACAGGAAACTACTGGTGAGTAACCTTTCTTCTTTACCCTCACTGTCCCACCGACTTTTTGTCACAGATGCTAAATCCAGCTGCGTTTATCTAATCGACTCAGTCTCAAATGTCAGTGCATTGCCTGTTAGTAGTTGCACTGTGAAGCTTCCTCCATCTCAATCAAAGCTCACAGTAGCAAACCAGACTTCAATAATGACTTATGGAAAATGCCAGATAGACATAGACTTCGGTTTCCAAGATTGTTTACCATGGATGTTCGTGATTGCTGACGTATCAAAGGCAATATGGGGTCAGGATTTCTAGTTTCATTATGCAGTTGAAGTAGATATTGGTTCGTTGAGCATCCGCTGG